>NC_090958.1:7560606-7863030 GCF_040807025.1 Struthio camelus | reverse complement strand
GGCGCGGAGGCGGAAGGCCGGGGCAGCTGCTGGCCGGAGCCCGTCGCGCCCCTCCCCTGAGCATTTGCACGTCCAGTTTCATAATCGGATTAAGGCAGTGGTATTAGAGAGGAGGGATGGGTCAGTGGGACAGGTTTACACTGGGGCTTACACGGAGGGGATTGCAGGGTATTTTTTAACCCTGCTCGGCCTGACCTGGCAGCGAGCGGTGCAGATGTGTCTCTGCAAGGAAACACCCAGCAGGGAAGATGGAGGGGGGAAAAGTGGCACCAGGCAGTGATGTGCTGGCGGGGAAGGAGAGCGGCACCAGGCTGCTGGGGGGATGGGATGCCGGCGCCCTTCCCCCACCGGGGAGGCAGCCCTCGCTCAGGCCTTGCAGTAAATTTGCTCTAATTACAGCCTCCAGCAGTGGGAAACCTCACTTAGAGGAAAGGCTCCTCTGGGGTGGGGGTGGGGGCGGCTTCCCAGCTTTCCCAGGCGGGCTCTGTTGTCTGAGGCCTCCGCTTCCCCCGTCGCTGGGAGGCCCCTTATTCCTCTCCTCTCTCCGGCTTTGCTTCTCTCCCCCCCTTTAATTCTGCGCTCCTTTGAGGCCGGGATTTGGGAACAATGCGCTTGCTGCTCTTTGCCCCTGTGCTGAGCTGCAGGCAAACAAGCGGGGTCACTTGCTGCGGCGGAGGGGAGGGGAGGGGAGGGGAGAGCCGCCGGGGGCTGCGCCGGGCAGCACCTGCCCCGGGCTGGCTGCGGCGGGGGCCTGGGGACCCGCCGATGTGGCCGGTGTGATACCGTGTGTGCGTGCATGTGCGCACCCCGTTTCCTCCTCAGGGATGGGTGGTCTCGATGCTCCCTGGTTTGGGAAGGCCAGGGAAGCTGGGAATAGACGTGTTGGCGGCTGCTTGCAGCAACAGTACCAGTCTGATGGGAGCTCTTCTCTTTGCAGGTGGACGACGCGATGCTGATGTTCGACAAGACCACCAACCGACACCGAGGTGAGAGCAGCCGGCCGGCCGGAGGAGCAAGAGCTGCCAAGGGTTTGCTCCGCGCCGTGGGTAGGGAGGGGGGTTCGTATTGCAGCAGCAGGGCAGGCAGGTCACAGCTGCTCTTTATCTTGCCTCCAGTCGCCCCATCCTTTTGCATCTGCATCCTTCAGCAGCGTCCCTCGCAGCACAGAGGGCTTTTGTCCAGTGCGTTTCCTGTGCTGCAAAGTCGCCGAGTTGCAGATATGTGAGAGGAGGCGGCCCCGTCTCCTTCCCAGTTACCTCCACGGCTCCAGCCTGCAGTGTCTGTCTTACCTTGTCCCGAGTAATCTGAGCTCCGGGAAAGCTGACACGAGAGCCTGATGAGTGCCTGCCTCTCGCCCCTTCCTCGGCCCAGAGCCTGCTTGTGCTCCCAGGTCACCTTTTCCTTCGAGTCGGCCGGCTGGAGTCTGGTTACAGGATGGGAGCAAGGCTCTGGTATTTGTGCTCTCCAGACCTAGCCCACCCCTGGGTGCCCTTGCCTCCCGCTCCCTGTGTCTAGATCTCTTGTGCACGTCTTCAAATTGGCAACCCTGGTGCAGTGCAGGGCTTGACGCCAGTATTGCACCAGCTCAGAGTCTCATTGGCAGCAAATTAACCTATAAACTTAATGTCAGCCTCCTCCAAATCAGGACCAGTAACAGCCCGATGCTGGGCTGCTCTCACATCTGCGTGTTGCTGAAGCACTTAGAGGCACCTTGGCCACCAGACCAGCACGGGAAATGCTTCCTCGCTGCTCTTGCTATGCTGTGTGACCTTCAGAGCAGCCACCTCGTATTTATTTGTTTGTTTATTTTAAGCCTTTAAATCTGTTCTGGTTGCCTGGCCTAGGGAGTTGTTCCACCATCATCTTAAAAGGGAAGAAATGGTTTAACCTCCATTCCTCCACGGATGCCTCCCAGTCGCTAGTTAGTAAAAGGCTGTTGGGTGTTTTGGAGGGAGCAGGGAGAGCTGTCTTCTGCCGAGTCTGCAGCCTGGGCTCTGCCAGCGTGCGCCAGGCTGGTGATGTCTGATCGAGCTCAGGGTTAGTTTCGGCATCAGGCCTTACTCTTGAATTCCCGAGGACCCCAGCTCACGGGTGTTGAGGTGAATGGTGTGTAACCACCTGGGCACACACAGGGTAGGGGATCCCTATCTGTTTTTAGAAGTTATTTTCAAGTGCCATGAAATTTGCCACTATCAGTTCTGGAACGTGGAAAGCTGCTTAATCCCAGCCTGGTTGTAAAGCAAGCTTAAAGACATCCTCTGACCTGCTTCAGCTCTCCAGAAGCAGTGGGAGAGGATTCCAGTCAGGTGGGAGAGGATTTTTGTCCGCCCACCCTGGGTGGCCTCTGCCAAAACTGTCAAGGGAAAGAACGGGTGAGAGAGACGAGGTGGGAGCGTGGGGCAGGGGCCAGGAGCGCACGATCCCGTTTTACCCCAGATACTAACTTCACTTTGGGGAAACTTTGTGAGTCTTGTTGCTTGCCTGTGTCTGTCTTGCTCTGTACAACTGTACTGCTGATATTCGTCTGCTTATACAAAGCCTTAGGACCAGTGACGGGGGCTTTGAGGGGGAGATGTGCAGGGTGTTTTTGCTGGTGTGGTGCTTTTGGTGAGGGTGGTGATGGCCTGGCCAGCAGCTGTTTGTTTCTCCACCAACTCTCTTTGTACGAGCATCTGCAGGGAACATCCCCAGCATTGTCAGCCATGTGGTTTGCCTTGCAAATAGCAAAGTTTAAAAAAAAAAAAAAAACCAAACTTGGTTTTGAGAGCAGTTGGGTTCAGAGAGGGTGGGAGGTACAGAAAGAGGAGGAAAGGGGAATCCATAAAGGGATGGTCCTGTTGTTCTTGTGCGTAAAGGTAGGATTTGCTGGAGAGCGAAGATGAGTGATGGCCATTGTCAAGGGCTGACTGGGCCATCCTAGGAGCCTGTGGCTCCTTCTCTTCTCCTGCCAATAAAAGAATATGGGTAGCAGGCGCAAGCTGTGCAGAGCTCTGACCTGATCAGGGAGTTTTGCCTTTTCTTCAGGGTTCGGGTTTGTCACGTTTGAAAGTGAAGATATTGTGGAAAAAGTATGCGAAATCCACTTCCATGAGATCAACAACAAAATGGTGAGCACCTGGGGCAGAGCGGGGCGGAGAGGGCCAGAGCGGTATCACATGGAGAGCGGGGTAATGGGACGGGGCGGGACCCTGCACACTTGCTCCGCAGGGGCAGCTGGATTGATTTCTTTTTCCCCCACATCACAGCAGCCAGTCTGGGGAAAAAAGACACAACTCGATGTGGAGGTGCACCAGCACGATACCGAGGTTTCAAGGAGAAGAACCAAGAATCGTGCACTACTTGGAGATTTTGCAGTTACATTGAAACCTCTTGGTGGCCTGGGAGGGGACAGGGTGTTGCCTTTATTCTGAAATGAGGAAAAGTAGGCTTTGAGGCCCTTGGATAGGGTCAGGCAGCGCATCGAGGGCAGTGTGTGAGCTCCCCTTCGCCTTTTCTGGCTGCAGAGCGTGGGGGAGGCTGGCCCCGCGCAGAAGGACGGCAGGAAGGGCCGGCGCAGAGAGGGCTCCCGCCATCCCGGCGAGCAGTGCCGGCTGCCCCGCGGCCCGGGGCGCTGCGTGCGCTCGGCGGCAACGCTGTGTGCCGGTCGTGGCCGAGTCTGATGTTTTCTTTCTTGTGGCAGGTGGAATGTAAAAAAGCGCAGCCGAAGGAGGTGATGTCCCCGACGGGCTCGGCGCGAGGGCGGTCCCGAGTGATGCCTTACGGGATGGACGCCTTCATGCTCGGCATCGGCATGCTGGGTAAGCCAAGCGCAGAGCTCTCCCGCTCCCCGCTTAGCGGTGTTCCCGGAGAGCGCGGTGCAGCGGGCCGGGCGGCCAAGGGCAGCCGCCCTCCGTGCAAGGCCAGGGACACTGGGGGAGCGCCGGGAGCTGTTTGCGATCGCCCCTTGCCCTCTAGTGGCACCAGGGAAAACTGCAAACTTGTCAGTGTAGTGCTTCAGCCGGCGCCGCAGAGGCGTAGCCGTGTGCTGGGGGGCCGTGTCCCTCCCTAACTCAGTTCGTGCACCTGCCGTGTGACACCTTATAAACAGCGATTCTCTAACAGCTTTGGAAAAGGACGTATCAACATAGCTGAACCGAGTCTGGAATAATCTGCACCCGAGCATCTTCCTCCCGTGCTGCTACAGGCTTGAAGAGCCCCAAGCTTTCCACTTAAAATGCAGCGCTCTACATAAGCGTTCTCACTGGCATTCAAAGGCTATAAAGATGCCCTTAAAGTTGTAGTTAAGCTTTGTCTCGCTTTATTCCCTCCCCACTATGGTATTAAGTGCGTTGCAAGAAGAACTATACACTTAACATGGGACTGTCCTGTAGGAACTTGGTGGCAAGCAGGCTGTGTTTCATGTGTCTCTCAGTGATTCTGAGACAAATGTGTTCAGGTACAAGACTTTTTTTTTTTTTTAAAAAAAAAAAAAAAGAGTGCGCCCACTATAGCCCCACTTCTCATGCCTGGATCTGGGAGTCAAGCATGATCCCTCCAGCGTGGGTGCTGCCCCCTCCCCCCCCCAGCCAGGCTTGAGCTGAACCGAGAGCACTGTTTGCTCAGGCTCATTGCTGGGCTTACTGAGCGGGGTGTACTCAGCTTGCCTTTCCCTGCTAAGCCTGCCGAGTAGCAGTTAGTCACTGAACAAAACCCCAAGAAGGGCAATTTTTTCCCCTATGTTTTCACTTGACTTATTGAAGGAAAATAGAACTGCAGCCTGCGGTTTGGGGTTTTGCCTTTCATAAGCCATCTGAATTTTAAACAGGCAGGCCCAAGCTGAGTCGCTGGGAAACGCACGTGTGCGTGTCTTGGGAGATCTCAAATCAAACATTCGTCTCTGAGTCAACGTCCTGCATTCTTCTGGGCTTGTTCGGGAGAGGTGGTCAGCTTCCCGGGGAACGGCAGGGGCTGTCAGCCTGCCTGGTGCCAGGAAGAATGCTCTGCTTGCATTCGCCAGCGCTTCTAGCACAAAAGTGACTCAGAGCTGTTCAGCCTTTCACATGCCCCCACCTCCCTGAGCTCCTGTTCGTAAATCCAGCTGATGCATCGGCAAGTCTTAGTTTGCAGAGCTGTGAGCTTCTGACAGGAAAACCTCCATGTCCTTACATGTTTGGAGAGAGGAAAAAATTAAAAGAGCCTGCTGAAACTCTTCTCCAGACTCATGCGCATCATGTGCTCCGCTTCAGCGTTTTCCTGGGTTTTCTGCTATTAGCCCTGTTAGTTCTTCATCCTGTGGGTCACGCTGTTTGCAAGCAGGTAGGGGCTGAGGACCTGGACTCTGCGAGCTTGCAGTAACAGAGCTCTTTTCTCTTCTACCAGGCTATCCAGGCTTCCAAGCAGCCACCTACGCGAGTCGAAGTTACACTGGCATTGCACCCGGCTACACTTACCAGTTTCCTGGTGAGTGGTGCTCCCTGCTGCTTTGTTCAGTCTGCCTTCAGGTGATGGGAAGCCCTGGCACGATGCAGGACCGGGCTCTGTCCCTTTCATCCTTTCCCCTGCTTGGTCTTTCTTGAAATTGGAGACGGATGTGGAAGGGGGAGGGGTGAAGCCCTGGAATAGGTGGGAACAGCCTGTCCTTCATTAGGATTATCCTCACACTCCAGTGACAGGAAAAGCCCAAGGCTGCTCTGCCGCCCTTTATGTGAGCCTCCTCTCTGGGCTGCTGCTGTAGCACAGAGGGCCCCTGCAGCTCTGCCTGTCTCGCTGCCTTTATGTGTGTCTGTCTCTCTTTACCAGAGTTGCCACTGTTCTCAAAGTAGCACTGGATTTTAAAACATAGCTTTCTGCAGGCAGGGGATTCCTTGGCCCCCAAAATGCAGGAGCCTGCGATGCCATAGTTGTGGGCCAGGAGTTGTTCAAAACACTTGCAGCTTCCGGAGAACATCTGTTGGGGTGGTGAGCTGCAGATCGCCATCATGCTGGGGGGTTTCAAACTCCCAAGGCCACCGCGTGCTCAAAGCGTGGACTCTGCAATCGAGGGCGGGAACCTACTGGGCTGCAGCTGCTTGGAGCTTTCTGTTGCCTCTTCTCCTTCCCGTTCTGTGCAAGCCAAGCACGTGATGCAAAGCACACTTAGAAATAAGACCTTGCTATTTTCTGGAGAAGTGGCAACTCTGAGCATCCCTTCCTTACTCCATCCCTCAGTCTAAGGGTTAAAATATCAAGGCCTGATGTTAAGGGCTGGGAAGGGGAAGTGGTGTCTTGGCCTGAAGCTAGCCCAGGCTGTTTGTGGCTGAAAGTTGCTGTTGCCTCCTAGCTTTCTGGAAGCTCTCTGTGAATCCAGTTTATAGTGGCATCGAGTACCTCGTAAAATCTTGCCCACATCAGTGTGGCATGTCCTGAGCACCTGCTGGTGTTGCAGCTGAGAGGTCACATTGGATGGTCACAGAGCAGAGCTCCTGGGCAGACCCGAAGCTCGTGGGCTGGGCTGGGCTGCACAGTGAAGCTTGCACTGGCCCTGCCTTGGCTAGATTCACTCTAACAGTAAATGGATCCTTTCCATCTCCAGGACGGGCTTCCAGCATCTTTCAGCCCCACTTTTAAACTGGTTTGAAGAAGTCGTTGGCCTGGTCGCAGCCTGGCTGCAGCCTGTCCCCGCAGCGGCCCCCGCTGCCGTCTCTCCGCGAGGTCTCCCTCGGGGCGTGTGACCAGTTCCTAAGCTGTCTTGCATTTCATTTTTAGAGTTCCGTGTAGAGCGGACCCCTCTCCCGAGTGCCCCCGTCCTCCCTGAGCTCACAGGTCAGTCCCGCTCGTTTCTTAAACTCACAGGCTGGAAGGGGAGAAGGGGGCTTTGGGCTGTTCCCGTGGTGTTGCTGCTCTGCAGCCTGGCACAGGTAGACTGGAAACGTTCCGTATTTCCTCTTCCATCTGTGCTAGCTGCATGGAAAGCAGGGGCTGCAAGGATGGAGGGGGAATGAAAGCCACATGCTGAGAAGGGCAACCCAGGTCATGCCAAATGAAGGCACGTAGGCATGAATCCCTAGGTGGCATTTGCTGGTTTTAGCTCCTCATTCCAGGCTGGGTGCAAAACAGATATGGAAAGCTGAAGAGAGCAGGGTAACTTGTCAAAGGTCTACACGTGGCCTTAGCCGGAGCTGCTGCAAGGATGAGTACTGGAGTGCTGGCGGGAGGGAGGGGATGCGGGGGGCGCTCACGCTTTCCCCTGTCCCAGTTTGCCCATGCCGGAGGTGCTGCAGGGAACGCTCTCTCCGCTCCGAGTGGAGCGGCTCCCAGCTGCTCCCGCACAGACATCCTGGTGGGCCTCTGCGGAGTCCCGCAGTGCTCGTGGGACACCGGGGAAGGAAATAGGGGCAGAGGGCTGTTCTGCAGGGACTAGTCCAGCTCAGTGGCCTTAAAGCGTGAATACCCTCTAGTTCCTCAGCCCCTGGACTGCATGCAGTGTGCTCCTGCTAGGTGACGCTCCTTCTGTAGACTCTGTCTTCCATGGCTGTGTTTTCCCCAGCTCTGTTGTGTCCGTGGTATTTGTTGTAGAAAAGCAACTTTCTGTAGTTAATGGGCTGCCTCCCTGCTCCCTGTGTGCCGTCTCATTTCCGTGGTGTCCCTTCTCTCCAGCACTTCCTTGCCCTGCCTGTTTCAGGGTTTGAATCTCCCCGTAAGGAGGGTGTGGAAAAGCTTCTTGAGAAGCTCTCCGGGAACAGATCAGTGCAAACAGGCTCGAAAGGGGGTTTCTGTGGCACAGAACAACGTTGGTCCTCAGGGAGTCTCTGTTCCTGGGGATGCTGAGGTTGACAGCCACCCACTAACAAATTGTCCAGAGAGGGGAGAGCTCCCGCTTAAAAAAAACCCTTTCCCTGTATGCAAGTGCATGAGCACCTGACCCCCACCTCTGAGCCTTTTTGGTTACCAGACAAAGGAGATTTGGGTCCAGTGTGTATTTACAGGTGTGATTTTTTTCAGCGAAAAGCAGAGAATTTGTAGAGGAACACTGATGTCTCAGCAAGTGGTGTTTTTTCCCTCCCTGGCTGCACGGTGCCTCCTCCTAGCGGAGGTGAATCACCCGGAGCCTGGCTGTCCCCGACGGCTGGGGTGCACCAGAGCTCTGTACAACAAGCAGTTATTAATGCTGTTGTCCTGGCTGGGTGCCACGTTAGCTTACAGCCCTGAGTGTCTCGCTGAAGTACCAGCTGGGGATCGTGGCAGGCTTCCTTCCCCGTTCTGCTTACGTACTGTTAAACAGCTACTGTGCAGCCTCTTGGCTAGGGCGAGAGCTGCAGTTCCCACGTGTAGTCTGGAGCTGGTCCCATGAAGTGCGGGGGCCCCCTCGCTCCTACAAAGGCGCAGCGAGCTGTGCAAGTGCTCGAGGGCCCTTGTGCCTTGAAGTGGATGCGTGCGTGTAAATGGGCTGCGCTTCATGGGCTTGGCAAGTGGAACAGAGATGAGGGGATGGCACAAGCGGGGATGATTGCTCCAGCACGTCGGGGAGCGAACGTGCAGGTGCTGTGTCATCGCCAACCTGATTCCTCAGCAGCCAGACTGCAAAAGCAAGAAGGGCTTTTCTTGGAAGGAGACCTGGAGTCTTTCTGAGGAGACCCGGCCTCCCGTCTTGGTGCAAGCAGATTCATTCAGTTGCGTGTTAGTGACGTGAGGCAGCGATGGGGCAGCGGATGGGTGTGAGCTGCCTTTCCTCCCCAGAACAGCATCTTTGGGGATGATGTGAAGCAGCAACTTGGCCCAGGGCCTGTAAAGAGCGACTAAGCCAGGTGTAAGCCCCATATGATGTGTGCTTGAAACAGGCTGGTGCCTGCTGCTGAATATTCCTGTATAAGCTAGTCTGGGTTTCAGCCTTCTAACGCGATTGATTTGTTCTGACCTCTTTTTATGGTGCTCTAAACAGAATCACAGTGAATTTCACATTCAGGCATGAAATGCTGACCCAGTCGTTTTAAGGGCAAAGAGAAACATACTGGCTAGATGCCTCCTGCCCTGAGGGCTAGATGCCTGTAGCAGTAGAAGTGGGAATACATATAAATTAAGCCTTACTGTTTTAATTAAGCCATTTCTAGTTCCTGCGCCCTAGGTATGTTTCCTGCTCTTCTACAATGAGCATCAAGGGGTTGAGCAGTTCAGAAGCAAAACTCCGAGCAGGGAGGATGGTGTGTCTTGAGCAGGGTAGAGAAAGAGGGAGAAAGAGGCTATTAAACTGTTATTCAAGAGCAGCACCAAAGGATGGCGAGGAGAGGCTGAGCTGCTAGCTGCCGAGCTTCTCCACGTTTACAGCCAAATCTGGATCTCCAGCTTCAGATTAACTACGTCTCGCAAGTTAAGTAGCGCCCAGGTAGATCTGAAATTGCCCCTTCTGGTGTAGCTCTTCCACGTGCCGCCCTCAGCTGCTCCAGGGTGTGGGGTTTGCAGAACGTGGCTAGTTTTTCCCCTGGGTGTTGGCTGTGCAAAAGGAGACCTGTAACTGCAGGGCTCAGCGCTCCCTGACCCTCCTCCCTGGATGCCCTGTGGGACCCACGAGGCTGACACGTCTGCGGGGCTCTGGTATCTCCCAGGGGGAAAAGAAGGCTCCTGTTCGGGAGCTCCCCCTGTAGCCACGATGGCCCTGAGATGCCTGTTCCTTCCTTTCCAGCAATCCCCCTCACTGCGTATGGACCAATGGCGGCAGCAGCGGCTGCGGCGGCCGTGGTGCGAGGGACAGGTAACTGCCACTTTCCTCCCCAGCGCTGCGTCCCGTCCCGGAGGTTTGCGCTGGGCTGGGGAGGGGGGTGGGACGGGGTTGCATTTTTGGGATCTTCACTCGGTAGTTTTGCTGCCTGCCTTAGGTTCCACCCCGAGTCGCACCGGTGGATTTCTGGGCACCACCAGCCCCGGGCCGATGGCTGAGCTGTACGGAGCCGCCAACCAGGATTCAGGGGTCAGCAGTTACATCAGCGCTGCCAGTCCAGCCCCGAGCACCGGCTTTGGCCACAGCCTAGGGGTGAGTGTCCCCTGCCCGGCTCTCGTGAGGGGAGGGGTGGGGGGGGTGGTACGGCCAGGGCATGGGGAAGGGGCTGCCTCTTCCCCCTCTCAGCCCATAGCCTGCTCCACCCGCTATCCCACCGCTGGCCCCGGACCGCAGCTGGTGCAGAACGCGGCGCTGCGGGGAGCCAGCACCCGTGGGCGCTGCTGGCTCTCTTCGACCAACGCTCACGGCCCAGACCTTTCCCGTCTGGCCTGAACTTCCCAAGGGCCTGCCTGGGCCCTGGCTGTCCTCCAGGGTGTGCTCCATGGAGCTGGCACCCCCAGCCAGAACCAGCTTCCCCAGGAGCTGGGCCATGGCCGGATGCGTTGTGATGGTAGCTCTGCTTCGCTTTTGTTTGCTTTACAGTGGGGTTTTAACTCTTCCTTCGCAGGGTCCCTTGATCGCAACAGCTTTTACCAATGGGTATCACTGAAGCTGGGGACCAAGGAGGCAGGAGGTAAGAGAGCTTCAAGCAGGAATGGGTGGTGGAAACTAAGTGAGAGGACTGAAGTTGTGAGCTGGCCCCCGTGCTCGGGCTCCCAGGCAGGCGCAGCGGATGCCACCCTGAGGCTCGCCGGCTGACCCAGCGCGTGAGAGGAGAGCCCTGGGCCGGCTCGTGCCCCAGTTCTGCGCCAGGCTCCGCGGCTCGGCTGGCTGCGTTGCCAGGCCGTGCTCCTCGGGCTGGGAGCGCTGTGGCGAGATCGCGTAGTGTCTAGGCGTGAAGGAGAATTTCCTGGGCAATAAGCTCTAGAGGTCCCTGCTTGAGCAGGGAGGTTGGACCTCTAGATGATCTCCAGAGGTCCCTTCCAACCTAAACGATTCTGTGAGAAGGCAATGGGAGCACTGACAGAACGAGGAAAGGATTCGGCCAGAATCACAATGCTGGGGCGATGCCGAGAGACGAGCCTGTCTCACCTGAGGTCCTGGAAGCCTCCCCTGCAGCTCGCTGCTCTCCCTGCTGCTGAGAGCAGTCTCTGGGGAGTGAGCTTTCCTCCTCTGTCTGGGAGGAGAAGGGCAGAGAGGGAAATCTGAGCCTGATGCATCCTGTTTCTAGTCCAGAGATGGGCCTGAGAGGGGACCGGTGGATCGTCTCTGTTTGCTTTGCAAACATGGCGTGGCAGAAGTTCGTTGGTTTAGAAAGGGGGGGAAAAAAAAAACTTCTCCAAATGGAGAGCGAAAACTTCCAGGGAAGAGTGTCCAGATAGGAGCCCGTGGCAGCCCCCGGCAGGGCAGCGCTGAGCCAAGAACGGGCCGGACTCCCCCCGACACGGACATGAGCCAGGAATATCGCAAGTCCTGACAGGCAGGCTGCCTGCGCCGGGCCGGCAGGCTGCGCGGCGTGTGGGGCCTTGTCTGCCAAGCCTACGTGTTGCCATTAAAAATGGAAGCATCTCTGCCGTGGCCCACTGCAGTGCCGGAGAAATGCAGAGCAAATTGCCTGGAAAAGTCTGTGTTGGGGCAAGTTTGGATGTTGAGTATTTCTGTCAAATAACGTTAGGGGAAAAAAAACCCAAGGGAAGAGCTGTGGGTTGTTCTAGATCCTGTCCCTTCCCTCCCCTGCTGTCTCCCACAGACTCCCCAGTGCCCTAACCGTGGACGGCGGCTGGAGGATCTGGTGAGCCTCGGGGGATGAGCCAAGGTTACCTTTTCTGGAATCAAACTGCACACTGCCGGCTGGCTGCCAGGCTCCCGCCGCCCTGCCCTGATCTCTCCCTTTGACCAGACCACACTGGACTGAACCCGAGGAGATCATCTCGCTTTCTTACTAACCACCGACGGTTTACGCTTCCCCCCCCGCCCCGTCCCCCAGCCCACTGATTCTTCTTTTATTTATTTTATTAGCTGTTAGTTTTATTTTTTTATTTTATTTTTTTATCTTTTTTGGGGGCTCCCCCTTCTTTTTGTTGTTTGCTCTTTCCCGAGCTAGTAGACATATTTTATGAATTGGCTTTGTGATTGTGTTAGGTAGTTTTTATTGAGGAGTATTTTTATTTGGCTTTGAAACTGTTTTGAATATTTTCAACTCTGTTGTTGTTGTCGTCAGTGTTTTTAAAGCACGGTATGTAACAAGAATGCAGTTCTGAAGGGAAGAAAGAGAGACAGAGAGAGCAAAGGCTGAGAGGAACTGATGTATTTCTATTTTTTTTAAAGAAACTGTTTTTAATTGTTTCTGTTTTGTAAATGTGAGGCTTTGAAAAGTGTGAAACTCCAAGGATCCGAAAACGTTGGACATCGCTATGGAACAAAACAAATGTATATTTTGCTAAGTGAAAAACACTATCCTTACAGCTGAGAGAATTTCTGTTTTCCTAGGTTTAGTTTTACGTGGGGTTTTCTTTTTCCTCCTGTATAATATGTAAATATCGCGAGGTGAACCTGGCTGCATCCCGCAGCCTGGCTCCAAGGAGCAGCTCCAGGTCCTGGACTTGGTGCCGCAGTGTGAGCAATACTCTCCAGCAGAATCCTGACAGGACTCCGTTCTTTTTTTGTACACCTTTTACTGTAAGATTTTAAGACCTCTGATGAGATGAAGGGGGGGGGGGCGGGGGTGAGATGTACCGGCCATCAGCTGTTTTGCTGAGCGGGTTAAAGCTGCTTCCAATCGCTCAATGTACAGACTCCATCACTGGGCTGCGTAGTGCCAGCGTCCCGTTTGGCTTTAGGTAAAAGGGCTTTACCGCCACTGCTCGTCTTGGTTACTTTGAAAGGAATTCACTCTCCAAACACTATCGCTCGTGTCAGGGTTTCCTGGGAAGGGGATGCTCTTCCCGAGGCGAGGGCACTGGAAGGGGTGTTGCCTCGGGCGGGGGGAGATGTGGGTGGTCGCTCTCTAGAGGGCAGGGCGCTGGGTTGGGGAGTCATTAATCGGGGAGAAAAGCATTAGGGTGGTGATTTGGGGGCGGGTTAAGGGCTTCTCAGGGATTATACGAATTACGGAATCGCAGCTTCCCATTTGCTTTACTCTGCGCTCTGAAGAGCGGGGGAACTTGTCCGTTGTCGCGTGCGGGGCTGATCTGGTCCCTTCTCCAGAACCTGCTGGGGCTTCCCCTAGCGTGGCCCAGGCCCGCGCTAAGGAACAGGCTCCGCCCAGGGAAGCCTCCAGCAGGAGAATTAGGGGCAGGTTTGGGTCTGGATTAAGTGAACCAAAGACCTTGTTAAGGGGGGTGATTGAGCCTTTTATTAAGATGCAGCCACATTCTTTTCCCAGGGAAATAACAGCTTCATCTTAAGTTTTAAAAATCATTCCCTCTCTTCCCCCAAACTGAGCCCCTGCGAGGGAGAGGGCCATTTAGAAAGGACTGGGAGGGCCACAGTGCCCAAAGGCCCTTCTCTTCCGTTCCCTCCCCGGGGGCCGGAGCTTGTCCTGACCTGGGCGATATGTTTGGAGAGTTCTGTTTAGGTAAGAGGGTACTTTACGGATTAGTACTGAAAACACAAAGCAATAATTTTTGTTACTGAGACAAGAGTCTGTATGTCTGTTTTTTTAAATATTTCCTAATTAAAGAAGAGCTGCATTTTATTGGGTTTATTTTTATTCTATATACTTCAAATTTGGGTCTGCGGACAGCGCTTTCCTCCCTCTTGGTAAATGCGCTGAACTGCTTCTGTGCCCCCTCCAGACATCCACAGGCTGCCTGTGCTGCTGCTGGGCTGTGATTCACTCTCTGGCCAGTGCTGCCGCTGCCTGGAGGCTGGGGCTCCGGTTTCAGGGTGGGCATTTTTTTTAAAAGAAATAAAGCTGTGTTTTTAAGCCAGTAAGTTATTACACTCCAATGTTTGTTCTCTCCACACCTGTAACCCTTTTTCCAGATTTCAGTTTTAAATTCCTAATAAATTATTTGAAAACTGTCCCTCTCTGTCATTATTTGGGTGTGGGTGATTTTTCCGGTGGAGGAGCTCTTAGGCGCACTTGGGCCTGGCGGGAGTCTCATCCTGTCGTTAGGATAAGAGCCCCAGGGATCTAGCGCTGCGCTCTGCTCCCAGCTTTGGCTCCGGCCCAGTTTATAATGTGAGTCAGATCTGGTTTCAACAGGGATTGTGTCTCCTCTTTACGTTACAGAGGTTTTTGTATAGATATCTGTAGGTTGAAGAAAGGAGAGAAGAGACTGTGGTGGTTAGAAAGTTGGCTCAGATACTCTTTGGATTCATAGACTACAGTGGACTGAGGGGGGCTAGATGTACGGAAGGAAAGTGCAGAGAGGGGGGGGAAAAAAAGTCTTAACACTGGAAGAGAAAGGCAAATTATAACAGTGTAAAATAGGGTGGGGAACCCTATGTAGCAGGGGCTTAATTGTTTAAAATCCTTACAAATAATTTAAGGTGCATCTAGTACAGGCCTGTGAATTTAGGAACCACTCGTAAGTTGGGCTGTCCTCATATGCGCAATGAAGGCCAGCAACAGGTTGTTATAATTTCTGAAGACCAAAAATAGCATGGGTGGAAAAATCTTTACCCTGCTGGGCTTTTTCTCATAAGGCACTCTTATAAGGCTCACATGTTCCCTTTCTCACGCTTGGTGCCTCTCTTGCTGCATTATGATGGATGAAATCCGAGATATGGAAGGTACTTGCCATTTGTGACTTAAAAAGACCAATTTGCTAATGGAAGGTTTTTTAGCAACATTAGTGGTAAATCAGAAACGGAAAAGCTGGGACAAAACGAACCCTTAAGATTCACAGGTAAAAGAACAGAGCAATTAACAAAAAAGAGTAAAAGCGGCTAAAGAAGCAAAGGAGAAAGAGAACTCTTTATTGAAGGGGAAAGCACGTTGGTCTGTGAGCGAAAGGATTAAATTGTTGTTTCTAAATTAACTGGAGCATGGAGCGTCCTTTACTTCAGTCTTAAAAGTTTGTTCAGTGTTCTTGCTATTAGGACACAACACTTGAATCTGTACCTCAGCTTCTGTTTGCCTTTAGCAACCTAAGGATTCACTGGGCATCCTGCTGTAGTTTCAGCCGTTATGACAGCAAGGGGGTCCTTGTCATCGGTTGCGGTGAAGGTGCCCTTCCGGAAACATGCATTTGAACCTGCCAAAGGGTGCTGAGCACTAAGTTTCCTGCATAAGCACTCTGCAAATTTAGGCTGTTGTGGAAAGGTGGGCTTTGCCTCTTCCCCTCGCTCGTAAAAACTGGAGGCTTGCTCGGGTGCGTTCGAAATAAATGGAGACTCCTGTTGTCAAGGGAGTCGTCTAGGATCTAGATCGTCAGTGTGTAAAAATGCCAAGCCTGTAGCCTTGACGGAGTTAGAGCCTCTGGGCTCTGAAGATGAGTGCAGTATTTTGGACTCACCCCAGCCAACTCCAGGAAGCTTCTTCTCACCTCAAGCCTTGGCGCAGAGAACCAAAGAGCCTAACTGGCTGCTGGGTGCTGGAGAAACAGAAACTGCTGTCTCTGACCTACTGAAATCTGCTGTATGAATTAAAACTTTTAAGCCCAGTTCACTTCCAGTGTAACACCTCTAAGGTCTTCTAAGAATAGGTGCAAGTCCTTGTGCAAGCCAGATAATAATAGGCCTTCCAGGAAGGTGAGTACTGTGCCACCTGCGCATGGATTCAGCAGCTACTGGAGTAGGGCTGGCCAAACCTCACAGCCACAAGGGAAAGGTCAACTATTGCATTTCCAGATATGTGGTTAAAGTCTACCAACTGGCATAGACATTAATTTCCCCTAATTTGAAGAGCAGGGGCCCTGTGCGAGAGGGAGAACAGGTGGCTTCTTCTGGACATACCCTGTACTGAAAGGATGAGCTGCGTTTGCCAGGCAGATTTTGATGAACAGGACACCATAAGAAGAGCATGCCACATATTAATAGGGTGGATATTGGTATGCCAGCAGTTTCCAACATAACTACCAACACTGCTATATTTTTTAGCAGAGAGCCCTTAAAAATACCCAGATCGTTCCAGCTGGCTTCTAATACTAACTTTAGAATAATTTAATAACAGAAAGCTAAGGAGCAAATATTTGTCTCCTGGCGTTCTGGCGTTTTAACTCCGCCGGCCTTCAGATGGCCATGACACAATCTCCTGGCCATGGCCTCTGATGGAGGTTTGTGTTTAGTAACATAAATACTAGCTCATTTATCTCACCTCTGTGTCAAGGTGAGCTTGTAGTATAAAGAGCCACATTTTCTTTAGCAGTAACTTCTTTGATAAGTCCTTCAATAATGAAGTCTCTTGTACTGCTTTTCCTGCTGTCTGGTGTGTGTGCGGCATTCCTGCCCCCGCGACATCCCCTGGACATCCCCTGGACCGCCCCATGTGTAACGCTAACCTCTGTGTTTTTTCTCAGTGGGTGCAGCAAGTGCTGCTGTCTCACCCCGGGCAGTATGGCAGTTTCGTGAGATGATCAAATGCACCATCCCACACAGTGACCCTCTGAAGGATTTTGCTGACTACGGCTGCTATTGCGGCTTGGGAGGCAGCGGGACACCAGTAGATGAACTTGACAGGTTGGTAAGACTGCTTTCACAAACCTCTCCTCTCCTTGCTTGCTTTTTGTGGTCTGCATCTCCCCAGCTTCTCCCCAGCTGGCCCTTTGTCGGCATTCACAAAAATCTCTGGCTGCTGCGAATGAAGGTTTCGCCCAAAGACTGCTTTAAAGGAAAAAGGCTGTGCAGTATCACCCCTCAGTGTGTTGTTACTAGGATAAAATATAATCCAAGTAACTTGGACTTCTGGGGCAGCTACAGTGGATGGCTGAAACGGGTGTGTATCAGCATTTTCGTAGCAGCGCTGAGCGCGCAGCAGCGTTTGACCACCCCGGGCTCAGCGCTGAGCTGCGCAGTGCCAAGAACCAGCTTGGTGGTTTAGAGATCACAGGAGGTTGATAACCAAGGTCCAGCGAGCTGACTCAGCTCTTAGCTCATCACGCACCAGGCACGGATGGGGACCCTAGGGTAAACGCTGGTCTTTGCGCTCTCCCTGAGCCCGGTGGACAACCCTGCAACGACGCTGAAGTAAGGGCACATGTACCAGGCGGTTCTGGGATCATTTGTTTCCCTTTGAGGTCCTTTGTGCCTGCTCTCCTATCACCGGGTGCCTTTTTTTGTTCAGCGCCTCGTCTAAGAAATACCAGCCTATTGAGATGACTTACAAGTCAGCTGAGTTAGCATTGCTGGCATTTGCTGACCTTTTCTTCCTTGTTTCCTAGGTGCTGCCAATCACATGATCATTGCTATAGCGAGGCAAAGACACACCCAGCGTGCAAATTCCTGCTGGACAACCCCTACACAAAAACATACAGCCACAGCTGCTCGGGCAAAGCGATTACATGTAGCAGTATGTCCGCTTCTGTGTTACTCCCCTTCAAACATCGCTTCAATATCCTTTTTGAAGGAACGAGGGCGGTCTTGCACTAAACGCTTCTTTGGCAGGAAAGTGCTTCCTGACAGCCATCCGCCCCCTCCGCCGTCAGTCCCGTCGGGAAGGCCGGTTGCTAGAAACAGGGTACCCTGCACAGGCGCTGGAGCAAACACTCTCTGTATTCCCCTTCAGGGAAGAGAGAATCCCGGTGTTAATTTTCAGAGAGTCCTTTTAATTGAAGTATTTAAGAGAGCAGCACGCTGACTGGGTAACCTTTCACAGCTTCTGCTGGACATCTTTAATGTACTAGATCGGAGCTCCCCCACGAACTAACAGCAGACGGGCTGGTGAGGGGGGAAGAACTGGGGCAGGAAGGAAACTGCTGGGCTGGAGCGTAAGAAACCAGCTCCAAGGAACGAGGCTTTGGGGCCAAGGGGTTGGCGGGAGAAGCACGTAAACCCAAAACGCAAAGGCAGCAGTGGGACAGGACAACGTCTGCTCGAGTCGCTGCCGCGTCCGGCCAAAGAGCAGGCAGGCTGCGATGGCTCCCCCTCTCTCCGCCAGGCACCAACACCGAATGCGAGATGTTCATCTGCAACTGCGACCGCACCGCCGCCATGTGCTTCGCCAAGGCGCCCTACAACACTGCCTACAAGAACCTGGACACCAAGAAATACTGCTAGGGGCCCTCTTCCTCCCAGTCCTGAGGGCAGCCACAGGCCGGCGGCTGCTGCAGCCTAATAAACGCCTTGCAACGAGCCGCAACCCTCCGGCCTCCTCCCTGCGCCGCGCTGAGGGGAAAGGGAAGGGCGGGCGAGCGGGCGTCGAGCACCGCCGCCGCCCCTGAGGCAACGCGCGCGCCAACCGCCGCCAACGGCCGCGCGGGCGAGGGGTGGGGGCGGGGGAGGCGAGGCCCCGCCCCCTTTGCCAACGGCCCATTGTGGCGCGCGCTGGGCCGCGGCCACCGCGTTCCCGGATTGGCCGTCGGAAGCCGCGGCGGGAGGGGGGGCGGTGACTGCGAGCCCGCCGGGCCAGCGCGGGCGCGAGGCAGCAGCGGGCAGGTGCGCGGCGCGGGCGGCCCCGCCCCGCCCCCTCCCAGTCAGGCAGGCGGCGGCGCCGGCTGCCGCCGCTCGGTGCCGCGGGGGAGGGGGTGGGTCTGGGGCTGCGCCCCGGCCCCGGGCCCCGCCCCCGCCTTCGCCCCCCCGCCTTCCCCCCCCCGCCCGGCCCCCTCTGCCGCGCAGCGCGGCTCCTCCCTGCCCCGCCTTGGGCCGCTCCTTGTCCGCCTGGCAGCGCGTGGCGGCGAGGCGAGGCGGGGCGGGGCGAGGCGAGGCGAGGCGAGGCGGGGCGAGGTGAGGCGGGGCGGGGCGAGGTGAGGCGGGGCGGGGCGAGGCGAGGCGGGGCGAGGTGAGGCGGGGCGGGGCGAGGTGAGGCGGGGCGAGGCGGGGCGAGGCGAGGCGGGGCGAGGTGAGGCGGGGCGAGGCGGGGCGAGGCGAGGCGGGGCGAGGTGAGGCGGGGCGGGGCGAGGCGAGGCGAGGCGAGGTGAGGCGGGGCGGGGCGGGGCGAGGCGAGGCGGGGCGGGGCGAGGCGAGGCGGGGCGGGGCGGGGCGGGGCTGGGCGGCAGGGGCAGGGGAAGCTCCGCTGACAGAGGCTGGGCTGGGCGGCGGGGGCCGCCGCGGCCCTGTCCTCGGGCCGGCGGGAGGGGAGGGGAGGGCGGGGGAGGCCTCTCTTCCTCACCGGGGAGCAGCTCTGTGGCTGCATCCGCGGGGCGGCGGGCGGGTGGGAGGGAGCCGGCAGTCGGCCCTGTTGTCTCTGGTCAGGCAGAGGATGGAGAGCCTGGATGAGTTTGACAACGAGTACCCCCTCAGCGTGTCGTTTTGCAAGCTGATTTCCACAGAGGACTTCGAGGAGCAGTCTTTGTCCTACACTCAGCAGTGCCTGCACGAGCTGTTCTCCGCCATGGAGCAGAACCCAGGGATCTGCGAGAGGGCTGTGAGAAAGCAGAAACAGATGGAGAAGGAAGAAGCTGGCCTGATGTCTTTTTTAAAGGTACCTGCAACGCCTGCAACTCAAGGTCCCCAGATCTTCGAAGCCATTAGGGTGATAGTGAGATAGGAAGGCAAGTTACATTAAAAAAAAAAAAAAAGCCACAACTAGGTTTTCCATCTTAGGGCATATTGATTTCTAGTTTTGTACTGTTATTCCATCCCTATTTTTCCTCAGGTGTTTGTGCACATGAATTTTCTGGAAACATCCTGAACTCCCTCAGGATTTTCCCCTACAGAAGTCTGGAGGATCCTGGATGCAGTCCCATCATGTTGCAAAGATGAATCCTCTCTAGGGAGGGAAGTGCTAGATCAGGTCTCTAGTCCTCCCACGCTGCCCTTGATTCCAAGATCATTGTTTGTAGAGCAGCAAAGGTCCTAAGTAAATGTTACTGAAATCCCTTTATAGCGATAAATGATAAATCCCATTGTGGGAATAAAAGCAAAATGCCATTGCTATAAAGAAAAACCACTATTTTGAGCTATCTCATCACCAGCAGGAAAGAGAGTTGGGTTGCAGCTGGAAGTGTTTTGGAAGCTATTGGCCTACGTCCTTCCCTGTAGTAGGAGCTCTATAGGTTTGAGATAAGTAGTGTAGATACTCCTGGCCTCCAGGACTTGGGGCATGCTAGCATTCCTCAGATACGTTCAATGGGTAGCTTGAAGGCACCGACTCCTGTGTGTGTATCCCTGCACTCGGAGAGCATGGGAGCTCTGGAGCCATGAACGGCACTGTAGCCATTACAACTGGCATCTGAAATGCTGGAGGGATGTTGACGTTGTGGGCCTGTGTTGCAGAAGTGAGCTTTCAGTGTCTTGTCTTCTTTTCCCTGTTGTGTTCTAGGCCAAGGTTTGTTGGACTCTGCAGGGAGAACTGAATTACTGTAACTATGTGGGCTTCGCAGAGATGCAAGAAAAAGTATCCCAGCTGAGACGAGACATGCAGAGAGCAAGCAACTATGCTCGGGGTAAAGACCGTGTTTCATTTTCCATTTAGGTCTGGAGACCAATATTAGACATTTTTATTGTTGCTTTTTCTCTCAGACTCAGCTCTTCTTATCTCCTGCTTTCTGACTAGTGGCACAGAAGAAGAAAATCGCAGAATATTGTAGTTGGGTATCTTTCCCTAGTGGGAAGGGAAAAGGCAGGGAGTTGCACACAGACTTGCAGATGTCATCTGTATCTGGAACAGTGGCTTTAAGCCCCAGTTGGCTTGACTCTACCTTTCACCTTCCTAAAGCTTTTTTTCTTTGTTTGTTTGTTTTTCTCTCCCCTGATCACTCGGGAAGGATCTTGGCAGATAAATAACATCACTATCATCTCCATCTTTTTCATGCTTTTTCTCTGTAGACCTCAGAATGTGTTACAAAAAGGAATAGGCCACATACTGTATCTATTACAGTAAGGAAAACAGACACAGAGAGACAAAGTGGCTTTCTCGATGTCAGAGTGTGACTTCTGGATTGGTGAAAGGACTGGGAATTCAGCCTGGTCCCATCCTTTCAAGTCTAGTACCCTGCACTCTGGGCAACGCTACCAACATGTTTTCTCTTTGCTTTGGATCCACAGTGTGCCTGTTGGCCATCCTCTTGCCTGTGGGGCTGGCTGTAGTGTAGTGTTATGTACATCATTTGTGGAACACTCTGGCAGTAAAAGTTGCTTCAGAAATGCTGCATATTAATTACTCCTGAATTTTCTCCCTTGTATCCTTCATGTCTTTTATTTTCTGATGTTTCTTGCTTACTGGTTTTATGGACAACAGAGGGGAGAGAGGATGTACGCAAAGCCGTGGGAGGAGGACAGAAATGAGGGGAGAGGAGTATTTCCCTCGTTTTGGAGCAATGAAAAGGCGAAAGCTTTTAGTCCTGCCAGAAGTCTTAACAATTCTGAACTCCTTAGTTCAGTACAGTAATGACAAAACAAGACTTGACAGGGCCATGCCCTTGGTTTTGACACTCTTTTTTTGTGGCTGTTGTGCATGTGCTGCAGTGGGGTTTCTAAGGAGACTCTGAGGTAAGTGCGGGGCTAGTGTTCCGAGGATGTCCTATCGAAGGGGACAGTTGTATTGGATTATATTGGATTTGGAGACATCCTAATTCAGTAAACATTTCCGCATATCCTTCACAATGAGCGAGTCCAACACAAACTGGGTTGCAGCACCTCAGCAGACCTTGCTGCTTTGGAGCCACGTTTTAATTGTGTCCTGTTGGAATTAAACTGCTTGGAAATCTAGAGGATGTTCTCCAGGATGTAGTATTTGTCCAGCAGTGTGTCTAACAGGTTTGGCATCCACTCTTTGACCAGCAGTAAAGGTTTTAAGCTCCAGTAAGGATAGAAGACCTCTGGCTGTCGCAGCACACCTGCTCGAACTATTTCTTGAGCACACTCTTCCTTTGGATTTGCAGCCATTCTGATTTTATCACCAACCTTTTTCACAGCATTGTCTAGAGTAAAAGGAACAGTAATCAGACTAAGGGTTTTCACTGTCTGCCCTTTACTAGGAGGATCCCAAGTGCCAGGGCAGCACTCTGCTATTCCCTCAATTACGAGCAGCCAGGTCCCGGATTTTTTTTGTAGCTCATAGATTACCATGCACGGAATCTGCAGCTCTTCCTCCCCCTCCCACTGCCTCTCCCCCTGCTCTTTTCTCTTGCTCGTCTTTCTCTTTCATTTTCATGTCACAGCTTAAGGATCATGTCTTTACCTACTAAAAAACTATGATATTTAGGTTTTTTTAATTTTTTTTTTTTTTACCTGTATTGATATATCCCAGCACAGCAATTGTGACGGAGAGATTGGTCTGCTGGAGGTGAAGTTCCCTGCGTAGAGAGCTGTAGAATCCCTCCAAAGCAAACTTGGCTGCACTGTATGCTAGGGCGAAAGGGGCTCCTATGCGACCTGAGGGGAAGCAGACCAACGGGAGTTACAGAGACAGTCACCTGAGGACATTGAGAAAGTGCTTATGGATAAGAAGCAGCGCTGAAGGTTTGAGGATGCACTGGGTCCTCCTTAGTGATCCAATTCTAAATGCTGCTTGTACCTTTTATTAGTATAAATGACAAACGCAAGAAAAATAATTATCTTGTATGAGATGTGATGGCTCTGCACACGCAAGAGCGTTTCAGTGGCACTTCACTTCCAATCGGTTTTCAGACTGAGTCACAGAGAGGTGTTGCGTGTCAGGGAGGGAGCAGTCCCAGTTAACAGGTAACATCAATTTTAAAGGAAGGTTTTGTAAGGCTGATTTAGAGGAGAGTCAGAAGTGCTCATAAAAGAGTTCTGTAACAGGCAAGGGAGGAAAAAAAAAAGGATTGGGTTGTTTCTGTAAAGCGATGAAGATAATTCCAGCATTTTTGATTGGCTGGACTCAGAAGAGACTAGGGTGAGCAGGGCGAGCCTTCCTTACCGCTCAGGGAGGATATGACAATGATGCTGCCCTGAGACTCCTGCAGCATGGTCAGTGCTGATGTGGTCATCTGGACGTAACTCAAGAAGTTGATGGTCATGGAGCTAGTCACTGCTGCCATGTCCCCTTTGAAAGGGCCAAACTGACCACTTCCTCCCACGTGGTTCAAAACCAAGTAATCAAGACCCCCTGAAAGAGAAGACAAAACACTGGTTCATAAGAAGCTTGTGGCTCTGTTCCTGGACTGGGGTAGCTGAAGTATTGGCTTGTTCATCAACATAGCAGCTACTCTCTGTTTGTGAATCAGCTTTTAACAATGAATCCAGTAGATGGTACTGCAAACCCTTTCCATTTAATCAGAAACATTTATTTGACTGTTTATCATAGCCAGAACTTACAGCTGTTAAAAGTCAGTATCAAAACTCCCATAATTTAGGAGAGGAACTGAGCTCCCTATCTGATACTTGCTGTCCTGACTCCAAGCTGATGCCTTGTTTTTGTTTCCCAGGACGTGTAGAAGGTGTATATGGGCCTGTACAGAAAGCGGACACCTAATTATTCCCATGCACCACTGACAGTGTTCTTGCCGTTGGAGGTCATTGGGGTCAAAGTCCTCACCAAGAACTAACTCGGATCCTATGTGGTTCATGCGCCAGCTGTTGCAGATCTGCTTTCCCTGCTTCTCTCGCCTCTCTGCAGCCTGCTGGAGGCTTTCTGTGCTCTAACTGCCACCATCCCTCCTCACTCCCTTGGCTGACAAGCTCCCATGGCATGCGTGACTTGCCAGCAGCTCCTTGGACACCACCCACGTGCCCCAGTGCGACAGATAGTGCTTACTGACTCAGAGCGCGCAGACAAGGGAGGAATAGGATTTGCTGCTTAAGTAAAATCCTTCTGTAAGGGCCCAAGCTTTCAGCAAACAAATTCAATAATGGCAGTTTGGCCTTTCCGCCGTTAATGTGCTGTAGCCCACCAAGTTGTACTTTGGGAATAACCCTGTTGGGCACAGAGAAGTCTGTGATGTGCAGAAAAAAGCCAGTCCCTCTGCTCTGTTGGTACAAGTCAAAATAATCAGTTATTAAAGGGATAGCTCTGCTAACTGCCGTGGACTGGGCCTGCACGACTGGGCCTGCTGCTGTTGGTACTGTTAGCATAGGAATGGGAATAGCATACGTGGCCCTTAGGCCACCCTCTCCTGTTTTACTTCCTTGTTTTGGAGAGCGGCCCTTGGGAAGACCGACAGCATGGAGATTGGAACTAGGCCACGCAGAATGCTTTTTCATTGGTAATTTTGGGAGACCCGTTACTGTTTACTGAGTACTGGAAGGTAAAAGTTTTACCCAGCCTTTCTCTGACACCTTCAATGACCTTCTGGGCTGCAGTCAGATTGCTCATGTCTGCTACGATGTGCCCGGCAGAACTCGCTCCCAGGGCCAGGCACTTCTTTGCCACCTGGAGAGAAAAGAGCAGGTTCAATACCACTGTGTACAAATACGGTGTTTCTGCTGCAGCTGTGGTACAGCAGTTAACCTGTTGCATGGAGGAGAGCATGCAGCCTTCGTTTGTCCTAGCTTAATAAATAGGGGAGGAGTTTTTAAGGTAATGTGGCAGAACTGAAGGTGGGTGGAGAAAGTTACAGGTCCTGAGCCTGACTTCCTAGGTGTGAGGGCTTGCTGAGCGAATGCTTAGATACTTAGTTGTCTGTGCCCCGCTGAGCTGAACTGCATACTTCTGTTTATTGAGAACCTAAGTGTTCTGTTGATTTTAATTGCTGTCTTGCATCCTTACCTCCTTGAGCTGCTGTTCCCTCCTGGCAGTGAGGATCAGGTGGGCTCCCAGTCGAGAAAACTCATAGGCTATTTGTTCCCCGATCCCCGTGCTTGAGCCTGTGACTAGCACACGCTTCCCTCGCACCATATCTGTGGGGGGGAGGTGGGTAAAAGGCTGTTAGCTGGGAATTTTTCTCCCTTCCCCAGCATACCAAGCAGTAGTGCTGCTGCAGCAACGCACAGAGTTGCAAGGCAACTGCTGCTGACTCCAGTTTTTCTGCATCCCAATAGTGTGTGCCATGGAAGGAGGGCAAAGGACTGCTTATCTGTCCGTTGTGGGTAATTGTACCGCCTTCCCTCTAAAGTGGTTCAGACTACTCATATCTGTTAAGTGCTGCATGCAAGCAGCCAGTCTACAGATAGAGCTCAGGGCAAGCACCAGAAAGGTGGCTGTTTATGGGCTTCTTTTAGAAGATATCACGCCAGAACTGTTTTGCCCCAGGACAGAGAATGAATGTCCCTCTTTTATCACAGCGTAGGCGGAAAACTCTTGCTTCAACTGCAAGTTTCCATAGGAGAGGCATATTCAGTTTCTTTTCAAGACACCTGATTTCTCTTGCATTTGGATGGGCATCAACTGAAACTTATTTCCCATCTGATTCTCATGAGCCACAAACTCCATATTTCAGCATCCCCTTTAAAACAACCTTTTCCCTTCAGCTTTGCCTTTCACTGAAAGGGACAGTCACCATCAATCTGGTAGAGCTTTAGGAAGTGCCTTCAACCCATTTGGCTGTAGGCAACTCAGTAAGTGGAGGTTATTATTCCTCTTCATACTAAGCTGTGAAAGTGCATCAAAAAGCATTAATGTCTGTCCTGACTGTAATGCTTTTTCCCCCAAGCGACAAAGGCTTCATCGTAGTGAGAAGGCATCCCCAAATCCACTTGTATGATGTCTTCAATTTCACGATGAGCCTCCAGCTTTCCTTACCTGCCGATATAGTTTCTTCATTGTAGAAGTAGTAGGCGCACAGGCAGATGAGGAGGGCGACGAAGAGCCTGAATGCAGTCATCGTCAGTTCTGTGCACGCATACCGGAGTCAATCGTTAAACCCAACACACGCTGTCGTGCCAGGGGATAAACAGGGGAGGGTCATTATCTGCTTATGTCACGTGCCACCCACCTGAGTTAGGAACGAAGTACTCTTTCCCTCTCATCAGCAATTTTTCTCGGACTGTGAACTCTGGGTCAGCGATCGAATCACTGGCAAAGTTCAGTTTTGAGAGTTCCGGAGTCCAACTGGATTTTCTTCTCCTTGGCCCTTACCAGTGTGAGCTCATGGGATCACACTGGAAATTTGGATGCAGAATGTATCAGAATCTTCCTATACATTTATTTTTTGCAAGCTTCTTCTGATAATGGAATAACAGAAGGTCCCAGAAATGCTGTCTTATTAGTAAAAACCACCTTTTCTAGTTTGCATATGCTGAAGCTGCGTATGTTGTCTGGATTTTGGTCAGGGCAAGCAGCTCACTTGGCTCATTCACTCAAAACTGCTCACCTGTAGTCTGTAAGTCACTCTCTGTACTGTGAGCTCCTCTAAGACACAGTGCTTTTCCTTTTTCTTTTTTCTCCTCTTTTATATTTAGCCTTAGTAGTTGTTACTTGCTCAGCTGATGGTACTGTCAGGGAGGGCACGTAGGAATTTCTGATTGTCCATCTGTGTCCCCTGCATGATTTCCTGCATCTGTGAGGACTTGGGTGCACATGCGACACACCTCTTAGCCTTGCAGCCCCCATTGGGGACTCTTGCAGGTAGAAAAGCTCGCAAAAGCAGTAGGACAGGAGGGAAGGGATTAATTCATGAGCTTTGTGTCTTAGTTCCAAAAGATCATCGCTTGTTAGAGCGTAACCAGAAATATCAAAGCTCTTTTAAAAGCTTGTATGCCAGAATTTCCTGCCCCTTCAGAAAGAAAGCATCAGCCAGGAGAAATATGGCATTTGAAAGATACTGTTTTCACAGATCAGTGATGGAAATGGGCAGGCCAGCAGGACTGGAGAGGCAAAGTCCTCTATCATAAATTTACCCTCTCGCCACTAATATCTTTTCTATAATCTAAAACCACAGCTGCTAAGACGAAGTTGATTCAGATCTCAAAACCCCTGCATCGAGACACCTGGAAGGGTGGCTGCTTGTGGTGATAAGAAACGCTGGTTTTGGGGAACTTGGCTGAGACCCTCGTCATTCCTTTCCCATTGACTCTAGACAGCCCCCCAGAACTGGAGCTTTCAGTTTCTGTTAACCTGGGGCTGCCCTAGGAGGGGTTATGTCAGAGAAAGACTACATCTGTTATGCCCAAGCCCTAGGTTTCGAATTAAGAGGCTTGAGGGAGCCAAACAGTCACTTGGCACTGGTTTGAGATGCCTTTTTTTGTTTTTTCCTTACAGCTGCCAAGACAGGGAAAGGGCAACGTGCAAGGCAGTTGCGTGGAAAGAAGAACCCCCTGGAAGGTGGATTTAGCCCCTTTCACTCCAGGATTCCTGAAACTCCTAAGGTCACCCTGCCAAGGGTCTTCGGCCCTTTTCCAGATGTCGTGAAAAAGCAGGTTTGTCTGTAGAAGCGATCTGACTCTAGATGTGGGAAGCTGCTCTTGCACCATACCCACTAGGCGCAAGTCCTCCAGGCCATCTGCAGTCTGCGCTGCCTTCACTGGAGCATGGTCCATGCAGCATCTCAGGCTGCAGGACTGTTTGCTCTGAGGATTTGCCCACAGCTGGAGACAAGACTTGCCAGATCTGAAGTAGCTTTTATTTGCTCTGGGTAATTCCAGGCCCTTTGAGAGGAGAGGCAGAAGTATCCGTTATAAGGCATTCCCTGTTCCTCTCTCCAGACCTCAGGAGCTTGTCCTAGTAGGAACAGCTGTAAGAAAAAAGGGAAGAACACTAGCTGTTGGCTCAGCTATCTTCACGGTAAAGGAATTGGCCTTGTGCTGTTGTCCAATATTTGCTTTTACAAACCGTAGGTGGACAGAGCTGCAGCCTCAAGCCCTGACCTGAAGCAGAAGTGGGCTGGCGTATCAATGATGAGCCAGAAAAGGTGGGAGAGGATTGAAGCATGGCGGGGGGATGATCACGGCTGGATTAAAGCAGACAAGGTAGACAGGAAGGATCCCCGTTTTCTCCCTGGTGATGAGGGAAGAGAGAAACGGCCCAGGCTCTGTAACACACTTTTTTCTTCCTGTTTGTTTCAGCCAGCAACATGAGGATTGCTTTCTTTTTGTTTAGTCTCTTAGGTCAATTATTCCCAGCCATTCCCTCCCCGCCCCCCACCTTCAGCACCTGCTTTTGTAAATTCTGATTAAGCTGAGAGAATAAGGCTGAACACTATGTCAGTTCTCTTACTGAGTTTGTTGTCTTCCCACAGCATGGTTGATTTGCGTCCTATAGTGCTCAACCCTGGAGGTTTTTATAACTCCCTCCAGGCTGGTAACTGCATGAATAAGCTGAAACACACAAACTTCTCAAGGTAGGTCTTTGCTAGTTACCTACAATGGCATAGCCAGCTTCTGATAACTGCTATCTCTCTGCATTGCATATTGCCATACAAACAGTCCCAAAGGGGTGACAGGGAAGGTGTCAGTCCACGTGAACAGTGATGCAGATGGGGTTTTGGTGTAGAAACTTTATTTAGGCTTTCTGTGGCACTTCCTAGTTTGGTGAACTTATTTCCCAGTGGTGTCTGGGGGAACACGCTGAGGGATGAAGTGTTCTGATGCTGCTCTAAGAGAAGCGAAGCTCACATTTTAGTAGTGCTGGATCAGCTTGGCAGAAAAAAAGGAACTTTGTCATCTCAGCCTCTTAAACTGATTATATATATGCTCATTAACATATAGTAATAAACCATGCACAGGGAATTTACTGTAAATGATGCTGTTCCTAATGACTTGTAAGCATAGTCAGTGGAGGGTCAGGGTACCATAGCTCATTTATCAGTGGTAGTGAAGAGATGCCTTGACTTCTCTTGCAGAGGCTCTGTTGCTGAACTGGAGAAGAGGCAGGGATAGGCGTGGGAGGTTCAGTTACCTGTCACATTGCTAATACCAAGTGGTCACTGGAAATGTTTTCTTGTTCTAGATTGCTTGGCAGTGCTCCCATGCCTTCTCCCCAAAACGCTGACTCTACTGGCACTAAACCTGCAGCCTCTGTGCTTAACACACCTATGCCATGCGAGTTTCAAGGTGGCGCAGAAGATGAAATGGATAGTGAGAAACCTGGCCCCAGTTCTTCTTCTAAGGGGGCATAAATATCTCATCTTACATCAAAAACCTACGTGAATAAACTCTCCATGCAAGCTCTGTGGTTGTGTGTGGAGCCTCTGCTATGCCTTAGCAATGACTGCTGCAAAAGCTTTGGTTAGCAGGACAGTTGTACTAGGCTAGAGACGGAGCGACATCAATGAGCTTTCTTCACCACCAAACAGCAGCTATCTAGCTCACTGGAAAGTGCGATCTTCATAAAATGGGAGCGGTGTGCAGGTAGGGGACATGAACTTAACTCAGTTGGCTTCTAAGTGAAGCAGCATTATGTCCAAATCTTGAAACACACAGAAATATCTAACTCCCTCTACCTTCTGTGGAAATGGGGTACCTCAGTATCCTTTAAAGTCTGTGCTTTACTTGCTCCTGCCTGGTGTGGATTTGAAGCAACAGCAAAGCAAAAAAGAGTACTGTGTCATGTGGTCAGTTCTCATTGCTTGGCTACTTACTCTTTTAGCAAATGACTTTGGCATCCTTGCTTCCAACCACGTATTACTTCTTATCAAAATATGAATACAGGACATGTTATGTGGAGGATAGGACTGAGGCATTTTAATTTGCTTGCTGAATGGAAAACTCCAACAATCAAATTCCTTCATAGCCAGAAGGAGTTGCAAATTCTTGCTGAAGGTCAGTTCAGAAATGTAATGTTCCAACCTGGGCAAAAGTATTTTAATCAGAAGTCTTTTGATGGTTTAAACACATGGTTTAACAGATCTTAAGGTACCACTCTAAGGGATCAGCAAAACAGGGTTACCCAGTAGTGATGAATCTGCTGTAAGGAGCGTGCAAAATTACATCTGTGAATAGTTTGAGATTACCTCCTGAGGGAGACCTATTGTACAGGTGTAATTGTATTACTGTCTTAATTCATCAAGTGTTAGTAATTACAACCCGCATTTTTGCAATGAAACAAATGAATCTAAACTGGCTATTGAGACTGTACTTGAATACATTATATGAGGGAGAAGAAATTACAATGTAAATAATATCTGTCTTGTAAACAATTTTATTTCACCATTGAACTGTTCATTAATAGAATAACGTATTCAAAAGTGCATTCTAGAAAATGTAGCAGCCACACCGAAAGCAGCTCTGGTCAGATTAGCTAGGAAAAACTCCTTTGGCATCTCAACAGTATATTATTTTTAAAGGGTTCAGATAGTGACTAGCTTAATTGGCCAGCTGACAATGGGGACAAGTGCTGCTTCCCCTCCTTGCTGGAAGGCGTCAGCCATGTATTCTGTGCTTTCCAAGCATCTCTTAAAAGAGGGCTGTTCTTGTTCAGCTTCTCTTTTGAACCATGTTTTCTATTGCAGTCTACTCCCAAGTCAAAGCCTGCGGGTCCTCTTGCCTCCTTTTGCTCTCTGCAGGCCCTGCAGTCGCCTGATAGTGTCAGTGGATCCCCCAGCTGACAGAGTGGTGTGCCATCGCCCTCCTGTGCTCTTCTAACTTGTCAAGTTACTTGAACTCTCCATCCCTCATTCTTCTCTTGGGACAATTATAAGAAAAGTATTGTTCCAGATACAGAACAGAATTCTGGTCATTCTGTCTCAGTGAATGCAAATAAAAGGCACTTTACAATGGCAGGGTAAGGAAGGAGTTAAAAAAAAAAAAGAGAGAGAGAGAGAGAAGCTTTTTCACCATCCCTCGGTTCCCTGGTAAGCCTAAGCGGGGATGATTTCAATGCAGAAAACCGGTCAGGTTGGCATGCGCGAGGCTTGCTGCCCTCTCCTGGTCTCCTCAGGGGCTATGCATTGGATTTCACAGCTGCCTCTTAGGTTGAAGTATTTCCGCTTTTGAGATGATGGGTCCTGCAGGAGTGGAGGGAAGAAGCTGCTTTATAGATGGAACTGGATATTTTAAACAGCAGTGTTCTGATTAGCTGGATTAGTTCAACCAGGCACAGCTTTCAAATCATCAATAAGAGTCACAGCAACTTAACAGACCTTAATGAATCTGTGTATTACAAAGACAGACTGTAGCATGTAATGGCAACAGTGCTAATCTGGCACTCTGAGTCTGCAGCTTATCCCATGTAGTTTTCTGATTGTGAGAAATGGATGCGATTGCGACACTGCTGAGTTTTCTGGCTTCCCTTGCCCAATTTTTTGTGGGCGTTTGTACCCAAGCAAATGCATATGCTTTTTGTTTATGATCACAGGAAGCAGCATCATCGCCCAGCAGAGCGTACCAGTTACAGATGAAAACTTACAGGCAAGTTTTGATGCCCGTTATCGGAACATATTTTTCGTCGGCACATCTCAGTCTCTTTCCTGGCAAGATGGCTCGGCATTTGATGGGTATTTGAACAGGGCTGATCTCCTTACCCTGCAAGGTGACTAAGCAGGGCAGGTACTCACCTTGTAAAAATTTTACTCCTGAAAGCCACTGATCCTCAGCTTCTTGGGTCAGTGTATGTCAATCAAAGGCAGCAGCTCCCCACAGCGGGAATTCAGTTTCAGGGATGCAAAGTGATCTAACCTGGTGGGCCCAATGTTAAGTATCACAATTGGCAGCTTCTTCTCCCGGGCAGCAAGAGCAAACCTGTAACCAGAGTATACCTGCATGAAGACACAGAGACAAAATGATCAGCAGAATAGAAAAAGAAAAGCTACAGAAAGGAATAATGAAAGCAAATTTGTTGTTGGTATTGGGGAAAAGGGCAGTATATACATGCTGTGTTATGTGACTGCACTTAATTCCAGCAGGAAATGTCTTTATTCAGGCGTGCACAGAAAAGAACAGCAGCTTTTAACCTATGTCAGTGAAGGGTTTTACCACAGCAAATACGTACATTGAAGGAAAATGTCCTTGTCTTTCAGTAAATCTCCGCACCGGCTTTTATTAGTTACCATAGGTACTTAAATGCTTCTACTTTGATGGGTCTCACGTGGTCCAGCTTAGGAAGTACAAGAACGAACCTGAGGCATTTCAGTCATTCCTGTACAAAGGATTATGAGCTCAAGGAGAGCAGGCTCAAGGAATTTGTCCCCTAGTATCCTGAAGCCAAGAGAATCACAACAGGACTTGGTTTTTATCTTGTTCTGGGAGGCATTAGAGTAGTTTTTCTTAATGTACATTAGCATTTTGTAATAGAACCTTGCTTCCAGAAAATATCAATTACACAAACTGTGTTCCAGAAACTTCCCCAGGTTAAACAACAGAGGTTTTTAGACCACCTTATCTTATAGATAAGACGTGGCTAATGGAGAAAGACTGTGAAAGAAAGGACAGTCCTAAGTGACAAGCAGAGATTTCCTGTTGTCTTCTGCTTCAGCAGTTTAGTTAGGAATTAGAGGTCCTAAAATCTGGTATTTTACACAGCATGCCGCGAGGCCTAAGAAGCTGCCAAAGGCGAAAAGCTCAAGCAAAGAAATGTGGGGTGGTGATCTATACAGGGCTGGATTGTGTCAGGTATCCTGGCTCTGCAGGCAACTGTGGACCTATATAGCGATAGAGAGGACTGCAGGGAGAGGTCAGAGTGTGTGAACGGAGTTATTTATAGCAGCTTCAAGGAGATCAGCACTGGAGTGACAGGGAAGCCCAAACAGAGCAACTGTGAAGCCAGATTCCAAGGCCAGTAAAAATACCAAGAAGCTCTGGAGAGGCTGTAGATCCACCTGTCTGCAAGCAGTAGTCCCATATTGTGGGACCAAGGACTGCTGCAGGCAGAGTAGCACAGAAAGAGAATCCAGTATGGGAGGAACGTCCGGTTACCTGCATGGAGGATCCTGCCACCAGCACGGAGTCTGATTCCGCCAGGCGTTGGTGCACAAAATTCACTTTCTCCCGGCTCACTGTGTCTCCAAAGAACGTCACGTCAGGCTTCAGGATTCCACCACATTTACTGCAGGCTGGCACTTGGAAATTACGCACCTGCTCGTCTGTCAGGAAGACATCTCCATCGGGAGCCACACCAAGCGCTTCAGCTTTCCAGGTAGGGTTCAGAGCTTCAAAGTGCACCTGCAGCTCAGAGCGCAAGGTTTGGTCTCCACAGCCCAGGCAGAAAACCCTAAAGTGCAGAACAAAGTCTTAACCGAGAGCTTCATGTCAGCTGAGCCTCTGGAGTCAGTAAGCTGTTGGTTGGATGGCCTGTTGTTACTGTCCGCACTTATCCACCAAATGGCACAGGTCAGTGGACTGTCTGTCTACCTCTAGTTGAGACAATCAAATGAAGAGCTTTATAGAAGAAAAAATATATATATAATTACACCTCAGAAAGAAACCAACCCATGCCAGCCAGGCAGTGGTCCCCACCTCCAGAACTTGTTGCTTTGCAGGGATGCTCTAGAGGAAGCCTGCTGTGCCTCCTCTCTTGCAGTCACTCTGTGCCTTTTCATGTGGAAACTTTGGGCAATCACAAGCAGACCGTGGTGGCCCCTCTCCAGTACACCCACCCTCTGTTTTTCTGGCACTACCCGCTCTGCTCAGCCCAGGTAATTATTCCTTGCATCCTCAGGATCCTCCTCTTCACCTGAGCAAAGGATATTTGCTTTAGCAAGGAAAGGTGAGATTCTGACTGACCCAGCCACTAAGGGAAATGATCCAAAAAGTGCTCCAAAAAAATGGGATGCTGTTCATGCTTATTAAATACTCTGCTGTGAGCAGCACTGATGCGTGACCCTTTTCTGCACCCCCAGCCCAGCACCTTCAAGCATGTCACCTCCAGTAACACTGCACATCTACGTTTTGCCTCCTGGCTCAGCAGCTACGGCTGCACTTGCTGCTTCTTAACCCCAACAAGACACCAGAGCGTTAACCGTCCTCTCTACCACGGAGAGTACCTGTGCGTGCAGCCGTGCAGTTCTGTCATGCGCTGGCTCCCAGCTTTGGTGTGAAGGGCATCCACGTTCTGGGTCACCAGCCAGTGCAGCTTTCCCAGCTTCTCCCAGTCTCTTAGCACCAGGTGTGCTGCGTTCGGCTGGTGGGAGGAGAACTGGGGCCAGCCCACGAAGTTCCTTGCCCAGTACCGCTGCCGGGCACTGGCACTGCGGACAAACTCGGTGTGCTGGATGGGCCGCCTGTCTGTCCTTGCGTAGAGCCCGACGCCTTCAGAGCGGTAATCTGGGATCCCTGATTCAGTCGAGACTCCAGCTCCAGTCATTACAAAGAGCCTCTTGGACTTGGAAACAAAGTGCTGCAGCTCCTCGACTTCCACGGGATCCGGGGGGAGACACTCTGGCACGAAAGTCAAGTTGGGAGAGGTTCTGGATACAACATGGGATCGGAAATGAAGTCTGATGGCTCTGCAACCTCCTGACAACTTCCTGGCAGAGAACATCTTCTGCTAAAAGTAAAGAACAGAACACAGGTAAAAGAAAGCAAAGAGCATGTCCTTAATTCCCTTTCCTTGGGATACTCTGGCAAATAATACTGATAAGTGTTCTTTGTCCTATTTTGTCTTTCAGTAAAGAATTCCAAAGTATTTTGAAAATGTTACTGAAAGCTTACTGCAGGAGGACAATGTTCCTATGCGCCCGTTGCAGGGGGTAACACCGAGGCCTTCCCATGGTGCAAGGACAGAGCTAGCACCCCTGACTCGCAGGGTTCCTGCTCTCCATCCCTGCTGTGAAGGCCTCAGAGGACTCCTAAAGAGCACAGATGGACCTGTGCAGGGCTTTTCCAGGGACGTGCAATAGGCAGAGAGGACAGAGCAGGGAGGGCAAGTACCTCACCCCTGCAGGCATTGTGCGGCTGGTGCCTCCGATTCCTCCACAGAGGAGACTCTTGCTCTACTGTCTCTAACGCATTGCCTGCTCCAAATCAGTCTTTTCAGTTTACCCCATCCTCGGCCTCTCCTGTGGAAAGCAACAACACAGCCACCTCAGCATTTTCCAGAACAGATTGATTCTTCGCGAAACCTAAGCTCCACAGGAGGGCTTAGTCTGGTAGGACTTCCTCTACAGTTCTGAATCATTTGTTGTAATCTAATCAGTGAATTTTATTCTCAGTGATTTTTGTTTTGTTTTCATGTTTAGCATTAGTTGTGTTTGGCCTTTCTTCTGAAGAGGTTTAATTTTCCATGTGAATTAATTAAAAGGGACACAGTTTATTGGGAAACGTTAGCGTGCTTTGAGAATAACATCTGTTGTGATCCTCCCAAAAGGCTGTTAAGCCAGTTTGACAGTGTTTAAATTGCTTGCACTGATGGAAATTCTCCATTTCTGTCACTTATCATCAAAAGAGCTCTCGGAAGAAAATGTTTTGAAGGGGACTGAAATGCAGACATAATTTGGATTGGCCGGCAGGAGAGAGAAGGCGGTATTAGGCACAGCAGCAAAAATACCAGATACATTTGAAAGGTGCTGTGAAGCAAGGAAGTAGGACAGACTAAGAGAAAAACTTAAAAATGACAGAACGCATGATGCAAAACATGAGGCTTCTTTTAAAATGAAGGTGCTCGGATTAAAAAAAAAAACCTTTAATATACTTATCAAGATCCAAGCTAGCGTTTGTTTTTAACACACATCCAAAATCTTTTACAGAAAGAGATCGGTCCAGTTTAAGGTAGAAAACAAACAAGTTTCTATAAATGATTTCAGGCCAGAAAATCAGAGGTGTACCCAGGTCATCCGAATCTCTTTTGCTGCAGTAATGACTGCAGGCGAAAAGGGGCAACAGTCAAACTGAACACGCTTAATGGAAGAAGATATAGTGAACAGGGCCTGAAAACTTACCTTTCATAATGCTGCCGTGGGGGACCTCTGAAGAGAAGAGAGGACCTACCGGAAGAGTAGTGTTCTGGGAAATGTAGTTCAGCAAGAAATTAAAGCCTACAGCAGGAAGACTACAGTTCCCATGCTTCAAAGAGGAGGGGGGGGAAAAAAAACCTTCCTGAAATGTCATAAGAAAGTGAAATGTGAAAAAGCTAAACGCTTCACAGCTGCCCTCAAAGCAACAAACAAGAAGGAAATCACAGCAGTATTTGCTACGTAGGGACTAGCTTTGATAAAGTGCGCTGTAGACACCCGAACGCAGGCAGCTTCCCTTCACTGATGCTAACCTGCCAGCCTTTGGTTTCAGAAAGTGTCAGAACAAATAACAGGAGCAAAGTCCGCTGTGGGCTGTTGAAGACGATGGCTCTTCCGGTTCCAGAACTCCCGGGGGTGTGAATTGCTGGGGCCGCGCTTGCCCCTCGCCCTTCGGCGCCTGCACTCGGGCCCCGGCCCGTAGCGTACCGGGAGGGTGGACTGGTCTTCTGCTGAGCACATTGGGAATGATGGGGAAAAAAGTTGGGGGGAAAAGCCAGGGGAAGGGCCCCCGGCAGCAAGGATGGACGAATAAGGAAAATCCGGTCGGTTATGCGTTACAGTGCGGCCAGACGACCCCCAAGAGGCCGGTGTGTGACAGGTGATCCCCACGCTGCTTTCAGAGGAGGCGTGGATGAAAAAGGGGGCAGGCGTCTGTCTTTCATCTCGTTGGGCCTCTCCCCGGGCACCTTCCTTAGACGCCCTGAAGCGCTTTGACATGAAACCCTTTGCCACCAAAGGGCTTGTCGGTTCCCTACCTCCCTCGCGGGCTCGCCCCGTTGCTGGCCTGACCTGCTTGTCACTCTGCTGATTGTCACCTTCTGCAGCCAGCCTATACGGAGACGATGGTGCTGCTGGGGATGCTGCCGCGGTTCCCATAAAAGCTGTTTCCTTGTTCTCTGGCGAGCAAACTGCTTGGGTTTCACTGCTGGCTTTTGCTGGGCAGCGATGTCCCCTGCCCGTTGTTTCTCCACAGTTTGCGGGAATGCTGGTGTCTTGCTGGAAAGCGGCAGGTTATTGAGATGGTGACATTTTTTTCTGGCCAGCTTGTTGAGCTATTCCCACAGGAAACTGTGTTCCCTAGACCCTGAAAACAGCGGCAGTAGAGGGTTTTTGTTGTTTTCTTTCGATGTTTCTTTTGGGGGTGTTTTTGTTCCTTTTTTGGAAGGCCTTTCAAGTCGCCCTGCTGGGGTTATGAGGGTCTGGAGATAAGGTCCGCTTCCCCTCCGCGTGGCGTAAATGGAGGCATTTTTTCTTCCATTCAGCTGCTGGTTCCCATCTGAACTTCAAGAGCTGACACCGTGTGAGACGCTTACCCCGGCCACGGGCAGCTGCACGTGGCCAGTGGTTGGGGTCGGGTTCGCAGCGGGGCACTGGCACAACCTTTCAGTCTTGACATGCACGTGATAAACCATGACTCGACTGGCACAGGGGGTTATTTTTTCAGGTTTTTAAAGAATGAGCTAGAAGGGGGAAGTGCAGACGGCTGTCCTGCAGCAGCCCAGCACGGGATAGTCCGCCGCGTTGCACCCGGCGGGTCTTTCTGATAACCTGGAGCGCTTTCCACGAGCATCCTCCAGATGGGGCGAGGTTTTAATCCACTTTTCTTGCCTTTGCAGTTACTTCAAAGCACGGAGGAGCCCAAGGCTTTCTGCATCCCTGGGATTTTGTGATCGCAAAGGAGAAGCGCGTCCCGCTTGCGCGGCGCCGGCTTTGCCCGCTGCTACGCGCCCTGCTCCCGGGGAGGGCCGGGGCCGCCGCGGGCCCTTAACCACGGCCTTTCAGCCGCCGCGTGAGTCTGAATGGACTTTAGGTCGTTAGTGCTTATTTGAAGAGTTTCGATGCGTTTTCAGAGCGCTGTGGGGTGGAGGGGGCTGCCGGCAGGCCCTGGCCGAGCCGCCGCGGTCCCCTCCCGGGGGGAGCCCCCTCGCCCCGCCCCTCTCATTTGCATAGTTCCGTCATTTGCATTTCGCGCCCTCCCGGCACCCCCTGCGCGCCGCCGCCGCCGCGCCGCGCCGCGGGGCCGCCCCCGGCGCCCCTCCCGGGGCGGTGGCGCGCGGCGGGGGGGGCGCGCGGGGGCGGCGGCGCGCGGGGGCGCGCGGCGGGCGGCGCGGGGCGGCGGGGCGGCGGCGCGCTCTGAGCGGCGGGGTGGGGCGGCGGGGGCGGCCGCTGGCGGCGGGGGAGGGCGGGCAGCTTTGCGCAGTGGCAGTATCGTAGCCGATGAGGTGAATCCGAGGCGCGATTATTGCTAGTTGAAAACTTTTCCCAATACCCCGCCGTGGCGGCTTGCAATATAGTTGCCACCGGCAATTTTTGAGGGCCTCTTCGGAGGCTGGTTTCACGTGGTTTAATGACAGAGTGTTGGAACAGGGGAAGCGGAGTTTGGGGAGGAAGAGGGAATACGGGGGAGGGGGGGGGCGGGGCTGCGGCTCCGAGGCGCGGTCCGGGCACGGCGCGGTCTGGGCGCGCCCTGCCGCCCGCCTGGCGTCCCGCCGCGCGCCATACGCACCGGCCGCCTGACGTCACGCTGCTTTGCATACTCTTTCCCAGCAACCTCCGCGGCCGCCCCGCCGGTCGGCACTGCGGGGAAAACGGGGCTCTCCTCCGCGCGGCGGGGGCGTGGGGGCGCGGCGGGGCTCGGGGGGCGGCGGCGAGGCGCGGGGCGGCGCGGGGCGGCGGGGCGCGGGGGCGGCGGGGCTCGCCGTGAGCTGGGAGGCGGCGGCGGGGCGAGGGGCGGCGGCGGCGGGAGGAGAGAGTCAGCTTTGCGCAGTGGCAGTATCGTAGCCAATGAGGTTAATCCGAGGCGCGATTATTGCTAATTGAAAACTTTTCCCAATACCCCGCCATGACGACTTGAAATATAGTCGGCATTGGCAATTTTTGACAGTCTCTACGGAGACTGAGTTTTGGTGTGGAAAGACAGAGGAAAGGAATGCACGACAGGGGTTGTCCTCGTGTCGTGGCCTGGGGGGGAAGCGCTCCTGAGAAAGCGCCCTGCGACCTCATCAGCGCCACAAAGGTTTACTGTGTGTGCGATGACACAAGGGCTTTTGTTCCCTCTCGCCGCAGCCGGGGTCTGCCCCAGCCAAAAACATGTTTTAATGATAAATCGAGGGCGCGTTTGCATAAAAAGCCCAGTTCTTGCCTTCCCTTTCAAAGGTGCTGAAAGAGGAATTGATCCGTGAAAACGGGAGCGGAGGGAGTGGGGTGCCGGCGGGTGCCTCTGCCCTGGCTCCTGCTGAGCGGGCTCCTTGAGCAGAGCGCTCTTGGGGGGAGCTGCCGGTCCAAATCGTGCTTGACTGGCTCCCGAAACGCTCCGGCACGCATTGGGGAACCGCGTTCAGTGCGCAGCATCGTTTTGTGCAACGGCTCATTACTGTATAGATCCATCGGCATCACATGCTTTTCTTTATTTTTTATTATTTTTTTTAAAAGAAGACTCCTCACTGTCAAAGAAATCTTAAACCTTTACTCTGGAAAAAAGCAGCTGCTGAGTTTAGTGTAAAATCCTCTTTTTGAAATTAAGTAAACCCCATCTATTTCTAAGCTGCAGCTGTTGTCTTATTTAATACCTCAGTAGCCCCTGCGGAGGGGGACCAATGACCATTGTCCACCAGCTCCCCAGGCCGAACCCTGGCGCTGAGGCTGAAAGCAGCTGCTCTCTGTCACTTCGTGTGAATTAGACGCAGCTTTTATGCTGCTGACAAGTTACCTCCAAAGGTCTCCGGTTGTACGTGCCACCAGGATGCTCATACCCTGCCCGTATGACCCTGAGCTAGGCAGCTGTTTTAAACTACCACTATTGATAACTGAATAAATTATCGGTATTTGAAAGCGGAAAATTTAGTAGCAAATATTAATATTTAGTAGCAAATATTAATATTAATATAATACTTAATATTAAGTATTTGTAATATTCACCTATGCTGGGGCATTATACTCGAGAGTGGCCACAGGATGACTAATGAAACCTCCTAGACTGCATTTGTCCCCATATCTGCACTTAATTGCTATAGCAATGTGAATTCATAATCCACGTGTAGGGATGCCATCACCCTTTCCCAGAATAAACACGAAAGGCCTCTGTCGTTTACAGTGAGTAATACAGTTCATGTAATTACTTGGTTCATACAAATAGCATTAAATATGGCATTTATTACCTGATTGCTTCTTTTCTCTTCGGATGAAGCTGTATCTGTGACAATAGGCTGGAGTGGTTCCTTTGTTCTGTAGTACTAAATCTTGTCCTACATTTTATGCTAGAAACCAAGCGCGTTCCTTTTGCCGTACGAGATCCTTCCGACAAACGTGTAGCGGTCGGAATTTGTGGGGTGAGGCGGGGGGTTGCACGTCTAGGTTCACTGCCTTTTCCTTAAGCTAATGGAAGCATTTAGACTTGATGTATGGCATTTTCTTTCATGCATTCACCTGAAGAAACAGCGACATCCCCCTTGCATGATGTTCCTGTGGCGAAGCACAGAGGACGCAGACTGCAAAGAAGTCGTTCTCATCGCTCTGCAGTTTCGGGTCGCTGTGGAAAGCGCGCAGGTGAGCTCTGAACGCGCCTTACAGGTCAGCCTAGCTTCATAGCTGTTCTCTGACGTAGGTTCAGCTTGCTGCAGGTGAGGGTGCTTTTCCTAACACTGCTAATGAAATAAGCTTGGCTCGCTCCTCTGTTTGGCAGTCAGTCTGAGATTACTGTCCTTGAGCGGACGGGTGGGCAGGTGATACACCTAGCCTCTGCTGAGCACCCGGCGCGGGAAGGTTGGTGGGCTGGGCCACCTTTTCTCTGTGGAGCTGGTGTGTACCTGGTTAGGGATGCTCTGGCAAAGGGGAAAGCGGCCTCGAGTACTGAATGCTTGGGTTGTGCGGAGCCAGGAAGTCCTGAAGCCCAACCTTCAACTGACATTGACTCATGGTCTACGGTGTTTCTAGCTCCCAGCCCTGTTTCCCATCTGGAAGATGAGGATAATTTCTTATGTGTGAAATGTAATGATTCAGGAGAGTCATAACATGCATTAGTCACAGGTGAGGAAACGCACTGCATTTCTCTGACTGCAGTACATGCCTCGAGGAATCACTCCTGACTTTGTTCCTCAGTGCTTCCCGGCGGCACCAACTGTGAGGGACGCGGCTGCTCTCAGCATCGCTGCTCCGAGGGGGAAGAGTTTGCCGGAGGTGGCTGTCCCCAGGGAGCTGCAGCTGCTGCAGCTGCACACGGATGGCACTTGAGCAGCACGCAGGCGTTTGTGAGCTGGTGGGAGTTAGAGGCAGAGCGCAGGTAGATTACAAGAAATTGGGAGTTGCAGAGCATTAAGGAAGGACAGGAGAGGGTGAACAGTGTTTGGGTGAATTTAGCTTGTGCCCATACAGGCTGAGCAGTTGCCTTAGCCACGTGAGTTTTACCCTGCCTCTGCTCCTTGGGTAGTTCTTGGAGGGTTACACACTGCCAATTTTAAGTAAGAAATGTTGGTGCGTGAAGAGGAATTCGGTTATGGACAGCAGCCGGCTGTAACTTGAGCGTAGCGAGAGTAAGGCTGGTTTTAAAAGCCGTACTACCTGGGGGTTGTATCCTTGCCTGGCAGCTCTGCCTTCCCACCTCCCTGAGCCTTTCATAGCAGCGCCGAAGGCGTAGGGCACAGCCTTAGGGGCAGAGCCGCCGTTCTCTTGCATTCAGCAGCTTGGACGCAACCTGTTTCTTGGGGTGCAGCCCTAACTGGTGCTACGCCATGCTCCTTTCAGCCCTGAGACAGAACAGACTGCTTTCTTGATCAAAACCAGCATTTTGCACTCACTTCGAGGCTACCAAAGGATCCTGTAGGAAGCAGCAGCGTGCACCAGGCCACAGTACAAACACAGCACAGCTGACACTTTATTCACGCAGAGGTCAAATACAACACAAGCCAAGACGAATGCCTGTCGCTTGTTACTGGAAGCACACACACATCCCAGGAAAGGTCTTTGCCAGCTCCGGAGACGAAGGACATATTTCTGATTACCTCAGGGCCACCTTGTTACCAGCAGTAAGAGCAACGCTAGCGGCTTGTGCTCCTCCACATGAGGACGCGCATCCTCGGGTCATCATTGTATAATAATGAAAAAGCAACTGATAGAGTTTGAGAAAAGGGGGGCAGCTGTCGTTCTCTGAGAAATACTGGAGCTGGAGTAAAACCTGGGCAGAATTTCCTGGAAGCTGTTGATTATTCACGAGTGCTGGCTCGGCGGGGGCGGCGGGGGGGGTATTTCCATGCCCCCCTCGCAACAGTTCTCGCTAACACAGGAAATACAGATGTCTGTCGAATTGTGCTAGCTGAGGAAACCGGGCGTGTTTGTGCCTCGAGCGTGAAAAACGAGGCAGAGGCGAGCGCCAGCAGCCGACCTGGTCTCGGTCCCCGGGGGCCGTTCTGCGCCCCGGGGGCTTTTTTGTTTCTTTTTTTTTTTTTTTTTAAAGCAAAAGCGCCACCAGAGTCGCGTTTGCTGCGTTCCCAGCCGTCCCCACGCTGACAGTTTTCGGCAGATCTCCCCCCAGATTAGGCACCGTTCTCACCGCGGCGGGGCCGAGGCCCGGGCGCGGCGGGGCCGGTTTAGGAGGGGGCTGAGGGGAACGAGACGGCGGTTACAGCACCGTCCGCTCATAACTCCCGGAGAGGCGGCGGGGAGCTGCTGGGGAAAGGCGAAACTCGCCCGCGCTCGCCGAGGGGGGCTCGCCGGGGCCGGGGCCGCCGCCGCTCCCGCTCCCGCTCCCGCTCCCTCACAGGGGCCGCGCCGAGGCGCCGCCGCGGCTCGCGCCGCCAGGGGGCAGCGCCGGGAGGGGGGGGAGGAGGGAGGAGGGGGAGGGGGGCGGGGCGGGGCGCGCGCCCGCGGCGGGGGGTGGGGCCGGGAGGGGCGGGGCGGGCGCGCGCGGGCGCGGGGCCGGGGGCGGCCGGGAAAGTTGCGAGGCGCTGAGGCGGCGGCGGTTGTGGCGGCGGCTCCGGCAGCGCCATGGACGACCTGGGTGAGTTACCGCCCCTCCGCCTCGCCTCGGCTCCCCGCGGCCCCTCTGCCGCCCCCCTCCCGCGGTGCCGGCTGCGCTCCCGGCCCGGGGCGGCTCTGCGGGGCGCCCGGTTTGCCGGACCCCCCCCCCCCCGCCCCGCTCCGCCATTTGAGGGCGCGGGACGGAGCGCGGCCCCTCCGCGCCGGGCCCCGAGGAGGCGGCGGCGGCGCCCCCGGCAGCTGGTGGCGCTGGAAGGGTCGCGGGGAGGCGGCGCCGCTCGGTGGGCGGGTCCGCCCGGGCCCCCGGCGCCGCTCCCGAAGCCGGGCACCGCCGCGATCCGTTACTCGCACCGGCGGGACCGCCCGGGCCCTCGACACGGGCTCCCCGAGGACCGCGGCTCCCCTGCACGGCACCTGGCAGCGGCGCTCCCAGCCCCGGCGCGAAGCGGGCGGTCGCACCTCCAGAAAAGAGAGGCGAATTTGGGCTAATGGTGAAACTTTTAGGGCGAGGAGTCCGCCCGCCTGGTGAAAGGTGCCCCGAGAAGCACGGCCCTTCCTTAAGGGCGAAAGCTTGTCCCTTCCCCAGGTGAAAGCAGCCCGTGGGGTAAACGGACTGAATTTCAGTTCCAGTCCCTTCTCGCAGTTACTGTGTCTCACAGTTCTGTTCCTGTTTTCTCTGTCCCCCCCGCTTGGTTTCCTCTCTCGGAGGTGCGGCGCTCTCCTGCCGCCAGGTTCCAGCGTGCTGGGGAGCGCCTTGCTAGTCCGAACAGGATTCCCCCGGTCGCTGAACGGCCCCTCGAGGTGAGCAGGCCGATGGCGATAGCGTCGTGCAGGCCCCGTGCGCCGTCTCAGCGACGCGCTCCTCAGCGAGCCGTGGGAGCTCTGCTCTGCCAGCTGCGCTTGCTGCGTTCCTCAGAGTCACACAAGTAGGGTGACTTTCCAGCTGGCCAAACAGACTGCTGCTGTTGGGACGCTTTTTTCCTCTCCTCCGTAGGAGGGTTAGAGGTGAACAGCAAAGACAGTCTGGAAAAAAAAAAAAAAAGTGGAATTGTGCTTGTTCTCTTCTCTCTTGTTCTTCATAGGTGTTAAACATCTTAACCAAGAGTTAAAGTTTTAATCTGACTTTTAAAGTGTAACTTTTTGTCTCAGCAACTTGGATTTCATCAAGTCGTAATCATGCCGGATCTTTCTCAGTTTGAGTGCGGAGGCTTTCAGAACAGGCAAGATCTGATTATCTAACCGTTGTCAAGTTGAACAACAAAGTAGAACCCTTTCTCTCTCTAAGCGTGTCTTCTCTGGTCTACAGAATTCATCATAGAAGACCACACCAGTTACTTTTTCTTTGCAAATCATACTTGGCCCCAAAACTGCTCACTGTTTGTTTATTTGTTTGTTTATCCCTAAAATCACTCACCTTGGGATGCATGAAGAAGGGAACGTTGCTGTGCTGATATAACTCCACTAAAATAAGTCAAACTTTTGAATTGAAGTGAGAGTTGTTTGTTTTTCTTTCCTCATTATCTATGGGTGGATTATCTGAGTTGTGGATTAACTGTGCCATGGATACAGGCGTCTGAGCTGGCTCTGTCGAGAGTCAGGCCGGACTGGCAGGGCTTGTTGGTTCAGGCACAACGCCATGTGGACGTAGCTGTACTGTTTCCAGGGCCAGTTTTGGTCCAGAAGTAGTTTAGCGTTGAGCCTCAGCTAATCTGCCTTGTAGGTTCGGAGCTGATGCCGTGTGAAATCAGTTGCGATATTTCTACACTGTGCTTCTGACTGTGTGGTGCAGAAACACTGAGTGACTGATAGACCTTGCTGGACGTGAGGGGACGGACGCACCTCACAGGACCTATTGATGTCTCTGTTCTTAACTCCTTGAATTTACCAAGAACGTTTAGCTGTTCCTCTCCCTTCCAGAGGCCCAAGCTAACAGAGTGCTGATCAGCGTGTACTTGTGCACTGAAGGTGGAGATGCAGGAGTATCTCGCTTTTGCACTGCTTGTGCTGGAGAGGTTATGTAACACCTGGGAGAATGGACTTGTGTTGTTTCTGGAGTTTATTTGGAGCAGGAAAAGCTTTGTTCCTTCCCCCCACAGTGGTGAAGAAATGATTTTACAATATACAGCCCAGGCAGGAAGTTGTTTAAGAGCTCTGCAGGCGTAATTCGCGCACCCCGGTGAGCGGGGAGCCTCCGCCGTGCAGGGTGTGTGGTGCTGGGCCCTCTTATAAACCCGAATAGCACATGGTGGGAAGGGAAGAGGAGGAGGTGGAGGATTTGAGCAGCTGACCAGGGTTGTCCAGATTGCCTTCCTCAAATCTCTCTAAGGAAGCATATCTTGCGGATGTGCTTGGAGTTTGACAGGAAGCTTGCTGAATGAGTTTGTCATTCCGCAGTGTCGTAAATTGGCATAGAGAGTGAAATTCAGCTCTAAAGAGGGAAAATTCTGACTTCAGAGGGTATCACCCCTTTCCTTCTGGGGACTGCCAGGCTGCAGTGCGGTGTCACCCGCTGCGCTCCCAGCATGGAAGTGATTGAGCCCGTATATTTGCTTCAGAGTATTTGAGGTATTGAAGGAGGACGTTGAGTTACTCTTGCTTTTATAGCGTCACCATGCCTAAGAGATATGTCTGTGACCAGTTTGTTGGGATCTACTGGTTATGGAGGAAGAAATTTAGTTAATGTAAAACTTCATGTGTTTGTGTGGCGAGATAAGTAGGTGAAAGGAAACTTTCAATTTGCTGCAGTTTGGCTTAGTGCTGCATGCTGCTTCATTGTGACTTTCGGTGCTTTTATGGCTTCAAAGGACTGAATTCTAATTTTCATCTTTGAATAAAAACAAGTAAAGATCTTCAGTGTATTATTTTTTTTAAACTAATTTCCCATACTTGTTTTTAGATTTGGATAAATGTTTACTGCGTATGGTTAGTGTTCAGTCTTTTGACCCACACAGAACAGATTTCACTTCTGTAAATTCAGTCACGTTAGTTTTCAAGAGCTAGCAGAATGCTGTAGTATTTAGGTTTCAAGGACTAGAAAGGATTTTACAGCTTCAGAAACTTTTTTTTTTTGGTGAAATGGGTTGTTTGCAAATGCTTCTGTGAAATCTTTGAAATGCTTCTGTGTTAAGCTTTTTGTTTTGTTTTGTTTTTTTGAGGGCTTTAGTAACTCCAAACAGAAATGGCCTGCTTTTAGAAGCTTTTTTTTTTTTTAGTGACTTTAAAATTCTTGGTTCTCTAGAGCTTAGTTTTTTTCTTTTCTTTATAAAGACTTCAAAAAATTTTTAGCTGGATTTTGCAACCCAAAACAAAACGGCATTCACTAGAGCTTGTAAAAGATGTTTTACAAAAAAAAAAAAGTTATTTTTGCTGTTTAATAAGAATGTATTTATGGCAGTGTTCTGGCTGTGCGTGTAAACTAGACTGTAAGCGTCTTATTTTAGGTGTACTTGCTTACAAGAAGGTTTTTTCTTTTGAAGAAGGCCTGTCTAGCGACCAAGCTTAAAATTCTGGGCACAAAGATCCAGTGACACAAGAGTTCTTATTTTAAAAGTTGTTTTCCTCTGTTTTAGCAACTTTTTCCCACACTCTCTTCAAGGCTTAATCCTCTCCAAATTGACTTAAAAGCGAGCAATCTTGCCACTGATTTTTCATGGGCGCATGGAGAGTGGCACATGTGTTTCTATCTGTCATCTCTCCAAGCGTTTGGAAGTGCTCTTTAAGGGTATGTTGTCAGCCTCTCTTTTGGAGGCGACGTCTGCCTGTCTGACTCAATCCCTTCTGTTTAGTAGTCATATGTAGTGGGGTTTTGGTCTTAAGTGATTGAATATTTAGTTTGAAATTACTCATGGTCATCTACGCCCGGGAAATGGTATTGGGGGGAAACGTTGGTAAAGTAATTTGGTCGGTCCCTCGGCTTTCTACTGGCTCAGGTTTCTGAGTCATTCCCGCTGCTGGCCGAGAAGACTGTAAACAGAACTAATGCTCTGCACAATGAGGTTCTGACTTGTTTCAGCTTCTTCGCTCTTCTGACCCCTCGTAAAACAGGGACTTTATTGTCCTGAGCAACTCAGACAGGGAGTCCTCTGCCTCCAGCAGTGTGCAGTGCAGAGAGAGGCTTCTTTTCTTACTGCTCTATTTCCGTGGAAAGTCTGGACTCTGTGGTGTCTTTAGCTCCTTTGTCCCTAACTGGGAGAGGTCAACTTATCCCAAGTGCTCAGCTGCCCTCCTGGTTAAAATGGGTCCTCTGACACCATCTCTACCGCTAGAGAAAGAAATTGGTAACTTCTCATGGATCTTGTTTAATTTTGTCTCTCTACTAGTTCTTGCTTTCCTGGGGAATCAGAATACTTCAGTTTCTGCAAACCCTTTGTTTCTCATCCCTTTTCCCCTTGAATTGTATTTATTGTGTGAAACAAGTTGTGAGACTCCAGAAATGACAGACACAGTTTTTAACTCTGGCAGCAGCACAAGTAATAACAACGCACTTCTCGTTGGATCGGGGTTATTTTTCTCATCTACTCTTCAGTCCTGTATACATTCCTTGAATTAAATCTGTGCAACTAAGCTGATATAGCTTAGCATTAAGGTTTTACACAGTAATGTGCGTTGCCCTAGAGAAAAATAGGCCTTACTTAACTGATGACTTGGCTCTGTATTGGAGCAATGCACCTGTGAAACCTTTTATATTTGTGTACATTTATTTCCTATAGGCAGATTTAGAAAGCTTGAAGAAGGGAGGGGGGGGGAGATAACTTGTCCATAGACACAGAACAGTTCTATGAGTATCGGGCTCATGCGTTAGTTTTGGTGCCCAGAATCTACCCGGCTTTGGAGAAAGCCAGAACAAATTCTGAATTCAGCAGTGTTACGCGGGTGGAAAATCAGTGCGAGCGAGCAGAGTCTCGGGTCCCAGTTTCCTGCTCTGCAGCTCAGCCTACTCCTCCCTCCTTTGTGTGCTGAGCTTTCTGTGTCCCTTTTTGTCCGATGCGGAAGTTGGTAACGAAGATGCTCTTCTGCTTCAGCTTCTTGAAAGTGAGACATTGTCCGTGGGAAGTCTCCCCGGGGTATGATAAAAAGATGGGGTATGGGGGATGAATTTCTTGCTCGCCGTAGCCTGCCCTAACTGACTTTAGGGTTTAATAACACGCCCTTGAAGTACAGGATTTCATGACTCCTGGGCTATTATATTTTAAAGTGCTAGAGAGGGAACTGTGGAGACCTTTGGGTCCTGCTTTTGTTTCACTGTTTGCAAAAAATCTCACTGTGCGTCTAATCCAGACTAATTTCAGGTTATAGCCAAAAATGCTGATTCCTGCTGCCCCTTTTCTTGTGTGCTTGCTACTTCTTTACTTAGTATCGGGCTCCAGAGTGGGTTGGTTCAAAGTGCTGGATCTGTTGGTAAATCAGTCCCTTCCCCTAAATTGAACGAATTATTTGCCGTGGGATCTGGAAGCGTTGGAACTGTCTCACCCTGTGGCAAGATAGCAAGATACGGTGCAAGGGAGTGCTGGCTGCTTTAAAGGGTGTTTATTCCCAGCTCCCTTCCTTGTGTCTGCAGTAACAACTGTGTGGTTAGCTGGATCAGCAAACTGATTCCTCTGAAAACTAATTTTTTTAGTTGATGTGTTTTCAGCCAGATCATTTCCTTGATCTGGTTCGCTATGTGCTTGCACAAATCCTAGCCCTGGCACGAGGGCACGGACAGGGGTGTGGGATGTGAGCGAGGCCGCGTTTTTTGGCTGTGGTTTATGTTTAATCTAGCGTGAAGTAACCATTTATCCCCAGCTTCAAAAACTTGCTCTGGCTTTGGGCATATTGTTTCTCCATCTGTAAAACAGGGATAATCGCTCCTTACCTGCAAAGTGTGGTTAATGTTTACTAAGATGTTTGTGTTTCTGAAATAGCTTCCAGATGAAGATCTCCAGAATAGTGACTCTTGCTAGAACAAGGCAACAGCAAGTTGGGATTAGATTTATAAGCTTTTTTCCCTTCTCAGCCCTGGATACGTTCCCTCTCTGCCTTTCCGATTGCTCATCCTTTCTTCATCCTCTGTTATGTCAGGCTGTGAATAGGGAGAAAAAATTGCCTTTCCCTTCCAAGTTCCCCACAACAGTTTCTACTCTAGTCTTTCCCCTTACCACAGCGCGTCATGAAATCATTTGAAGAATGTCATGTGCTAAAGATGTACTGTAAAAATAGGAGGTGGGCAATGACTTTCTCATGCCACTCTTGGTTATTTTTCCCATTTGTGCTTATTCTTATTGCAAATGGCCTCAGAGCAGCAGGAGCCAACTGTCTGGAGACAGTCTTTCTTGATTGACTGGTGTTAAAATCCATGCTTTCTCTTCCGTGCTAGGGTTCTGGAGCTTTGAGACACTTCTTTTGAAATATGTTTTTAAGTCCTAATGAAGTAACGTAAATAGAAGCGGTAGCTGGAGTCAGAACAAGTTTGGTGTTTATGGGGTTGCAGCTGTAGGAGCTGGAGTCCCTGAGGTTCTGTGTTTGTGCTGTTTAGGAGTCTGGTATGCTCTGCTCTTCTGCTTGTACAAATGCAGCTTTTTCTTGTAGCAGACTAATTATTCTGAATTTACACGGGAAATTTATCTTGTCAGTTTGAGACAACTACTTCTGTGGAACATAAGCTAAGAATCCAAGGGAACTTAGGGCAAGCCACAAGGGGAGGCGGCCTTTAGTGTTATTGTTTGGCTGCTTTTTCTCTGTGCTGGACTTCCTCTACACCAAGAACAAGTTTAGTTTGTTATTTAAATGATGTGGTCGTTTGAATCTTCAAATGTAGTTTGTCTTGCCACTTCTCACAATGTTCTTATTGTCAGACATAAGTTTTGTATAGTGGGCTTTGCTGGGCAAACTAGTGAGTCTGGCTGACAGCACGCAGTAGCGTGTAACTTGATTTCTGGTGTTTTACTGTTTATTGTACTTGCTTAAACTCTTAACAGTTTGCAAACGATGTGGAAATAAAAACAGCAAGAAAGGTAAATGCTGCTCTAGGGAATAAACTTTCTGAATGACACTTTGCATGGGGAGTTGTGCTTTAAACGGCTCAGCTATAAATCAGACTGTATGGGGTCTCCAGGAATAAACCCAACCCGTATTTGTGTCACAAAACTGAGCTGACAGACAGAATTAGTCCTCTGTCTGTCTAGATCCCTGAGGGGCTCTTATATTATTTCCATCCCTGAAGAGCAAGACAAGCAGAGAATTTCACTTCCTGCTTATAGGAGAGTATATGGTGGTTCGTGAACTGTGATTAGGCTGAGCTTTCCTAAGAGCGGGGGGGGGGCCAAAGCTGGAACTAGAGAAGGTCATAGGCAGGAGTGCTGTAAATGACTTGCCATGGATTAAGGGGTTTAATACTCCTCGTTCCGTCCTCTTCTGTGGCTCTAAGCGAGCTCAAGGCTTCTCTCTGAAGTGGTATCTTTTGTGTTGGTGCCACTGGTTTCGACTGGGTCGGGCAAAACAGCCTGAGGCTCACTGCACATCAGCTGAGGTTAGTCTTGCCCCACAGGTTGGGGTAAGGTGATGGCCTGCCTGGTCCTCTTGGTTGCCTGTCTTGTTTGGCCGTTAGTTAGGTCCGCTACTCCCTGCTCCCCGGTACCGGTAGCTGCCTTGCGACTGGGGTTTGCGCTGTTGTTATCAAGTCACTCCTTTTGGGCAGAGGTGGCCCACAAGCGTGACATGCTTAGACATAGTACTTCTGAACTGCAGCTCTCCCTCCTGTGGGTTACGGTTTTCTGTGGGAGACTTTCCTTGGGCCGTGTAGGGCTGGTTAGGCAGTGTGATCCACAGCTGGAACGGTTCGGCGGGGCTGTGAGCGGCTCCAGCAGTTAGGCAGGATCCCTGCAGAGAGCTGGAGTGGTGGGGGAGGGAGAGAAATGCCATTTCATCCACGTCATGAAATCTGTTATCAGTGGCCAACTCAGTGTTGTGGGTGGGTGAGCGGCATTTGCCAGAAGAAGCTGCCTTTTATTTCTGCTGTGAAATGTGAGGAGCTCCTAGTTGTCAGTCAAGCTGGGGGAGCTGTGGAACGGCTGTGTGGAGGTTGGGATGAATTTGTCAGTTGGGTTCTCATAACCCTACGCTTGTAGTTTTGAATTTACCCTGCTGGTGCTTAATCCGAGATTTGCTGCTTGGCTGTCCTGAGTGGTTCCCTTGGGCGGTGCCTGCTAAGCACAGCTGCTCTGGCATGCTGCTCCTGTACTTCTTAATTGCTCAAATCTGGCGCCTCCAGCACCTTCTGCCTTGGGAGCACGCTTAGGAGCCTGGGTCGTATGAGACAAGGGAATCTGTTAGGTTATCGTTCAACTTGCTGTAAGGGTTGGTTACAGGCTCATCTTGTTGGATGCTCATTTACCATCAAATGTGAGGGAGTAAACTACATGAACAGATCACCACAGTGCTGCCAGAGGTAGCGTGAAATGCAGAGACCCTCTAGGGCGTTTGGATCTGCTGGACTCCTCCGATAACATTGCCTGAGTTTGAAAAACTCTTATGTGGGATGGAATAGTTGGTGAGATTTGTGGTGTTTTGGCACTGCTTTCTCCAAAGTGGTGGTGCCCTGGTGTCATGCTGCCGTGCTCTTTTGCAGAGCTGGGAAGCCGCTTGCTGTGCGTGTCGGGGAGGAGGGATGGAGGGAAGGGGCTGGGGGTGGTGCAGGGAGGAAGCTTTATGTAATTCTTGGCTGGCTTCTGAGTAATTGTTTTAATGAAATGGAATGCAGTGTATTCAGCGCTTGCTTGGCAGAAACAGCCGTTTTTTAATTTTTTGTTTTCTGGGTGGGAGGGAGAAGGAGATGGAGTAGCCTGTTTTCCAGCTGCTTTAAGCAGTTAAGCTTGGATTTGCCACACAGATAGGAATAGAAGATTGTTCTCAGTGAGGGGGCTTTTTGCACTGGGGGTGTGTGTGTGTGTGGGATGCTGTCTTTGTACATTCATGCGTGAGTGATCGCGCCTGGTCCCTCTGTTTGTCTGGGGACTCTGAATCCCGGTATGATTCTGAAGTGGATCAGATTAATTTTAAAGTGCTCAACAGTAATGGGTCGATAGTGATGTAAGTACATGTGCATGTGAAAATATATATGTACGTAGATACCTGGTAGGAAAATGAATCAATTTTCTACTCTGCCCTAGTTAAGGAAACTGGAAGAACGTGATGAGTTGAGACAAGGAAGTCAACTTAACGTTCAGCACAGCAGAAATCTACAGGCTGGGAATCTTGACTTCTGCAGATTAATACAAAATATTCTCTTCTGTTATCTCAGATGGTTATTGACTTAAATCCTAGGATTGGTGGAGGAACAATCAGAGATCTTACTGAAAACCCTTTTTTAGAAAGTAGTTTGAGGAGGGATTTATTTCATGTACCTATGAAGGGAAGCTTTTTCTCATGCTGCTTCTATTTCAGTATTGCTGGCATTTCCATTTTTGGTCAGCACTGGAGATTGGCCTCTTTTACTCATCTTTTACCTCTCCAAGCCTACTTTCTTCTTGGTCTTTATCTTTTCTTTATTGCAGTTTATTGTGGTCATGAGTTCTGTGGTTAATAAAACAGTCTTCAGTTGATAGACTGACGTGTTTCTCCTATTTGAAAAGTAGACAGATTACTTAGCTGTGAGTAGAGCAAAACATAGCAGAAGTTAATTAGCCTTCCCAGTTTTACTAGTGTGAATTGTAGTGGGAAAAGCTATATATTTTTAATTCTCAACAACTTCCAAGGGACCCCTTTTATATCTAGGCAGACAGATTTCATTTTTGTCGCTGTTCTCTTTGTCAGGAGGGAACCTTGTAAGATCTGTTTTATGGGCCTTTCTGAATGTCACTGCCCAGCATGACTGTGTGTGCGTGCGTGTATATATATTTATAATATATATTTTTAAGGAGAGGGCCAGGAGGTGCTCTGTGCCTTCAAATAGTTTTTGTGAAGCACTGGTCCTGCCTTTGGCGATGGTTAATGCAGAATAACAACCGCTGTGCAGGACAACGAGATGAAGAAGCTGTTGTGCATTTGATCACTTTATTAGTATTATTCTTGGTAAAGAAAAAATCCTAATGATTTCTCTTTCAGGTGGCACGGATGATAGGTCCTCTCCCTTCTTGCAATATGAAGGGATAAGAAAACCTCAATTGGATTCTCTAGCTCTTCTCCATTCACTGGCTATCATATATTCCAGGTCCTTTCTTTCTGTGGGCCTCTGTCACGACGTTGTGAAACTCTGGAGCCACATTCTTCTGCCAGTGCTGGAAAAAAAAAACCACGCAGATTTCTAGAGCTGTGGAGCCCTCTGCAAGCGCCATGAAATTGCTACTCACGCCTTCTCCCAAAGTAGGCTGGGGGAACAATTCCTACATTAATTTCTGCGACTTTGTCCTCTTTTCATTCACAGAAGCTGCTGTGAATGAAATAAGAAACTGTTTTAATTCACTTTAAAACCCTGTGCCTCTTGCCCCTTTGTATTCTGTTGTCTTTTATGGGCCACTTTAAAAGATGTTAACGGATAAGGTTATCTTTAAGTTTCAGTCAAATGCCCATTGGATTGAAAGCTTCATTTTAAAACTTTCTACCTATTATAGTTATAAGTAGTACTAAGAGCCACATGACTGAAAAATGTTAAATATTTGGTTGTCATTTCCCCCTGCCCTGCTCTGTGAGTTTACATTGTGCTTTTGGCAGTGCTTTGTGTGAAGTCAGTTGCTGATGATGACTTACCCTTTTTGGCTCCCGGAGAGTTCGGTGTTTCTTCCAAGTCTGCTCCCACTCTCTGTTGCAGAGAACCCTTACAAAAACGAAGACCTTTCAAAAAGGAGAATCCACCATTTTGAGAGGGTTTTCTTAGTAATTAGATTTTTAAAAAGCTAGCTTAACCACATGCTGCATTTGACAAACGTTCCTTTATTTAAAAAAAAGGAAACGAAACGAAACCCTGCAGGAGTTGTTGGCAGGTCAAGCCAGCAAGTCTTATTAACTCCTCTTAATTTATATTTTAATATGCTAACTTTTTATTTAGTATCCCCAATACCAGGATGAGATTTGCTGGGACCGTGCTTCTCCTTTTGGGCACAGGCTTTTCAAACTTCAGGTACCTTGTTTTTAAGGGTAGATTTGCATCTGTTGGACTGGCTTTTCATTTTCAGCTCGAGAGCTACACTGGTCACCTACCAAGTGGAAGTTGCTGGAGTTTCTGAAAAATGCTCTCTTCGAGGACTAAAATCTGTCAAGTTTGTATTCTGCTATCTCATTTAAGAGCCTTCAGGATAGGAATGTCTCAATAAAACTGTACTAAATATGGATACAATTGCAGTGCCTCTGTAGTGCCCCCCCTTCTGTACTGCTGGCCTCCCCCCCTTTGGTAGCCAGGGGGATTCTGTGTCTCATGGGCAGAATTTGTGCTTCTAATGTTTTTAATGAATTTATGATTTATCCTAATATTTCTGTCCTTCATTTCATCATCTTTATGTGTGTCTCATATTTTGTAATTGGCAGTCTGCCAGGAGGGGTCTATATTCAGATCTGTTTATGCTGCTTGGATAGAGTTTCCACTGTTTAAATGATGCTTTTTTTTTTTTTTCTCCTCCCGTAAGTTTCATGTCTATTCTCGCATAACCATGCAAATCTTACCCTTCCCTTTATTGGTTATAGGATTCACATGCTTTCCTGTTTCTGTTAGCTTTTAAAAGGCAGATAATTAACTTGAATGTGCACGTTTTGAGAGTGTTTGTCTCTGGCTGTGGCTAAAACCATTGTTGCATGTGCAGATGGATAGGATCATAGTGACCTTTGGCAATCTTATTGTTGACTCTGGTTATCTGTGTAGCAAAGATGAGCTGCTGGTATACCTGAGGCTGCGGTCCTACAGGCAGCTGAGTCAACGTAATGGCTTGCTGTTGAAAGGGAATGGTTTTACTTTCACTCATCTCTTACCCCTTTTCTGCTGCCTCTTTTGGCTCTTTGGATGTACCCGTCCCGTCTTGCTGACTGCTGTGCTCCTCTGCCTTTTCTGTGAAGAGTCACTAATCTGAAAGAAAACTCTCTCTCTTGTTCCTCCCCTCTCCCCCTGGATGCGTGTTCTGTTGAACTGGTTCGTGGAGGGGGTCTTGCAAGAGCTAGAGCCAGCCCAAGTAAGTGGCAGCAGCACATGTCTGGAAGAGGGAGTAAACCTCTCCATTTTTGGCAGTGGTGAGCGGTTAATTTGATTTTCTGCATCTTGTGAAACTTTGTCCTTAACTCTGCAGCACTAACAGTCTGCTCCCATGTAAGCCCTCATGTAGCGTGTTGTTCTCCCCTAGATAAGTAGAATCAGCAGTTCCAAAATTATAATCTGCAAGTGGTAAGTACTCTACAGCTGGCCTAAGGTGTCCTGCGAAACGATAAAACCTACGTTTCCACCTGAGGGCTCTGGGTGCAAGCAAGTGCGGGTTGCCGTAGCCCAAAGACTTAGAAACCATTGCTGTGTGTTCAAACTGTTCTAATTTGCCACTGCTTATGGCCTTAAGTTATTACTTGGAGCTCTCCCAGAAAAATTTTTCACCACCGCGCACGCACATGTTGTAACTTTAATATTGCTTGTACTGATTTTCCGTTCAAGTCAAATCTGACTGCCCGCAGTTGCGCAAATCTCAACTAAATAGAGTCCATCTAGAGCTTAAAATGCCCTGGCCTACCCTCATTTGAGTGGGCGCGTGGAGCGTTGCTTGGCAGTATCTGGGTGCCATACACCCCTGCACTTGGCAATTCTCTCCAAGTCCTTCAGTTCGAGGCAGAGCAGCATCTGGGACACAAATGGGAGGAGTGTGTTCCACTCTTGTTTTCTGTCCGTGTAGTTAGTACAGCTTTGTGTCTGTTTTCTGGGAAGACTTGAGAACAGGTTGCCCAGTCTCAGTTGCAAAAGTGCACTTTCTTGCTGAAGGAAGAAAAGGTAGTCTGCTGGAGGAGAGAGGTGATGTTTTTTCCCAGCAGGTCTACGTGCTGCTAAGGAAGAAGTAATATAGGGTAAAAGGAACCTTTTCTTTCACTGCAGTTGGGAGGGCGAACGGACTTTTGACGAGATACTGGTTATATTGGATCAACCTGAGATACCTGGCTTGGCGACAGCAGCATGGGTGGAAGATGCATAGACTGTAGCACGTTATCAATTTCCCAGCACTCTGTTTTTTTTGGCTACTGGCATGCTTTCCCATGAGCGTTTGCTTGACGGAGCAGCCAAAGGACTAGAAGCATCTTGAGCCCCGAGCTTCTGTTGCCTTTACAAGAGCTGTGGTTTAACATCTAGCGAGTGTCTTATATCCTGCTGTTTCTATACCTGTCCTTGGACTCCTTGTGATAGTGCGAGTCTGTGTTTAATGGCGGTCTCCTTTGTACTAGATTTGTTGAATGTTTGTAAAATGGGAGTGTGTGCTGTGTATTTGACCTAGCATTTGTGGAGTAGCCGTGTGCTGATGTAGCAGGAAGGGTCTGGTTCCTCAGATAGCTGGCTTGGCTGAGCCCCTCTTCCTGTAGGAGTACAAGGGAGTTGGTATTTTGTTCAGAAACCTTGGCCCTGGGAAGTTGTCGCTGAGGGGTCAGTTTAATGGCAGCTTGTTTAGTTTTCATAAAAAACTTTTTTTTTTGGCAGAGAAGAACAAATCTTGTTGGATTTTTTTTGAATGTTGATTTCAGTTTCTAGAAACTTTCTGGAAGAAGCCAATAGCAAATAAAAATTCTTATGGCCTGCATGGGGAGAAGCTTCTTGTGTGTGTGTGGGGGGGGTTGTTTTTTGTTTTGTTTTTTGTTTTTTTTTTTTGGCATGTGTAGGAGTAGATGGAAGGTTAAATGGGTTAGTGCGTGGGTAATGAAATACAATTTTTAAATTTGTATTTATCTATTTTTTTACACAGGGATGTTGGCTCAAATCCAGCTCAGGTCAGTAATGAGATGGTATTAAGTACTTAATTACTTGTGTAAAACATTTACATTCGTTCCCATCTGTTCCACACGCTGAACTCTGGCCAGGATGCCACTTCACTCACCTTCAGTTTGAGTGTTGCCACGTTTTAAGAGAACCACTGTCCTTTAGTTTGGTCTGAGCCAGCTCACCTCCTTCCCAGAGGCAGTTAGGTCAATGCTGGCCATTTGCTGATGCCTTTGTTTGGGACTTCCTGGAAATGCCTGAAGATCTATTTGTTCTCAGGCAGAGAACAGAAATAGACCTTACACAAGAAGAACCGCTCTTGGAGAGGCTGTTGGAGGCTGTACTTACCCTCCTTGGAGACCAAAGCTGTTTCCAATTTGGCAGTTGACACAAAGGCAGGGAGATGGAGACTCTCTAATTTGTGCAGTGTTGCTCCCCCTGATCTCTCATAGGACTAACTATAGCTGCCCAAAGGAACATCAGTTTATTTGCTCCCAAAAGGAGAGGATCCTGATAAAGGACTCGGGAGCAGGTGGAGCTCACAGCAGGCTGCAGATTCAGACTGAGAAATTCCAACCTCAGTATTTTTAGTGCAGGTCTGGGAGTCTTGCTTTCTAATCTAGTCTGGGCTTCCTGTGTTAAGTTGGACTGTTCTCTTCATTGCTGTGCATCAGTTCTCCATTTCTGAAATGCAGATACTTTTTCTTGCTCTCAGGGGATGTGAAGATTAGGGTAAGGAGTTGTGATCCTTGCTGGAATTCAGGTGCAGTGGCTGAAGGCATTACTGCCTAGAGTTGCTGCAGTTCACACCCAGATGTATTTATATCAATGTAAAATGGCATACATGGAAGTTTAGGTTTAAAGTGTTGAGCTGTTAACTGTGCTGACCGGAAAATGTGGCTGAAAATGGCTTCCACTTCTGCTAGCAGGGCTGTAACTTCTGGGTGGGATGATTGGCTTAAATCACCCCACTCTGAATCACCAGAGGCCCCGAGTTTAACTACTGAGTAAAAAGGCGTGTGAAGTGAGGCGTTTTACATATGCAAAACTTTTCTTGTGCAATCTTTAACTTCTCTGTTCAATAAACCAGAACCTGGCTTTGTGCTCTTAAGCATTGTACAAGTGATGAGATTAGCTCTGACTGCCGCTTTTGCATGTGCTGTGTCACAGGATGTGCTCGAGCTACGACTTGCAAACTCTTGCAAACTCTTTCCAAACTTTCCCTGACTCTGTCCCGAAGATTGTTCGTAGAGCAGTGGAAGAGGTTGTTGTTTTTTTTTTTTTTTTGACTAAACTTATCCATCTTTGGTAATCATTTCCTGTAGTTCAGGACTCAGTTTGAGTGTGCAATGAATCTAGATGGGAAGGAGCCACGCAAGGGATTATTTTCTTTTAGCTTCGCATAGCTGTGGGCTGTCTGTGAATCGCTATACAGAGGCATTTGAGTCTTGCATAGCTGGGGATCTTACATTCCCAGAAACCTTTAGTAGCTGTGAATTGAAAATGTTTATTTGTCTAGTAAGTTAGAACATGAATACAGTTTGTTAAGGCACCAGGTCTCAGTATAGGGTGTTTTTTCCTGGCATGAGCTGAGTTTGCTGCTTGGGACTATATATTTAAACAGAGAGAAATAAACGTAAGCTGTCTCTTTTCACTTCGAGTATGGAGACAGACATGCTAAAGACAAGGATATGCTGCAAGACAGGAAATACCCCCTCCTCCCCCTTTCTGGCAATGAGAGTAAATAGGAGGATGCGGCGCACAGCATTGGGTGGGAGCAGGCTGGGAGACCAGAGATGTTGCAGTGTTGCTAATAAGTTCAAGTATGAATCTCTGGAAGCAAGACCTGAACAATACAACAGCCAACTTAAGCTGGATTTATGCGGCCTTGCTGTATGTCATCCTTCTGAAATCTTCAAAGCGAGTAGGAGACTGTTGTCCGTCCTGATGGAGTGGACAGCATAGGTTAATTTGAAGAACTTGAAAAGGCTGCACTTGGTTTAGTGTCCTTTCAACTGAAACAAGGTCTGTTCCAATGACGTATTGGAAAAACAAAGTCATGTTTCTTCTTGGTCTGGTAACCTTAACGTTCCTTTTTTTTCCTGGAGCATCAAGTAGGCCCCTTCTGAAAGGAAATGATACTTAGATCTCAAGTCAGTTCCCGTGTGAGGATGCTCAACAAACGTTTAACATGTTAAGGAGTATTTCTCTCTGACCTTGTAAGCAATGGTTACATGCCTTGTGAGACTTGACCACTTTAATCTCAGCGTGTACGTATTCTGTCCGGGCCCCTTTAAGTGTCAGCTTGGTATTTTCAAGAGTTTAAAAAGTCTTGAGGATAAGTTGCATCTATGTCTGTTTGCGTGGGCTGAAAATGACTTCAAAGTATTTGAAAATGACAAAGACGACGTGAAACACCCTCATGAGCTGTTTTGAGATGGTATAAAGGGAGTGAAGGTTTTCCGAAGGAAGTTAGAGGAAGGCAGGCAGACTATGCGTTTCTCTTTTTTAGGTGGTGGATGATTTCTGTTAGCCTGTTTGAGCTTGGGTCTAACTTAGTGTTCAAGAGCTAAGTGGAAAACTTCTGATTCTATAGGAAAATCTTTTGCATTTCCCTTGCACAGCTTGGATTTCAGGCCAGAGAGTGCTGTGGATTCGTGCTGTTTCATCTATGGTGCTGACTCAGACCTTTGAGGCAGTCGCAGTTGCTCCTGGCCTGCCTGCTGTGTGGATGTACCTATGCCCTGTGGGCCCGGTTAAGATCAGGTTACCTTCCTGCCAAGTGGGTCATGTGGATGGAGCCAACACTTGGAGGATTTCCTGGCCTGCTGCATCAAAGATGACAAGGGGCGGATTTGAGGCGCTAACTCAAGGAAGAGTGTTGTGGTTCATGAGGGCTTCTGGTATCCAGCTGCAGTCTGGCCAGCTAGAGTTTGTCCATCTCTATCTGTGCCCTTGAAAGTCTTGCTGCTCAGTAACATAGACAGGAACTAGCCGACCCCTCGTGATGCTGGCAGTCTAGCCGTCAGCATGCTGACAAATATGCCATTGCTGAGGTTACTGAGTGGTTTGCAGTGTGTCTGTGTTAATCTGAAAGGAAGTGATGTGGCCAGTTCCAGGAAAAGTCTTGCAATGACTTTTGCGTTTTCCCAGCACGCTGTAAAAATAGCCCCTTGCCCCTGCCCTTCAGAGAAGTCCTGTGGAAGGTCTCACCTCGCATGATGGACTCTGGCTCTTTGTAGCATACAGAGTTGGCTTCCCTTCAGAGCTTTCTGGTTTAAAAAAAAAAAAAAAAAAGGAAAAAAAAAAAAGCTGTGTCTGTGTCAAAAGTTAACTCCTAAGCTCAGCAGCACAGACTAGTTGTGTAAGGCAGCCCAGCACCAGCAGCTATCTAACATACGCAGTCCTAGAGACCGAACCATATCATCATTCTGGGACTTCAATACAGAGTAAAATCTCTGTGTAAATGGCTGTAGAGGTGGCTGCTACTGGTGAGGGATGTTTCCAGAATTTAAGAGCATTTCAGTTTTTGTCTGCTGGTCTGTTCTCGGGCTGAAGCTTTTCTTTGATCTGCATCCGAAACATGGGTTAGTTATGAGACTCGGATAGGAAGATGTGTAATTTCTTTCAGCTAATGGCAGGATGGGGCTTGATTTCACAGTTTGTGCCCTGCCCTGATTATTGAAGGTAGAGGTGCGTTATTTCCTTTCTAAAGCAGGAGTTTTAGTTGGTGAATTTAGAGAAGAGCTAAACTCTGGCATTGTTCTCTTAAAACTTTCTAAAATCTGCTCAAGTCACAGAGAGCCTGAGGCTTTGCTTCCAAGAAACGTAGTTAGTTTATCTAAAAAAGCATAACTTTTTGCTAAGCTGAATTCGTTTAGGAAAGTGTCTGGTGATGGCCAGAGCGCGCGTTCCTGGATAGTGCGAGTTTGTGTGCCGGGAGGAAGGGGGATCACTGGACCCTTCCTTTATAGTGGCAGTGAGTGATTGTGTCAGCTCTGCTGAAACTACACCCAGAGTACTGGAAGGTTTGAACTTCATCCCCAAATCCCCAAATATGCAGTGAGTGGAGATAAACAGTTACTGAAATTGTCTTAAACTGGCCGTATTTACACGCTCTCTTACACCCTGTGCTTGGGGTGGCAGTAGTGCATGTTGGTTGTAACTAATTTGTTGGTCACAAGTCCTGGAATAAAATCTCCAGCTTGGGTCTCGGTGGTTGGGACAGGAAGCCACAATCACTACTACGGCTGATCGCCTAGACCACATCTCAGAACGTAGAGCCTTGTCTTTGTTTAGACGTTTGCTGATAGTGGTCAGAGCTGGGTGCGTGGGTTGCTATACTGGGGAAAGCTAACTTGTTTGGCTGTCTATATTCGAGTTACCGCGTAGACGTGGTTCAAGGTGGCTGCTGTCAGATGACTTTGCAAGCGGTCCTCTGCATGTTACAGGGTGAATTCTTGTTTGGTTTGTCCTGCAGCCTGGTGTAGCTAGGAATAACAACAGCTAGATACCTTGGCTGTGAAGCTTTTCTGAAGCACCCACACAGCTTTTGTAAATTTATGCTACAAGTGCTTGGTCTGGCTTATTTTAAGGGCCGGTATTAGTTTCAGAGAACAGAGAAACTTCGGGGATTTCTATGCACGTTGTCTTCTATCAGAGTTGGCTACTCCTTGTGTTGATACTAGTCCAGACACTCTTCTTACTAAGCAATTTATCTGTGGCACGGAGCATGGCTTACACCAATACCTTGATAATGAGCAAATGTAAGACCTTGAATAAACAGCAGTTATTGGAATACATTAAACCCCCCCCCCCTTTTTTTTTTTTAAACTATGTCATCTGACCTTCTTCTAGGCAGGTCTAGACAACATGAAGTAAAAATACCAGTGGCTCCCACAGTTGCTAGGTCTGGCGAATGACTTATCTTTGTGCCTTGAATTTTTCTGTCTTAAATAACAATCTGTCTCTGCCTCACAAGCAAACTGAGCACTCGCTGTTACATATCAGGTGTTCCAATCACCTTCTCAATGTATTGATTAAATTTTGGAAAACTCTAAAATGTCTCCTTCTCAAGATGTTTTGGGAAAGTAGGCCAACCCATTTTACATGCTTTCTATATACGTGAACCAGAGATCTTCAGGTTTTTAACTGCATCTATTCACGCGTCCAGTCTTTCAGGTCTTGTTTTGATTGTAGTCTGTGGATTTTATTGCTTTTGTAGAGTCTCTGTTCTTTTTTTCATTTTAAAACATTGATTATAAAATCTTAAGAACTTGGTTTTATGTTTCTTTTATCTGGAAGCTAATGCCTGCATTCATGTGTTTGTTCTTAGTTTTTCTATTTCTGATTATTCTTTCCTTTTTGCTGAGAGAAATCAAACCCGTTGTGAGAACAGGGACTCCTGTGGTTAGTGTTCCCCTTTGAGGCTTCCCACTCCTTCCAGACTCAAACTTGAATGCAGGGAGAAGTCCTATAGCAAAGCTACAGCAAGTCTTTTGGATCCAGCTCTTTTAGAGCATCGCAAATGTTCCTTTTGAAAGGCTATTTAATAGGATAAATATACCCAAGCTCCCCATTCCTCTGCAGTTACTCACAATGTAAAACTGTCTTGCCAGGGATTGGGTTACCGCCCTGAGCTGTCTCCCTATATGTGAGCTGAACTTGCGTTTACTCCTGGAGGTGGGGGAGACGAGACTTGTTTGGATCTAATGACATTTTAAAAGTTTGGATTAAGAGATTTTGAAAAGAGTCTGCCTGGATGAGCCTGAGGCCTCAGGGTTCAGTTCTGGAGATGCAGCCCTGCTCGTTCTTTTAGGGGGACAGCGAAAAGCAAGCATCTGAATCCAGACTTTTCTAGCTGCAAAGAAAATATCTCTAAGGAGAGGCATGTCAGTCTGCAAAGGAAGGGGTCTGCAATTTGTCTGTCTTATGCCAAGTTACAGATGATTATCACGTAATGTCCATGTCTTTGTTCAGACCTGTCCTCTGAGTTATTCTGCTTTTTATTGCCATTTGCCAAGCCTCTGGGAATCGAATCTCTGCTGCCTAGACCACTTCTAGTTATTTGAGTGTATATTGGGGGAGAACAGGGGAGGTGCAGACACGCGTCCTCTGCAGGCGCGTTAGAGGAAATACTGTAGTTTGTGCTCAGATATCTCATCCTTATTACGCTGTGCACGTTCTGGGATGTCAGGGACATGTGGCAGCGGAGATGCTAGGAGGAGATGGGCTTCTGTGGCTGAATGCTGAATGCATTTATGCAATGTCCGGATGAAGGATCCTGTTTCCAGTGTCGCTTGCTCTCCAGATGTCCCACCTGAGCGGCAGACCTACAGGCAGCGCGTGACTTGATGGCTGTGCAGATATGGCCTTCAGCTGTTAAAAATGAAAGGCTGATATTTGAGGTGTCTGAGGTGTCTTGCGTCAGCTATGCTTCCGTTTCCTCCCCAGCAGTGCGTTAGATATAAAAGAAAAATTGACCAACGCCCTTTTGATCTACTTACTATATTGATAATGCTCTAATTTGCTGTGCCAGTGTGGCTTAATAACACGTCCTCAGTTGTTGGGAGGTGAACTGCATCTGGAAATCTGAGGGTTTTTTCTTCTGGCATTAATGCTGTCATCTCTGAGTTAATCGAGTATGCTATGTGTCACTAGCCTTCTCACAGGCTGGAGTTAGGCTGGGCAATCAGTAATAGAAGGAATTCTCCTTAATAAAAGAAAGCAAATTCAGATTTCTGTTGGTCATTAGCTCTTTCGCATTTAATCTTTTTACTTCAGAGAAATAGTAAGCAAAAGTAATATTTCAGAGAAATAATAGCAGCAAATAGACTTTGGCTGAGAACGAAGTACGTGTGATGAGGTGCGTATTTGATTGGAAGCACCTTTACTGTCAACTGTTTTTTTTCTTTGTTTTTTACTGTATTGCAGTTTGATATGAATATAACTGGGCAGTGAGAATAGAGTAAATTGGCTCACTGAAAAAAGGGGGGAGGGGATTGATGGGGGTTGAAAAGGGGATTGATGCATGCATCGGTAAAAAGAGGCCCCCGTGTTAGCTATTCCTGTTCTCCACCTCAGAACAGTGTTATGCTCCCTAGTCTGGTGTTACTGCTCTTATCAGACACACCTGGGATGTGGGAAGCTGAAGAATGTGCCCCTGTGGCTGCGCGTGAGGCTCTTTCTGCCGGAGGATACCGCATTCGCAGGACGGCAAGTGCTGACACGCGGAGATGGCGAAGGAGCCTCAGTCGGTGTTGGTGGAATGCATGAACTGTTCTGCCTGACAGTGCTGTGTGCGCACAAGAACGTGCAATATGTAACTTAGGAGAGGATTTACCAGTTCAGGCTGCGCTGAAGAGAGTAATGTGACTTACCCTAATAAGGGTGATGTTCTGTTCTTTCAGCTTGCTGATCCTCTTGGTAAAAGGGATTTTTCTGAGCGGTTCAACACATTGGACCTCAGCTCCCTTTTCTTCCCTCCTCTGTTTCTACGACCGCCAAGCTGTGCTGAGCATACTGCAGTTTGAGAGGAGTTGTCCCGGCTGTCCGAATAACTAGCAGAGCTTTGACAGATGCTGGAAACTGCCTTGAAGCAATGCAGTTGGTATTAAGCACCACTCATACATATCTAATGCATATGCAGAGCTGGGGAGGGGGGATTTGAAAGCCAGAATCTCAAGGACCCTGTAGTTAATAATGATTTATTGGCAAAAGGGAGGGACGACAAAGAGGAGCAAACTAATGCACATAGGCCTTCAGATGTCTTGGAGTGTTTTGCAGTGTAAAGTTATCAAGTGCCATGTCATTCTTTACTGTCCCTCATCCACAGAAAAATCCGTATAGAAAAAACACTTGAATGCAAACACAGTTATCCTCCCATACTGGGGAGAATGTGATTTGAGCAGCCCTCTGGCCTGAAGTGATTTCACTTAAGCATGTAATCTCGGGGTTGCCCAGTGGAGGGAGGGCTCTCTTCTCCTCTGCCTCCGTAGCATGCCTACAAGCTGCTTTAGCAGGTAGTTGGCCAAGTCACCCGGGGTCACCTTGGAGTACCCAGGCACGCGCTGAGAGGCACTGCGTTAGGGTGTAGTGCGGGCAGTGAGTTAGGGTTGTATTGACTGCATGACTGCGACAGCGTGAGGGCGACAAGCAAAAACTGTATGAATTGGTGACATTTTAGCAAATATCCCTCTCTTTTCCGCGCTCCACTCTGTAGCACCCTGATGTTAACAGAGCGGAAAATATCCATTCCTATAGACGTAGTCCATGCTTGTGGGTAGGCTGAGCCCTGTTTAGTCTCTGGTAACTAGGCTATGTTAGTCCATTGCATCTAGATGTCTGCATGTTGACACATTGAAATGGCATTGAGAAGTGTGTTGTGTTAGTCCCTTCTTGTAGGGGTGAGAAAGGAAGGAGAGTTGATTCTATGGAGGAACAAGGACTTGAAGATATAGTATAACACTGTATTTACCCGCTTTACTTTATTGCTGCAAGGTGATTTAATCTCTGGAGATGAATGAATCTCTGATCTCCTTTTGACCTTGGGAGTTTCTACCTCCTCGAACTGCTCCTGCAGTGGTTAGGATTTTAGAGAATATTTGGGACAGCAGTTAAAGCGCGAGGAGATCTCTGCGCGTGGGTGTTTCCCGGGCATTGCGTGGTAGCCCCTGAGAGGTTGCAGTGAAGGTGCAGGCCCTGGGGGAAAGCAGAGCCTACGTGTGACTGGCAGGAGGCTTCTGTGCCCCCAGAATAGGGGTGTGCTCCTGACTCTGGAGAGGTGAACAAGCGGAGTGATAAGTTACTGCCAAATTTGCAACCGTTGTCAAATTTCATCTTAGTAGCTATGTAAAGATGAAGTGGTGCCCTCTGATGGCTAATAGTGGTGCGAACTGGTCTGTGTCAATGCTTCCAGATTATCCAGTAAACACATTTCGTGCTGGCCGAGAGGCATTAACTGATCGACTTACACCTCCCGCAGCAGCGTCCCTCAGGCGAGGCCTTGGGGAAGGAACACTTCATTATCCAGGAAATCGATTGGACCTTTACTATTGCTATTTAAGGAGCAGTCTCTGTAGTGAACTAAGTCCTGGAATGTGAGGTTCTTCTCTGCGTAAGGCCCACAGGCTAGGGCTCTCAGGTCTCTGTTGTCCCTTTTGGGAGTAAAAGAGAGAGCAATGGACCTTTTTTTCCCCTTAATAAGACTCCCTTCTTTCTCCCCTTTCCCTTATCTCACTTCACTTTTTGGTAGAGTTAAAAAGGTGTACAACTCCTAACTGGATGTAAAGTGCTTTGGGGCCTCTTGGGATGAGATGCCAAGAAGGCAAATGTTGACCTTGTTGGTTTGGTTTTGAATAATTGCCTGGAGTCTGTATCTGGACTGACAGACTCCTGCGCTGACCTCTAAGTGAGCATTTTGCCATCCGTGGTTCTGTGGGCTGCAGAGAGACTTCCCTCTTGGTGTGAGATGTTCCCCCAAGGTGGGGTGGATTAAGCAAGCACTGGGCTGCTGGGGGCTGTCCTCACCCCTGCCCCTCTCCTGGCAGCTCTGGTGCTTTTGCTGGACTCTTTGGGTGGGTGCAGCTCCCTAATCCGGCAAAACCAGGGTACTGTGGTTGCCGAGAGAGCTGGTTTAGGTGAGTGGGGCTGGAAGTAGAAGCAGGGATGGGTGCAAAAGGGGAAGGACCTTCCTTCTTCCCTGGCAGCGAGCTCAGGGGGAGCCGCGCGAGGCTCTGGGCAGGTTGGTGTGGGGAGAGTGGGCTGCAGGTTTGCAGAGCGTCTGGGACAGCGAGCACCTGAGGGGTCCTTGTGCAGCCCGTGAGCAGCACATCCTCTTCCTGTCCCGCAACGTGGGGTGTTGCAGATGTGTAACTGCTTCAGTGTGGGTGGGTATAAAGTTGAAGTGCAGTTTGAGTGAGTGATTCGTCTCTGGCCTTTTCTCCTCCCTCGGCTTCCTGTTCCTCAGCTCTGCCTTGTTTGCTCAAGTCAGGAAGGGGGAGGGTATGGGGGAAGTTAATCATTAAACTGTAATGTCTTCTCCTTAACTCCTTCACACCCTGGGAGCAGAGTGCGCCTGTGATTTCCAGACACCCCCTCCTCCTTTTGCGCTCTTGTAGGAGAAAACTGGTGAGTTTAGCCAAACTCATTTTTTTGCCGTTAGCAAAATCAGCGGATTTCTGTCTGGTTGCTCGTTCAGCAAGGAGTGCTGAGCCGAGAAGGTGACTGCTGTGGTGAGATGGTTCCCTCAGTCTGTCCTGCGGGGAGGCTTGGGGGTGGGGGATGGAAGATTGGTTTGGTTCCCCTTTGCATCCTCATGGGGATTTTTTACTTCCTAGTAGAACTTGATTTGCTGTTGTCATTGGTGGGCAGAAGCAAAAACCACTCCTTCTCTGATAGCACTTCTCTTGGAGGTTGTGTGCTCGAAACCTCCAGCCGTAGGACCTGCCTGGCTGAAGGAATTGCAGCTCTTCAGCAGTTCCCTTGAGGTATGTGCCTTTCGCTCAGGATCCGCCGGCTGGTCTTTTGCTTAAAAGGAAGATTAAAGTGATTTTTTTTCCCCAGCTGCAGAAAAGCTTGTGTACCTTCAGGGAATCTGCTTCAGGGGTGTTTTGGCCCCTGTAGGAAGATGTCTGTGTCTAAATGATTTGGAGCACCTTTTTGGCTAAATGAAAGATATGTAATGTTAATTTAACACAGTCTCTAATTTGCTAATGGCTATATTCTGTTCTCTGAGGGCAGGACTGCTTTTTTTTTTTTTTTTTTTAAATATGCTTTGGTCTGTGGAAGAGAGAATATAAAAGCAGAACCTTCCTTGCCTTGTAACGCGATAATGTTGTCCTCCATTTGACCCTTTAATATATTTTCTTGAAGGGATGCTAAGTATATTGGCTGGTGTGGTCTGCTGCGCTCAGGAAGTGGCTGTGAGCTGACAGGTGCCTGCCGCCTTAGAGGCAGCCATTAGCCTGAAGGGTTGCTCAGTTGCTATTTTGGTACCACCTGATAACTTCAGCTCTTTGTCACCCTGGCTGGAGAATACCACTGGATTGCTGTGTTTGCAGACTGAGTCTTTGGACCCAAAACCAGGGTCACATCTGCTGTGTGTGGGAGGAAGAAGGCAAATCTTGCCAATTGCTTAAAAACAGTCGGGTTGGCAGCAGAGGGCAGGGAGCTCCGGTACCAGGAAGGGGGTTTCTGAGTTGGTCTCCTCTCCTAATTCTGCTGAAGCTGCATTACTGGTCTCTGGCCGAACTCCGTATCTCTGAAGGGTCCTGCCAGGTATGTCTTGATGCTCTGGTAACGGAGAGTGCTGATGTCCCTAGCGAACTGGCTCTTCCCTAATAGCCTTTAAGAGGTGTGCACTAGAGCCTGCTGCTTCGGTGGAAAGCTGGGCATCCAGCCAGCGCGGCTTTCTTTAGAAAGTGAGTATGGTGCAGACCTGCAATAGCTCATTGGTGTTTCTACCATTGAGGGTTGCAATAGGCTCCTCATGGTGGGTTTACAGGTCAGAAGGCCCAGCAAGTTGGGATTTGCCTGTGAATCACAGCAGAGGAGCGCAGGGTTTGGAGTGGACAAAGGGTAATTGCCAGGTGGGAATCCAGAAAGGTGGGAGCGCTTTTTCTTGTCCAATGTTTGAGGGAGAGTGTTTTTTCTGCTTTGAAATTTCTGAGAGGGGCTTAGCTTGTGATGCGTGTTCCTCTGCCTGGCATGAGTGTGGGTGTTTCTAGCTGATGGAAGTTTTTTCTTCTCTTCAGGAATTTGTGAGCAGTCTCCACCCAGCAAGTTGAGAATTGTTTCCAGGAGAAGAAATTGCATTTACCTGGCAGGCTCTGAAATCTAGTTAACTGTTTGTGTAATGTACTGAGAAGGAATTTGCTTAGGAAAGTTGAAGCACATACACTTTCTCTCACGCCGATGGACCAGTCTGAAAGTTGCATGCTTCTCGTACTTGCTTAAACTCTGGAGATCTGGATCTCCTCCCGAGATCTTGTTTCCTGCAGAAAGCAGTGCCTGCGGCCACACGAAATGACTCTGTGATGATGTGGGCCCTGTAATTAGTCTGTGTCAATATCCTGTTGTGAGTCGATCTTGGAGCAGGTTTCTTCTAGGCTCCTCTTCTGCACGGCGCAGTGAGACTATAAAGGTCCTTGGATTTGGGCTATTTTCCAGTTGAGACAAAAATCTGAGATTGACACAGTTTTTCTGGCTGCTTTGTTGCCTCATGGCATTTTCTTCGTACTGGAAGTTTTATTAACCCCTTCAGACCTGGCCTGCAGTAATGTTTTACATTTAGTAGATCACCTCAGATGAAAACTCTTCCCAGATCCCTTCTGATAGGGATATTCTGAATGAGAGGAAGAAGAAAAAGCTATTGGCCAGGATTTCACCATTTTTTCTTTTCTTTCCTGCAGACGCCTTACTAGCAGACCTGGAATCTACCACTTCCCACATATCCAAACGACCAGTGTTTCTAACGGAGGAAACGCCTTACTCCTATCCAACTGGAAACCACACTTACCAGGAGATTGCTGTGCCACCTCCGGTGCCACCGCCACCTTCTAGCGAAGCCCTGAATGGCACCGTGATTGATCCCTTAGACCAGTGGCAACCCAACGCATCCAGATACGTCCACCAGCAAGTAAGTAAATGCGTGCTGGTGGAGATGGAGAAGGTGCATGCTTGTTGTGTTGATGCAGTATCTGTCAGGGAAGCAAATGAGGGGAGGAAATAGCAAGAAGTGAAGATGAGCGTGGATACAAACAGAGTAGGGAAATTGAGGAGGCCTGGAGCCTTAATAGTTAAGGAGAGGAAAGTCTCAGAACTGACTGGTCTGAGCAAATGGCAAAATATAATTTGATCACTGTTGTTCCAGCAAAAATGGTAGTGTATTGGGATTAGCGTTAGTCATCTGTCTTGTACCCTGTGGAAAGCAGACGGAGGGGGTTTCCAGCACAGATCTGCGATTCATAGGCAAATCTGAAGCAAGTGGAGAACGCTTGTTCCTGGAATAGCTCATTTGATGGAGGTTGGGGTTGGCTACGTAGCAGAATTTTTTCACTCCTGGGCTTTGACCATGTCTTATCCGTGTGTGGTTGCAATGCAATGTATGTATTTGTTTGGCATTCCCTGTTTCCAAAACAAATCTCTTTTCTACAGCCCCAGTCTCAGTCTCCTATATACAGCTCTACTGCCAAAAGCTCCAGTGCCTCCGTTCCTAGAGACGGGCTCAGCTCTCCTTCCTCCCGTGCCAGTGAAGAGGAACACGTCTACAGGTATCCTGTCCCTTTTAAGAGATAGGCCTGAATCATAACTTCAGGACTGTAACTGCTCAAGCTGTCTTCTATAACTCGAAACAAGTGTTGTGCTCCCTGTGTATGTTCTGCCCCCCTGTGTCGGTTTTGCTTTTCATGGCTCTCTGGGATTACCTCTTTTTTCAGACACTGTGATGGCTTTATACTTGCCTCACATACTGACCCAGGCCTTTTGTCTCATCAGCTGTAGAAGAGGTTAAGGATCTATCACACAGAACATGATTTGGTTCAAGCATTGTAAAGAGCATGATCCAGAAACAAATGACAAATTCACCTTCCTGTTAAGCAGCCCCAAAATAGTTCTTTAGGAGGGAGGTGGCCTTTGCATCTGTTATCTTGGGAAAGTCAGTTGCCTGTGGACTAGCAAGATGTAGAATGATTTGAATTTTCTAGTAAATTTGAATTTCTTATGATGATTTAAAAATTCCATCTCAGAACTATTGACTTGTAGATAAGTGGCGTATCCAGCTAAAATGACAAATGCAGCCCTTCTTACACTGAGAGGTTCGAAGAGTCCCACCTGCGCAGGTGGGACTCTAACCTTTCTGCTGACGTGGGGATGAGAGGAACAGACTCAGTGTTCCATCTCCGATCTCCCCATGCAGTACACTCTGCCTGGGCACCTTTTTACAGCGTGCAGACTAGTGTTTCTCTGATGTCGTGTGTTCCAGCCATGCCTAGCTCTTTCTGCTGAGCAGAAAGTTGCTTTCAACTTGAACTAATTCTGGGAGGCAGTTGTTGCAGTTTTCTGGAGGCTGAGGGCCACGTGTAATTAGTACAAAATAGAGGAGATTACAGCCCTGGGTCTGCTGGTGCAAGGGTCTGGCGCGGCCTGGTTCTGGTGCAAACTGTGGCTTGCGTGCTTGCAACAAGATGAAGTATTCCATCCTCAGGCCTCACTTGTGAACTTTGTCCTCGGTCTGAAGAGGAAGATAATAACTGGCCCTATGGAATTTCGTAGCTGTTACTCATGTTAAAAGTATCAGAGTCCTAGAGCTTGTTGCATATTAACCTTCTGAGCATAATCTGGCAGTGTGCTCAAGACAGAAGTTCTCATCTTGGATTTGGAAACTATCTTTTTTGATACAATAAGAACCATTAGAGCATTAGAAGTAATTTGTCCATTTGTAAAACTAAGAGAAAGCTATTTCTTTTCCAGTGATGAAGGGAAGACTGTTAGTACAGCGCCTGAAAATCACTGTATTGGTGCTAAGTGTTGCTGTGAAGTAGTTTGCATTTGTGTGTGGGTAAGGGTAATTACTGCTTATCATATAGGATAAGCAGTAATTACAGCCAGTGTTTTGCACACACTTACGCATAGTTAAACTTCTTTAAAGGCTTATGTCTTTAACCTTGTAGAAAATGATTTAAAATGACCTTATAAATTGATTAGAATTGCCCAAATAAAAGGGTTTGAGGACTTGAAAAGAGAGACCGTGTATGCTGTAGGAGGCTGCCACGTAACCTGCTGCTTTTGGCCATTGTTGATGGTTTGAGGTTTGTACTTTGGTTCCTTCTTTCTCCAGTCTGTGCTGGCTCTGCATTCCCCTGCTTCAGGGGAGAGGTTTTCCCTGCTTGATGTGATGTCAGCAGAAACAAGTAATTTTCTTGGATGCTGGCTAATGGTTCTTCTGCTGTTCTGTGCGTCTCGGATCGACAGCCTGTTAACTCTTTGCTACAGGGCTGTGCAACACACAGTCCTAAAATCTGAGGCCCTGCTCATTGCTGCTATTTCTTTGTAACTGACATGTGAAGATGTGACTAAGCAAACTGAAGATGCAGCTGAGCAGCAGCCGTGTTGGTAACGAGTTTCCACAGTAAGCGTCGTCTTTCCATGAGACGCAGAAGAATCGTCTTAAAAAAAAAATACAGTACACGTGTAAACTTTATGAATCTATTGTAAGCGTTCCTCCATCCTCCTGCTGTATCTTGGAGTAGAAGGGACTCCTCAGTTTCACATGCCTCTTTTATCTTTAGTTTCCCCAACAAGCAGAAGTCTGCAGAACCATCTCCCACAATGACAAGCTCCTCTCTGGGCAGCAATCTCTCAGAACTGGACAGGCTTCTCCTGGAACTGAATGCCGTTCAGCATAATCCCCCCAGTGGCTTCCCAGCAGGTAAGGAGTAGCAAGACGTTTGGTATTAGGAATCAAACTATCCGCAAAGCTAAAGTAGTAGTCTGTCTTTTTTTTCCCCTCTCCTTTCAACATCCTTACTGAAATTCCCCACCCCAATCATAGAGCCATTTAGTTTGGATGGGATCTCTTGAGTATTCTGGTCCAGCATCCTGCTTGAAGCAGGGCCACCTTCAAAGTTGACTCTAACCTGATTTCGGAGTTAAATCAGGTTACTCAGGACCTTGTCCCGTTGAGTTCTGCATATCCTCAAAGACTGACAAGGTCTCTCTGGGCAACCTATTGCTCCTGCTTCCGATTTATGTGCGTTTATGGACTTGGGGGTCTAAATGACTTTTTTTCCCCTTCCCTCTTGGTAAAGATGAAGCCAGCAGAAGCCCATCACTGCCCAGTGCAACTGGACCTCACTATGTTATCCCAGAGGGCAGCAGCTCTGTGGGAGGGAAGGCTGCTCCCCCTACAAAAGAAAAGCCAAAGCGAAACGGCGGGCGTGGGATCGAAGATGTGCGTCCCAGTGTGGAGAGCCTGCTGGATGAGCTGGAGAGCTCTGTGCCGAGTCCAGTGTGAGTAGTGTTTTGGTGACTACTCGCTTGGGTGGGGTGGGACAAGCCATTGTGGGAACAGTGACTGTAGTGTAGGGACAGATGCTGCAGGAGAGTGACAGGCAGAAGACTCGATTTGTCTGAAGGGTGGGAAATCGAGCAGGAGCATGAAGAAGCTGGTGCTCTTTTTTATCTCCTGCAGCTGTTGCTGGATGAAAAATACATAATGAGTCATATTACTAGAGGCATATTGTTCAAATTCAGATTTATAGCTGATCGCGAAAACCTACCATCTGACAAAATGAATGTTTGGTCATAGTCCATTCCTTAATGGATGATGTTTGCGTATGCTCATGCTAGACTTGGCAGAGAGACAAGGCCTGTTCGTGTTGCAGAAGCTGGGCCTGGGGGAGGGCTGGCCGTGGTGGTCAGTGCTGCTGAAACGCCCTGCGCTGTGCTTGTTCTGAGGGGGCAGTGGTACTGCCAATTCTCAGGGACTCTGCTCAAACGCACTCTTTTCTCTTGCCAGCCCGGCAATCACTGTGAGCCAAGGTGAGGTGAGCAGCCCCCAGCGGGTCACTGCCAGTCAGCAGCAGACCCGTATATCTGCCTCTTCAGCTACGCGAGAACTGGATGAACTGATGGCGTCCCTCTCCGACTTTAAGGTGCGCTCTCGTGATAAACTTAACACCTCATCTTGGCCCTCTGCGCCCCCAGACTCACTTACCTGTTAGTCCCCTCTGCTGACCTTATTTGGTTTCCAGAATGCCTTCTATACCTCTCTTCCTTGCCCTGAGAAAATTTTTGTGGTGGTATTTGTGCCTTCTGAGTGCTGCTGTAGGTGTTCTTGGCTGCTATAAATTCTCATTGCTGGCCTGGAAGACGGTTCTGGGGACTGTTTTTCCTTCCATTCTGCAGTTTGTCTGTGTTTGCCAAAGATAATGAGCTTAGTTACCACTCAGTGCAGGGTGAATCATTTTGCTGTGCTGTAGCTTAGCAAGAAGTAGGGGAGCATGGGACACCTGTCTGCTCACTGACAGAGACCAGGCTCTTCTGTTCTGTTGGATGACCATCCTTCTTGCAGTGCGTTTTTACCCCTGATGTGCTTTCCCTGAGGAGAGTGCATTAGGGACTTCCAGGCACGTGGTATGAGCACTCAAGCTTTTGTATCCAAAAGCAGGGAACTTCAGAGGCTGCAATCTTAAAACAGTATCTCTTATTCAAATCGAAATGGGATTAACGTCCGAGCTTCTTGTGGGGGAGGAAGATGGCAAATACCATTCAGAATCTTGTTTGGAAATCCAATTGCTATATTGGATAAGAACTGCTACTGCTGCTTCAGTCACCAGTAGCACACGAAAATCCCATAACAGGATAAGCTGAGGATAAATTTGCCCATGGTCATTTCTATACATTGAAATGCTTGGCTTATGTACTTGGATAACTTACAAATACAAATGTTCTTTATTCATATAGGTATGTTACCATTCTTATACTAGATGATTAACTGTGGAGCTTTTTTTTCCATGAAACTACATCTACCCACAGTGACAGCAAAATGAAAAATATTTTTTCTTCTTCCTTGTAGGTGGTTTGCTTATAGCCTTCTTGAATGAGTGATATGTTCTCTGTTGGTCATTATTAGATATGGCTTTTTTTATATACACATGCAAGTCTGCTCTAAAAGGCTTAAAAAGTCCCTAACTCTGGTTTCTCCTCATAGGGAAGATTCTCTTGATCCTCAGTGTTTCTTGCTTGTGCTGAACTCAATCTCCTCCTGTGATTTTACATAAGGCAACCAGAGCTGAACGGTGTTCTGGGAGGCAGGTAGATAGGACATTCCAAGACAACTGTGCTGTTTGTTATTACCTCTGTTGCCACCATTCATGTACCTTTGACTCGTGCTGTGCATTTCATGGAGATGATGACAATTACCAGTGTTTTGAGCAAGTGCGTGAATTCAGAACTCGGCAGTGAGCATGCCTGCTCCGCAGGACCTTACCTGCCTTGCGTTGGCAGGGATTGAATTCAGTCTGCCACTCTGGCCCATGTACATGCTTTTGTATCTAGGAAATTACTCACTGTTACCTAGGAAATTACTCACTGTTTGCTCTAGATTTCCTGTAGTTTGAGTTTAGTCATCTGCAAGTACTGACACCTTAGTGTTGCTTTTTTTTCCCTCTCCTTTATTATATTACATCCTAGGGTTGAGTGCAGGATATCCATAAGCAGCTGTTTAGTCTGGTTGAAAAAACTGAGGATTGGACTTCCACTGTTGTGAAGCTGGGGAAAGTTTCCACCTGCACTGACAGCGTCTGCCGCTGTGCTCCTTCCCCAGGCTGCGGGAGCGTGGGGCTGTGGCCTCGTGCCCTTTTTTCAGGGCTCAGCAAACAAGCTCCGGATGTGGCTGCTACTGCCAGCCTGGGCTCCTAGGTGAGCTCTTGGCACCTGAGAACCTCCTCACCCAGCACAGCTTTTCCTGGTGAGATACCAGGAGTGGGTATTTCGAAGTATGAGCGTTCAGATGCTTTGCAATCTTGGGAGAAATCATGAAACTCTTCATGCAACTCTTGATAATAAAATATACGTGACCGAGACTAGGGGCTTTCTGTAATACTGCCCTCCTTCCTGGCTTAGTTCCTGGCTGAACTCTGAGAGCAAACTGGAAACTTTGAAATACAACAAGATTTTAAGGTTTGAGCTTTATAAAAACAGCATTAGCATTTTTGCAAGGCACTGAGCTCATCTGTGGTTTAATATTCTTCCCTGAAGCACCAAGAACACAGTTTCTTGTTCGTTTCCCTTTTGTTAATATTGCCAGTGACTGTTTTTAATGGTTACTTTTCCTTTCCCTTTCCCTGTCCTCCAAATTACTTCATTTTCCCTTAAGTCCTTTTTTGAAAACTTTTTTATTTTGTCAATTTGGGCTGGCTAGTAATGTTAGCTTGTCTGTGAAAATGGATTTCTGGTCTATAGCTGTGGCAGAATGTGAGGGAGAGAAGTGGAGTCTTTTCCAGAGGTGAACGATAAAAGGCTGTCATTTGAGTGCTAGACCTATGTGTGGTTGCAAGAGAAATGGGACAGAAAACCTGAGTATTATGAGTAATTAACTGGAGGTGGAAGGCCACAGTGCAACGAGAAGTTCCAGCAGATGTGTGCTTGTGGCGTTGGTGTTTAATTTCCCTTATACCCTAAAGTAAAAGGTGCTATTACAGACTGATGCATTATCCTTTTATCATCTCTTGCTTGCTTAATGAGTTGCTCATTCCTTTTGCCTACAGAATCCATTTGACTTAGGTTATCTAGCTCATCAGTCAGCTGGCACTGAGATTACTTAATGCACTTGTTTCTTCATCCTCCGGCATTTCTGTGTAATGGTGATGCCTGGTTACTGCACAGCTTGGTGCTTGTGTTTAACTGTTCTGTTACTGTTGTGTGTTTAACCATCGCTCTCAGTTTGGAGCTACATGTTTTTAATAGGCTGGAAATAGTCACCTTTGAGCAAGATGACTGTTTTGCCTTGAAAATGACTGACTTCATTTTAGAAAATTTGGAAACTCTGAATAAATGTGAACCACAATGTAAAGACTGGTTACGTTCATGGGTGCCTTTAGATTGGGTAAAATGCGGGGAAGGAGGGCAATACTGGGAAACGTGCTCTTCGTTTTAACTACTGAGTACACTTCCTAGTCCTTTTCACCTCTGCTGTGAGCGTGGGTTGTGCCGCGCTCCTCAAAATGAGGAGCGGCTTATGATGAAGTGCAGTCACCTACTACTCTCCGCGTTTGGCGAGCCGTCTCCCAGCAGCACGGCGGTTCCGACCTCACAAAGGTGGGCATGTGCGCGCTCCAGGCTGGTGTAGACAGGTCAGCTGAGGGGATACGTCTCTTCCATCTACTGTCAGATTTTGTGCAAGTTCTGGTTAATTTTATTCTTTTGCTCGTTGCAAGTACCCAGAAAGGTAGGTAAAGGCTGAGATATTGTGCGTGGGCTTAGGAAAGTTTTGTGCCCTGCTGCCTTAGAACATGAGCACCCAACATCTCGAGGCTGCTTTGAAAAATGCAACCGAGAATCATAGCAGGTCTTGGGAGCTGGAGGATTTGGAAATCCTTTGTGGATAGGTTTTTAAAACTTGGAGGGTTCAGCATTGGTTGCAGCTCAGCCTTCTGCGTGCACTTGCCCAAGCCACTGTTCTGTCTTTCTCTTTTTAAGAAGAAGGAGTAATGCCAGTTTGTCTCCTAGAGTTCAGCCAGGAACCGCTGATAACGGTGGAAGGAGGACCCACGATCTTTGTTTTTGAAAGACCCTACAAGTCAATAAGAACTGAAAACTTGGTATCAGTCACTGATCTTGTCAGAGTGTATTATAGATCAAAATTAATACTAGTTTTGTTGCAATGTAAAGGTGGAGTCCTCAGCCTAATCTGGCCATCTAAGCAAAGCTTACAAAGGCACAGAGTGGCAGAGTCCTTGAGATTCAGTGTGTGTCAGATTTGAGGTGAGACTAATGATTTGAGCAGAACAAAGCCCGCGTTATCTGCTCCTGCTGTGAATGCCCTGAAGCCTTGTTTTCATTGCCATGAACTCAGCCAACAGGAGCACTTTATTAGTGTATCAAGAACAAAATGTCATGGTTTGTTCTATTCACGGGTTTCTTTTTTTCAGCTGTGAAATGTGTGTGTGACGCAGAGTAAGTTGTTAATGTGACTTTTACTCACAGTCTAGACATGCCTGGGTTTGTAGGTGGCTTCCTGACAGCCACTGCACGCCCTCATCACAGCTGCAGGTGAACATGTGAGCTGTCACTTAGATGGAGGGCACAGGAAAAGAATCTCGATGGCTGTGTAACTTTGTCTCTCTTGATCTCATGCAAAGATCAGCACAATGCCATGCAGGTTTTGCTCTCTGGCATCCTATTTTCCTTACTTACCCTTGAAAGTAAGGTTTTGGATCAACATGGCTCTTTGGTTTGAAGGTCATAGTTGTTCTAAGGCTTAATTCCTTAGGTGTGTTTTTTTTTTTTCTTTTTCTTACCTCTGTCTTTATCTTTTTCTTTCCTTATTCTTTCTGTCTCCTCTTTGCAGACTAGTTCCACTATGTCTCTGATTTCTGAACCCTCCCTAGAACTGGTTCCCAATTCAACAAATGCAGACTCCAACAACACTTCTCACAGTTTGACAGTGCTGTCCCAGGCTAAACACCCCTCTGCAGGTCACAGTGGGGACTTGGCAGTAACATCATCTGCCCCCTCGGCAGCGCTCCGCATCGAAGAAGGCGGTAACAGTGTAGTTCTGCCTCCCCCAGGACCTCCTGCCGCTCCTCCACGTGTGCCCTCTTTGCTGCAAACGGGCCCTGTGCCCCCACCACGGGTCTCCTCCAGTTCTGCTGTTCGTGGGGAGCAGATGACATTCTTGGTTAGGCCGAGCAGAAAGCCTGACCCTTTGAGAAAGGCTTCTCAGGCTGTGCCAGCTTCCAGTGTGGAGCCCCTCTCTAGACCCACTAATGTGGAGGCGCAGGGCCTAGAATATGACTTGATGGTAGAGACTGAAAAGAAGGAGCAGAGAATAGAGCCCAAAATCTCAAGCGTCCCAGTTTCAAATGCTGGAGTAAATGGTCAAGGGAAGGGGCAGATACCTCAGGAAATGGATCAACAGGGAGCATTCAGGGATAATTCAGCCCTTCTTTTTGAGCGCACAAGTGTGGAAACAGCTTTAGATGAGCTGTGGGCCCTGCAGCTGTCTGAGCATGTGCCGTGCATGGTACATGCAAAGAATGACAGTGTCTTGAATCCTGTGTATGAGCCTTCTGTTGTGGCCCAGGATCGGTGGGATGTTTTCCCAGACACTAAAAACCAGTTAGGCTTTGTAGCGCAGCAAGGGCAGGAGCTAGAAGCTGAAGTACCACAGGAAATCAAGGTAGATGTCTGTTCTGATCTGGCCAAGAAAAGGCAGGGCAGAGAGAGAACTCCCAAGAAGGCAGGTACTAACATCAATAAAGCCGGAGAACAAGAAAATGAGCAATTCGGAAGCTCTGCAGTTCCAGAGACTCCTGAAAACGTTTGGAAAGCCGAATGGGATCTGCTGTATGTCTCCAAGCCACCCAGTGAGAGGATTTCTGCATCAGGCCAGGCAGGCACTGAGTGAATGTAGGAGTAGGACAAGTCCTAGCTAGGACTGTCCTGATAGTGCGCTAACATTTTGTGTGTGTGGTGTGAGTGCACCCGGAGCTCATCCACTCTTAACAGCATGTGGTTTTGAGCAATGTTACTGACAGCTGCATGTTGTAAAGGTCTGAAATCCTTTACTTTATCTTGTGGTCTCTTCTGCATGTTGGCCAGCAGCAGAGAACGTGGCAGACCTTAAGGGCTGTCCTGTGAAACGAACTTGTATTCCTTAACTGGCCTCCATAGAGGCCTCTGAAAAATGAAAGGGCTGCTTCACACCTGGCTCGGGATGGCAGTTCCTCTGCTCTGCTTGCCTTTTTAGGTATTGGTGCGGGAGCTGTTACTGTTCCTTCCAGCACTAGCAGTACTCTTTGTACACGAGACATCTCTGACCAAGAGTCTTATGCCTGTAAAGGGCAAATGCAGAGAGGCTATTGTATATCCCTGTTATGCTGAGGTTTCTTTAAAGCACTGTGGAGTGATCTTGCTGCACCTCATATCTTGGCTTCCTGCTGGTTACTTCCTTTTCTAGATAGTTATTTTTGGCTGCTGTGATTATCCTTACAGGGTTTTTCCTTGCACTGAGTCACTGTTCTGGGCTGTGCCAAGAGGAATTTTGGCATTGTGGAGTACATGTCATCGCTCCTCCAGCTCACAGTTGTCACTAATGGTTTGAGTGTGTGCTGTTGCATCTTGGGCTTGCTCTTGCGTTGCTCTTCTCTGCTGATACTATTACCTTTGTCATTTAGATTAAGTCTGTAATCAAGAGGACAAAAGAGACCGGGAATGTGCATCCAATGTATCGTGACCTCTCTCCAAGGCGTAAACTAGGTCCTGCCATATTTCACAAGACTGAGTCCCAGGATCGCTTGATTGAAGAGCTGCAGGACAGACTGGGCATCACTAAGCAGGAACAGGAAGAGTGGAAAAGCCAGGATGACTGGCTGACAGAGGGGGTCGTTATCACTGCTAGACCCCAGAGGGAGGATCAGAATGGAGGACAGCAAGTGGAGAAGGTAGAGAGCAGGGACATGGGCTGGGAAATTCCAGCACGTCCCTCTATCCAGATAGCATTGCATGGGGATGCAGATGAAGTTTCTGAGTGCGCTAAGCAACATGAAGCGAAGATGTAACTCTTTCTACTTGCCCTTGTCTGATCTGAAAGCGAGCCAGCTCTCGGGTCTCGAGTTCTTGTTGTGTAGGAATTGGAGTGATGTCAGAGGATGGTGGTGACGGTATCTGTTTGTGCAATCTGCTATCGCATATCAAACGTTCACATGGGATTTATTTTAAAACTATAGTGGGAGGCCTGTCAGTAGAGACATGCTTTGTTTTCCCCAGTACTGTGGCTGTGCATGAGGTTTTGGGTATAAGATGATGTTCTTCCTTAAGCCACATGGAGACGCAAGTTTTCTAGTTGTCTTCTCTGTGAGACTGCTTTTTTTGTTGCGTTTTTCCTCTCAGATAAAGATGCTGAATAACAACCAGTGGCCTCTTTTTACCCACTTCTGGTTGGCTGTAGCAGTGAGGTTGGCCTGCTTTCCTATTTGTGCTTTGATGCAAAATGAAGGAGGTTCAGAAAAGGAAGACGGGAGAGCACCAGGCAGCAAAGATTGTGTCATTGTCTGGTCTGGGATGCCAGCCTTCCTGCTGCAGGAAGTGCTTGTTGGTTCCTCTTTGACTGTCTTCACCTTTCTTCTTCCTCCGTGTCTTTCTAGGTGGTCTTTCCGCCAGAATCCCCGCTCCCCCCGAGGAGGACGGTCTCTGTTGCAGTCTCTCCCCCACTCCAGCCTTCTAAAGAAGCTGCAAAGACAGTCCCTGCTAATGCTGCTCCCTCTTGTGTCCTTGGCCCTGCACCTCTCCTTCCACTCCCGCCTCAGCCTTCCCAGGTGTCATCTACCCCAGCAACTAGTCCAGTCTCCTCCTCTTTCGGCTTGGCTCCTCAGCCTCTGTTCCAGAGGGGAACTTATGATGATGATCATGAACTTTCTGCTGTGGGCACCCCTCCTCCTCCTGAAGATCCTAGGCACTCCTGTTCTCCCCAGACCTGGATCCCTAGCACCAAGACAGTCGTTTCTGTTGGCTGTCAGACTGAAGATGTCCCGTTCTTCCCACAGGTGCAGGCAGGCTTCCCTTTCTTATTCTCCTTGTTTAACAGTGTCTTCCAGTCTAACCACTGCTCCCAGCTTGATAGTTCAGTAGATGTAATTTTGGGTGAAGGCTGGTACTGAACTGCTTGATGGAAGAGCGAAGCCATTCACAATACCAAATCAATACCAGCTGTCCCTGATAGCTCTGAAAAGTACATGTCACTGCAGTAATCTGCTATTGTGTGTGGTTCCTGTTTGTCCTGCAGATCACTGTGCAGCAGGGACCTTGTAGGCTCTGTTTCTCTCTGAGCCAAAGGAGTTAGCTCTGATGCACAGTCCTCAATTCTCCCTACCACAGTCTCTTTTGGGGGGGAGGGGAGCGTGTGTGGAGAAAAAGATGGCAAAAGTCTCAAAAATTGGCCAAATCAGCAATCCTTCCTGTGTTTGACCGTTTAGACAGGTGTCTATTATGAGAGTGGATTTTGGGGGAGGAGCTGATGGGCTGTGCTGCGCAGTGTTGTTTGTACAGGCAGGTCTCAATGGTGAGGAAGGAAACGTGTTTGCATCTTGAACTGTTGTCCTTTGCAGGTGACCTCTGCTCCTCCCCTTGTCCGCAGTGCCACTCTGCAGGCTGCTCATGCACCCCTGGGTCCCCTCACCCCTGAGAAGGCAGGACTTCCTCTCTGTTTCCTCTCTGCATGGTGTGCTCTTCTGGGGGCTAAGTGTGACACGGATGCTACTGGGAGCCGCTCCTGGAGCGTGGTGAATGTAGCTGGTGTCTTACAGTGCATGGTTTGCTGCTCATAGAAGAACTCATAGCTGAATTGGAAAGATGGCAGATCTTGTGGGTGAGGGTGGGAATTTGAAGGACCTTTGCATGATGAGTCTATGTGGATGCTCTGCTGGTTGTTCCCTGCGAATGGCAGGCATTGCGTGCAGGAGACTGAAACAGCCACTTCTAGATGGGGACTCATCTGTGAGCTCTTGAAAAAGCTGGACCACTAGGCTAGGGTAGAAGTCATAGCGTCCAGAGATGGTTGTGCCTGCACTGGGGTTAGCTGCGGCTTGCAGGAACGTGTGATCCCACAGGCAAAGGTGAAGTGCTCTGTTCCTACATGTTCAATTCATCCCATCTCCTCTCTCTCCAAATAGTAGTTATCATATGTCTGCCTGCCTGCCCTGCCTGGTGGCACAAGCCCCTGGTAAAATGAGAGCAGATATGATTCTCTTGACGTAGTCTAGCCCTTTTCCTCCTGCCGTATCGTGCAGGAAGCCTTGGCTTTGTACTGGCTCTGGCCTGGCTTTCTATATAGAAAGAGCCCTGTTGGCTCTCTGCTGTGAGAAGTTTCCCTGCAGTGGTATACTTTGGAGATATTTGGTGGAGAATACCACTGCCCAGAGGAGGGTTTGTTTTTTTGGGTGCAGGACGCAGGGGTGTGAGGGGGCTGTGCTAAGCTGCTGGACTAGGAGAGGCAGCTAGTTGTGGACGTGGCTGGGAGGAGTGAGGAGGGGAGGAAGACTGCGTGTGGCTCCCCTGGGAGTTGTGCTGCCTACAAGCAAGGCTCGTGAGGGGCTAAAACTATGTATATCGTGAGAATTTTATTACAAACAAGTGGAAACAGGGGTTTGAGATCGACTAAACTAGTAAAATACAAGTATCGCTCACTGCAGGGTGGGGAATAGAGCTGCTTCTGTGCCTGGAAGGACAGGATCTTCCATGGCTCTGAAGAATTTCAGCATGTCCCTTGTCCCCCGGCTGTGACAGTAGCTATTATAGTGCAAAGTTAGCTAAAATAATCTGTATTTTACTCTTGCAGTTTGCCTGGGTAATGAAGGGGGCTTTGGTGTTCAAAGAGGACATATGCTTTCTTCCTGAGTAATGAACCTAAGTAAAACATTTCTCTCCATCCTCCTCTGGGAAGCCTTCCCAAGCTGTGTTTACTGTGACAGTGTGGTTTCCAGAAATGGTCTCTGAGAGAAGTGTCTTAATCCCCTTCTTCCCACCCCTGTGCGTTTCCAGAGGTCACACAGTAGACGTGCCAGTGTTTCCATTGGCATCCCATCTGCTGGGGCTCTGCTGTGGATGTACTGCCCCGTCCGTAGGTAAATATGGGACGAGAGGCAACTTTAAAGGAATTGTTGCTTGGTGCTTCCAGTGCCCCAGATGGGGCAGAGGAGACTTGGCAGGAAGATGGGCAAAAGCAGTGCAGGGGGAGGGAGGGGAAGGAGAAAGAGATTCTAGCTGAAGGGCAGACGGGATGAGGAAGAAGAGATCCCTCTCTAACGGTGAGGAGAGAGTGTCAGCTGAGAGAGAGCAACAACCGCATAGGAATAGCGAGAGGTCAAGGGGAAGGGGCCTGCTGGCTGGTGTCTCTGCTTTGTCAGCTGGCCAGGAACTGATGAGGTAAAGGGAAAATTTTGGCAGAGGCTTAGAGAGCACTGCACTGACTGCTTGAGAGCTGCTGGTAACTTCTGCCACGTGAGCAGTGAAGGAAAGTCAAATTCTCAGTTCGTAGCTCTGTTGTTACACGTCCCAGGGTCTGTGCATGTCGTCTACCTGGGCAGAACACGCGTGTGTGCTCGATTCTGGCTCTTGATGCCTTCTGCAGACAGCAAAGCCTTCTCCTAGCAATCCCCTGCCCATCTGTGCAGAGGAGCCACTGGCGGCAATAGCAGACATTTCCCTTGGAAGCACAGCAGCACTTGCCTTACAGTCTTTGGTTTCTCTTCCCTGCAGTTCATGGCACAGGGGAAAGCTGGGAGCAGCTCCCCTCCATCCACAGCCCCCAAACCTGGCAGCCAGCTGGACACCATGCTGGGAAGTCTCCAGTCTGACCTGAACAAATTGGGTGTAGCTACAGTTGCCAAAGGCGTCTGTGGAGCCTGCAAGAAGCCTATTGCTGGGCAGGTGAGTCGAAGACGCTGTCTCATTGCTGAACCCTGGGCTGCAGCTGGGAGTAATGGGGAGGGCTGCTTCGTGAGGCTGAAGGGACTGGAGATGCTGGAGAAACTGAAGTACTCTATTTATCCACTGGCTAGGTACGCTGTAAGCTCCTCCAGTGACCTCTACCCTGCCCTTGAGGGACTGCCCTCTCCTGAGATGATAGGTAATTCAGTTTTCATGCTACCCCAGTCCAGGGCTCACTTGAGTAGTAGAACTTGTCATTCTTGCTGACCTCCAGCTGGTATCTTGTCGTGTGATCTAGGGGAGAAGGAAATAGAGTTGTCCTTCATGATTTGTCTTCCCAACAGGTAGTTACAGCTATGGGGAAGACCTGGCACCCTGAGCACTTCGTCTGCACCCACTGCCAGGAGGAGATTGGGTCACGGAACTTCTTTGAGCGGGATGGTCAGCCCTACTGTGAGAAGGACTATCACAACCTCTTCTCCCCTCGCTGCTACTACTGCAACGGGCCAATCCTTGATGTGAGTTCCTGGGCGGGGGGTGGGGGTTAAGAGGGCTGGCAGGGTGCTGCAGGCCTTGGTGTTTAAAAATCTCCACTTCGCTGATGTGTCCCGGGTGAAAAGTTTTGTTTTGGGATTTCTGTTTTTCCTTTGTGCTGGCTCTGGAAGGAAACAACCTGACCCAGCCTGGTTCTGTGGGTAATCTTACCTTCACTAAAGCTGTAATCCTGCAGAACACCACATTGCTCCTTCATTCCAGTAATGCTTCTCCAGCTTTTCTCTGTTGGTAGTCTGTGGTAACAGGCACCAGTGCTAATTCTGAGAGCTGCATGGGGCCCTGTATAAGGGAGGGAGCAGTGTGTAAGATCCTTTTAGGGTGTTTTTTTTTAAAAAAAAAAAAAAAAAAAAAAAAAAGCTTGAACCAGGCAGAGGCAGGAGGTAATTTACTCAGCTCTTTAAGGACGCTCTATTTTAAAGCATGCTGTTGTCAGCACCAGTGTAATATGCCCCCCCCCCCACCTCTATGCTGAAGCCATAATTTACATGACATGTGCTTTGTGTCTTCTTCTGAACAGAAAGTAGTGACGGCTTTGGACAGGACATGGCACCCTGAACACTTCTTCTGTGCCCAGTGCGGAGCTTTCTTTGGACCTGAAGGTATTGCTGGTTTATGCAAGGAGAAAAATATCTGCCCCCTTGAACTGCAGACAAGTGTGTAAGGCAGAGCTGCTATTAGGAGAGAGTCTGAGAGATGATAGGAGAACTGTTGAAGATGGAAGTGCCAAGGGAAATAGGTGTCCTTGGGGGAAGGATGGTAGCCCTAATCTCCTTTCTCCCCTGGACAGGAAGAGTATTCATGTGGCTGGGGCAGGAAGGGCAGCAGAACGAGGGACGGCTGCCTGCTGTGTGTGTGCATGGGCCAGGGAGGAGGATGATCATCCTAGCTGCTCTGGTTACCCCACAGAGCTTGGCTGGCCATCGGTACAGATCAGGAGCTGATGCTCTTTGGCTCTCTTCTCCTTTGGCAGGATTTCATGAGAAGGATGGCAAAGCCTATTGCCGCAAGGACTACTTTGACATGTTTGCTCCCAAGTGTGGAGGCTGTGCCCGGGCTATCCTGGAAAACTACATCTCTGCCTTGAACACCCTGTGGCACCCTGAATGCTTTGTCTGCAGGGTAAGAGACCCAAGGTCCTTTGCTGCTGCTGTACAACCCCTGTCATTTCTGCCTTGCAGGCATCTGGTCCCTTATCAGGAAAAGGCGTCTGTGGGGTAGTGAAGGGCAGCCAATCCCACAAGATAAAAACATGTCAGCAACCAAACACCTTCTTATTTCTCTGCCTGTTTACATTAAACTTTCTAGTTGCTCTGCTCTTTTTGTTCTCAGCTGCAATTATGGGCTTCTGCAGCAGCTCACAGATAAACAGAGACGTTTTCTGTGACCTTTAAATAATGACAAGCTACGCTTCTCTCTAAGCACTTGCCTTAGCAATCAGATTTTGAGGATCTTCCTCCCATGCTCGCTCTGACAATGTAAACCAATGAGACTGACCTCACTCAGACAAACATGCAAGTCAGTGAAATAGTGGCAGGCTCCATACACCAGGCATAATAAACAGGAATACTGCAGATTAAATGCTTGGCGCTCTTTCAGAGAGCCTTGCAAATATTAACTCTTACAGGCCCTGAGAGAAGAGCAAGTATCAGCCAGTATTTCCTAGAATGGCAAAGAGACAGAGACCAGGGTCAGCAGCAGAACCGTGAGCCCCTGGTTCTTGGCATGGTGCTCGGAGCACTGCTCTGCTCCGCTCTCTGCAGTGCAGCCAGCAGGCTGTCATGGAGCTGATGGGACTGCAGTGGGCTCCTGCAGTGGTGTGTGGAGAATGAAGCCAGAAGACTGCAGTCCTGACTGTGGGTCTGGAGAGGGCTGTGCCTTCTTGGGCCTGCATTCAGACTTCTTTTAAGCAGTTCTGCTTTCCTCCCCCCCCCCACTGCTCTGCATGTATTTGTGGGACCAGCACTGATGTCTTCCAGGACACAAGGCAGGATTCTCTTCCTGTTTTTGCTAAAGCAGAGCTGACTTCAGCTCTCCTGCTGTTTGAGGGAGGAGGCTGTTTATTGAACTAATTGTCGGTGTTAGTGTTAGAAAAGTCATAGATTCACTGCAGGCAAACTGTATTCATCCTAGTATTGCAAGTGTTCTCCGCTGGGTGTGTTGGGTCCAGCTGTGTGTACCTCCTCCCTGGGAAGGAGGATGGTCTGGGGCCTGAGCAAAACCGGGATTCTGGAAATCTGGCATCTCCTCTGGGCCTTGCTGCTGATGTCCTGAGTGAGCCCGGCAGGGTCCTTGACTCTCCCCCACCCCCTGTTGCCTCAGTTCCCACCCTGCGCAAGGAGGGGAATCTTCCTGGTCCTGCGGGAAGGGCAGGTGGGTGCTTCCAGGGCAGGTTCAGAAGTGCCTCATGCTCAGGTGTCTGATGCTGAGGCAGGGAAGAAGTGTTGGACATGATAACCACAGCTGGTGTATCCTCTCCTCCTCATCTGTTCAAAATCATTAGCACTGTGAAGCAAGCAGGGGTTTCTCCCAGTGGTGATGCGACCTCTGTGTGTGCCTGGTGGAGATGTTTCAGGATAGAAGATCCTGTGCAAAGGGTACATGCATAATGTCAGCTATTCTGCACAGATCAATTGTAAAAATTAATTGGGCCTCACTTTCTCAGTTAGAACCAGCTCCCAGTTCATCACAGTTCTGCTGGGTGAAAGTCTATGTTGTGCTCCCCATTGCAAGGAAGCTGGAGTGAGGTTAGCAAAAAAAAAAAAAAAAAAAAAAAAAAAAAAAAGGAAAGGTGCTGCAGTGTTTCCTGTCTCAAGGGAAGGTTTCTTCTCCTTGCTGCTGGTTGTCATACAGCTGGTAGCTCATTTGTTGTGTTTTGTTGTGTTTTCTATGTGTTAGTGAAGCCAACTAGGGGAAGGGACATGTTTATTTCCCGTGCTTGCAGCTGTATCTGTCCCTCTGTCAGGCTTGGAAAGTCTCTTGGTGGACACAGGTTGGCTCTTTGCACAACAGGATGTGTGTGGGGAGGTGGCAGTTCACCTGGCCCACAGTACTAATAGGTTGGGCCACAGGGCAGAGGAGGTTTGTGGAGCTGGCTAGGTCCCTGGCTTCTTATATAGTCTGTCCTCTTCTGCTTTTTTTTCCTCCTGCAGGAATGTTTCACACCATTCATCAATGGCAGCTTCTTCGAGCATGATGGGCAGCCCTACTGCGAGGTGCATTACCACGAGCGTCGTGGCTCGCTGTGCTCCGGTTGCCAGAAGCCTATCACAGGACGCTGCATCACTGCTATGGGCAAGAAATTTCACCCCGAACACTTTGTCTGTGCCTTCTGCCTCAAGCAGCTCAACAAAGGAACCTTCAAAGAACAAAACGACAAGCCCTACTGTCAGAACTGCTTTCTCAAACTCTTCTGTTAGAGGCATCATAGATGGGAGCTAAGCATCTTTCTGCCACCCCCTTGGCAGTTCTGTCTCTTTGAACATTACTGTGATTTAGAAACCTTACCAGATGGGGGAGAAAGGGAGGGGTTGGGATGGGAGTGCTTACTGCTGCTATGGAGAGGCAGTAGATCCAGAGATGAGATGGACCATTAAACTGGAAATGCCCTTGCGGTGTCTCAGCAGAGAGAGGCTGAGTCCCCTCATTACAGTGTGTGTGTCTGCGTGTGTGACTGACAGCTGAGCTTAGCCCCAGGGCTCTGACAGGGAGGTTTTACCCAGCCCCCTCCTGGCAGAACGAATCTGTGCCAGCACTTTTCAGCCTGTGTCAGTTCTCCGAGCAAATCGTGACACTTGCAGACATCACAGCCCTCCGCTTTGACACCTCTCTCTAAGGCATTTGAGTGCATTCATGCAGTCTGAGCAATAGCACAGCGAGGGCACCCTGTAATCTTTGTGCCACGCTGGCTCTGCTCACCAGAGCCAAGTGGCATGCATGACTTACTGAGCTGAGAGCATCAGCACAGGCAGCCGAGACCCTGCAAGGGTCTCTCCAGTTCCATTACACTGTAAGGAGTTGATACCACTTACCTTTTCTTAAGAGGAATTGAAGTGTTACTGTGTGGGTTTTTTTTTTTTTTCCTGGTTTGTAGTTCCCTGCCCTTTCTCAACACTGGAGCAAGAGGTGGGGGAGAAGCCTCCGATCACCTCTCAGCACTGACGTGCACTCCTGCGGGTGGGATCCTGTGCAGGGCACCTCTGTCAGCACCCAGGCCTGCTCAGGGCATCCGCTCCCCTTGCTGGCTGCCTCCGGGAGAGAGGAGGAGGCTGGCATCGTCCCTTCTTTAAAAGCAGTGCAGAGGGGTTGGGCACAGTCTTTCCCATCCATCCTGGCCATGGGCGCATGTGATGTGTGTGCACCTGGCCGGAAAATCTCCCACCTATCAGGGCCTGAAAACAGTCACAGGAGTGGGGAGAACTGGAGGGGTTTAAGAAGCCAGGAAAAAAAAGCTCCAGACTCTTGTATTTTCTTCTTCCTCTCTTTGCTAACGAGACCTGTCGGCCTTTGGTATTTCCCTTTTCTGTGCTCTTGTTAAACATGTTCTACTGAGAGACGCTAGAGCAATAATCTTTTATATTGACTGTTACTGGTATAACAAGTCCCTTGGGTCAAGTGTGTGTGACACACTTGCAGTTTTACTATCAAAGTGAATACTGTATCCTCTCTTTGATAAGAACTGTAGATTTCTACACTGATTTTGAATTCATATCTGATTTACTTTTAATCCTCTCATACAGAAATTGGTTTTGAAGTGATTTTAAGAAAGCAACTTTTATATCTCAAGCTGTGCTGTTCTAGGCAGTGTGCCAGTTGTGCTGGTTTACTGCACCTGTAACCTCAACGCTTTGTTAAACCTAACTAACATTGAGTATTTTCCTTTTATTGCGGGTTGGGAGGGGCTGGAATCTGTGGGGAAAGGAATGTGACTCTTTTTTTTTTTTTTTTTCCTAGCACAGGCAGGTGAACTGTGAATAGCTTCCCCCCCTCGCCCCGGGTCACCTAAAAGTGTGTTTTTTGGTTTTTATTGTAACCTGTAAACTGCTGTATTTGAATCACCTGCCTTTCTCCAAAAGCCTAGCTTCCAGGATGTTACAGTGAGTCTTAATATGATGCTGCAGGGGCAAGAGCTCAGAGCTTCCCCCTCAGTTTCTCTTCTTCAGCCATCTGAAATCAGAGCAGGGCTAATTGGGGAAGGGGTTCCTTTTCTCCTGTGGAAGAATGGTCTTGTGACGAAAGAAAAGGAGAAGTTGGGAGATAGACTCTGTTCCTGACTAGCTATGTAACTTTGGGCCAGTTATTAAACCTTGCTGTGCCTCAGTTTCCCCCTCTGTAAAATGGGGGCATTTTTGCCTGGATTCATGGTTATCGTGAGGCTTAGCTCTTGTGCGCTGAAGCGCTTTTAGATCTGTGGCTGGAGGGGGCCTGCTGTGGAAGGTTAAATATTATGTTGAAAGGGCCTACAGTGTTCTGTGGTAACAGCCAAAGCGGCCCAGGGAGCAGTGTTCGGAATGACTACTCCAGAATACTACAGCAATACTACTATTGGAATGGGTAATGTCAGGGGGGTGTTGCTGGTAGATACGTCAGGGATCTGGGGGCGACTGTGTCAGAAACAAGCCAGACGTTTTAGGCTGAAATTCCCCAGTTACTGTTGCGTGTAATCCTGGCTTGGTGCTTCGCTACCCTGCTTAAATCATTGCGACTCCTTTTCACCAGACTGCCATACAAAGGAGCCTCGGTTTGCAGCTGAGAGCAAAGGGACCTGTGGAAACTCTAGAACTGAAGCTACTTCAGCTGGGCTGAGTGCAGCTTTTGGACAGTCCAGGAGGCAAGAAAACTTAAAAATTTGTCATTATAAGTCAAATTGATTTCAAAGATAACATGAGCGTTTCTAAGCTACGTGTGGTTATCTCGCTGAAAAGGTTGACTTGCTCTGGCCCCGCCAAGAGGTTGAAAAGCCTTCATATCCAGAGTGCAGGGCGGGGTTGAGAAGGTTGGAGTGCTGTTTCTGGCACTTCCGCTTGTGCGACACCTACCAAAGTGCGTAATTGTGTGCCTCAGTTCCCCTGCTGGGGATCCTTTAACCTACCTCACTGCTTGTTGAGGCTTCTTCATTGAAATTTCTGGAGTGCATGGAAAACCTTGGGTGCAGGGTGCCACAGAAGTGTGGTCGTGGTACTGTACGCCAGTACCAATGAGGGAAACTCTTACATCGTTAATGCTAAGTGGAGATCATTAAACAAATCATCTCCTGAGCAAAATGTTGAGTTTTTTCTGGATCCATCTGGTTTGTGACGTGCTGGGATGCTACACAGATGCCGCTCAGCCAAATAATTACTTCTGTGGTGGCTACTGCCACTGTGGAAGTCAAAATGGCCTATTATTTAACTTCAGTTTTAGACTAGCAGGGCCGAGGGCGCCGCGCAGAGCGAAGCGGGAGGGCGATGTGTTGCGGCAGCCCAGGCGCGAGGGCTCGGCGCCTGCCGGGCGGCGCGTGGCGCTGCCGGAAGGAGGGAGCGGCAGGACGGGCCGCCGCAGCGGTGGGCCCGCGGGCGCGTGCCGGCGTGCGGAGGGCGGGCAGGCTTGGACGCACGGCCGTTTCCCTGCGAGGCCAAGTCGGCGGAGGCTTCGGCCGGGCTCTGGGCGTAGGGAGGTCCCTTTCCGCCACCTCCTGACTGGGCTGGGGGCAGGGAGTCTCCTCTGGGTCGACACTTATTTGATTTTTTTTTTTGGTTGTTTTTTCCCTTGTAAACTTCTAACTCTGCTTTTTCCATTTAAAATTCTTGCAGTTACGCTAATAAAATTTTTACCGATATTCGCACGTGTTCGTTCCGCTCGTTTCTGGGCCCGCAGCTCGGTCGGGGGCGCGGGGGGGAGGCCGGTCCCTGGGGCGGGGGATGCCTGGGGGGAGCGGCGCAACGGCCCCGGCGCAGGCCCCGCGCTGCCGCCCTCTCCTCCCGCCAACGGTCCCAACCGCCGCCCGCCCCGCCCCGCCCCGCCCCGCCCCGCCGGCGCCGCGCTCCTCCGGCCGCCAGGCGGCGCCAGCCGCGCTCCGCGCCGCCGCCGCGCCACCCGCCCCTTCCGCCGCCGGCTCGCTGAGCAGCCAGCGCGCTGCCCAATCAGAACGGCGGTCTTCCCTGATTGACAGCCAATGGGCTGAGCGGCATCGGCCTGATCCTCTCTGCCATTGGCCGCGGGCCGCGGTATAAAAGGAGCCGGGCCCGCCTCCCGGCCTTTCTTTCCCGGAGCCCTCGTGGAGGTGGGTGCGCGGCGCGGCGGCTCCGCGGGGCTGGGCCGGGGGGCGCCGGGCCTGGGGCGCGGGGAGAGGAGGGGAAGGGGAAGGGGCGGAGGGAGGGAGGAAGAGAGGGGGGGGAGGGGGGAGGGGGAAGGTGCGGGGCCCGTCTGAGCCGCGCCTCTCCCTGGCAGGTCGCAGCTCGTCTTTAAACCCGCCGGGCGATCCTTGGAGCACCGCCGCGATGCCCAGGGAAGACAGGGCTACGTGGAAGTCCAACTATTTTATGAAAATCATCGTGAGTGACGGTGCGGCCTCGCAGGCCGCGGGGCGCTGCTCGGCGTCCGCGGGGAGGGGGCTGGCCTGCCTCTGCGGGGGTTCTTTAAAAGATATTGGGTGCTGTGTGTTACCTGTTTTAAGGAATGATTTCTGGTCGCGAGAAGAGATTTGGGCAGTCTTAATCAGACTGTTTTCAAGCTTCGCAGGAAAATTTCTTGCTCTGGCAGTTACAGAGGTAATTTGCCTAGGGAACTTCTTAGGTTGCTGAGATAGACGTGCACCTTATAGCTGCAGTTTAGCATCTGTTCGGGCTGAGCGCTCAAACTTGTGGTTCACCTTGAGGTTCGGATGCTGCTCTGTACCTTGGGTTTTTTTGTCCAGTTACCATGCTTCTCTTTCTGCAGCAACTCCTGGATGATTATCCAAAATGTTTCATTGTGGGAGCAGACAATGTAGGATCCAAGCAGATGCAGCAAATCCGTATGTCCCTGCGTGGGAAAGCGGTTGTGCTGATGGGGAAGAACACCATGATGCGCAAAGCTATTCGTGGTCATCTGGAGAATAACCCGGCCTTAGAAAAGTGGGTAGTGCTGTCTGAATGGGCTCCTGGAGCCTCTTTCTGGAAGGAGGAGACGTTATCTGAGGAATGGGACTGAAGGGTGTTGTCTTTCCTTCAGGCTACTGCCTCACATCCGTGGGAACGTGGGCTTTGTCTTCACCAAGGAGGATCTGACTGAGATCAGGGATATGCTGCTGGCTAACAAGGTAACGGAGATTGGTTCTCGATGTGCTTCTGCGCTAGGAGACAGCAAGAAAAAATAAAACTAAACCTTCTTGGAGAATACTTGATTATTAGGAGCTTTCAAAGATGGGGAGCTGGGCCCCTGCAGCCATAGCTCAGCTCCTCAGGTTCCCCCTCTGTTTCACTTGTGGGTGTCCGGTTGATGTGTATCTTGGAGGAGCACTACAGGGAGGAATCGATGCCCTTCCCGTGGGGTCTGAGGTGAGCGTTCTTCCAGCTTCTCTTCTTGTTTCCCCTTCTTCCAGGTGCCAGCAGCTGCTCGTGCCGGTGCTATTGCTCCTTGCGATGTGACTGTGCCAGCCCAGAACACTGGTCTCGGGCCTGAGAAGACCTCCTTCTTCCAGGCCTTGGGCATCACCACGAAAATTTCCAGAGGAACCATTGAAATTCTGGTTAGTGAGCAGCATGCTGCTGTGATCTCAAGCCCTTCGTGGACTGAAGGGCCCTGATGGTGGCACTCTGTGGAATTGCCTTACCTTGAGTGCTACTGCGGAGGGACAGGAGGGATAAAGGTCCAAGCTGCTGTTAGTGCTGGAATGCTTTATTAGCAGTCTGATTGCTTCACTTCAAGAACCTCTAAAGGTGGATGTCTGGCTTGGGTCAGGTATGCAGTGACAGGGAATTTAAGTTCCTCCATCAGGTCTTCGCTGCATGGGGTTAAGCTCTGCTGAAGGAACTCATAGACAAACTAGTCTCTAGGTCATGCGTTAAGGGTACTGCTTTTCTCCAAGCTGAGGTGCTCCTGCTGCATGGCGTAGGGTTTTCTCCAGTTGTGCAGCTGAACTTTGAGCCTGTTTTTGTTGCCCTCGTTTGTTCCTTCAGTTCTGTCCCTTGCCGTTAGGAACGTGCGTTTGAGCCTTGTTGCGTTGATGTGCCTGAATTTCTTGGCGCATGTTCACTCGTGTTTTCCCTTTATTCCTCAGAGTGATGTGCAGCTAATCAAGACTGGAGATAAAGTGGGCGCCAGTGAAGCCACCCTGCTGAACATGCTGAACATCTCCCCGTTCTCCTTCGGGTTGGTGATCCAGCAGGTCTTCGACAATGGCAGCATTTACAATCCTGAGGTGCTGGACATCACTGAGGAGACCTTGCACAAGCGCTTCCTGGAGGTAAGGGCTGCAACCCATCTCCGTTGCATTCCATCCCTTTTGCGCAGCTGCTAGGGAGAAAGCAGACAGTTGGGGCAGCCGGCACTGCCCTAGAATGAAGTATCACCTCCTGTACTTGTGCTCGAGTCTGCAGAGCCAGGAGCTCTCCTTAACGCCTGGGAGAAACAATCTTTCAAGGAGCACCTTCTCTAGGCTCTTTAGTCTGAAGCTGGGGAAGACGTACTTTGCTTTTCATTGTTATACTGAGGTGCATGGGATCAGTGAATGCATAAAGGCAGTCAGGTGTAAATGGAATCCAGAAACTACTTCATCGCGTACTTGGAGTTGCATAAATCCTGATGTTTTTGTCTAAATTTACTGGAGCCATGTCGCTTGTATGCGACGCATGCTATCCCCCCTTACGTTTATGGTGCAGGGGTGTGTTGTCATCTCTAATGGTTTCTAGTCCAGGTTATTTGTCAGAGCATGGACACATGAGGTTCTCTTCTCACAGGGTGTCCGTAACGTTGCTAGCGTCTGCCTGCAAATTGGGTACCCCACCATTGCTTCTGTGCCCCACTCCATCATCAATGGGTACAAGCGGGTCCTGGCCGTGGCTGTGGAGACCGACTACACCTTCCCGCTGGCTGAAAAGGTAATGGCTGAGAGTGATCTGGTCAAAAGGTGATTAAAAGTGCAGCGAGGTACTTTCACGACAACACTTTGAACGCCACTTGGTTTGAAAGGTCTCAGACCTGTCTCTGATCGTGGGTCTGCTGAGCTCTGGAGAGGTGGGCCTGCGTGCTAGGGCTGTCCTGGGAGGGACGCTTTTTTCAGAAAGTTTTGTTTAAATGACGAGCGTCCATTTGCTGTGGAAAGCTGACACGCCTGTGTTGTGAAGGGGCTGGTGGAGTTCCTGCCTCTCAGGGCTGTTAAACTTGAGCGCAACTGAGGCGCTGTAAGGGGGAGGGGGGGAGGCTGGGGAAAGAGAGGTTGTCCCAGCCGCTTTGCTGCTAGCAGGCAGAGGTCCGGGGCCCAGTCTGGGCTTTGAGAGGGCTTTCCTCCGCCCTTGTCCCTTCCTCCTACTTTGATTCTACTTGTCTCTGGTTCTTCATACGTGGCAGTGATAAGCGCGTTCCCTTTGGCTTCTGGGAAGTTGTCAGCGTTGCGTTTTGGTTGCAGGGGTTCAGTCCCTCTGAATGTTTCCTCTGACTTTTCTGCTTTTGCAGGTGAAGGCCTTCCTGGCAGACCCCTCTGCTTTCGTGGCTGCTGTCCCCGTGGCAGTTGAGACAGCCGCACCCGCCGCCGCCGCCGCTCCAGCTAAAGAGGCAGCAAAGGAGGAGTCGGAGGAGTCTGATGAGGACATGGGATTCGGTCTCTTTGACTAACAGCAGCCACAGTCTCTCTCCATGTCAGAGTTGGTCAAATTGGAGAAATAAAAAGCTATTTTACACCTTCATGTGTGCCAGCGTTGATGGTATAGCCTTCAGGTCACCGGGGGCTTGGGAAAAGCGTAATCCAAGTCCTCTGGAGCCCTGATTTTATAAGGGGCTCTGCAGCCAGCGCTCCAGGAAAGCCACGTTTTTAAGAGGAGCGCCGCTACCCCTGTCTAAAGACATGCTGATAGAAAAAGGAGGAGGCAACTGCGACAGAAGCAGCCCAGGTGTAAATTGTCCTGTTTCAGGCAGGCTGTGCGATGCGGGGCTGGCGAAGGACCCAGCTGGCGCCTTCACTTGCAGAAACGGGGGTTTGTCTTCCCCGCTGGGGGGGTGGGGGGGTCCCTCCTGCCGAGGGCAGCGCTCACCCTGCGCGGAAAGGGAGGAAAAAAACCCCAGCGAACGAAAAACACCCAAAAGAGAACTTGGAGGAGGAGGTGTGCGGTTGCGTGCGCTGCGGGCCGGGGGCCGGGGCCGGGGCCGGGGGGGGCCGGGGGGGCGCAGGCCGCAGCCCGTCTCCATGGCGCCCGGCGCCGCCCCCGGCCAGCTCGGCGCGGCCGCACCGGAAGCCGCTACCGCTTCCGGGTCGCAGCCGGCGCCATGGCGGCCGACACGCAGGTGAGTGCGGGCAGGGCCCGCGGCGGCGGCCCGGCCTCCCCCGCCCCGCTCCCGCTCCCGGGGCCGAGCCCGCGGCCCGCAGCGGACGGGGCCGCCCGGCTGGGGCCGCCCGCGGCCCGGCCCGGCCCGTCGGCGGGGGGGGGCCGGGCTCGGCCGCGGCCTCGCTGGGCGCTGCCGTGACCGGGGCGGGGCGGGGGGCCCTGGCCGGCCCTGGAGGTTGAATTTCTCCTCGGACGCGCCCCCCCCCGCCCCCCCCCCCGGGCGGCGCGGCCCCTCCTGCCGCTGCCCGAGTCCTGCGCCCCGCGCTGCGCAGGAACCTTCCCGAGGGGGAGCCCGGCGCCTCCGGCCTTAGCTTCCTGCCGGCGCAGGCGCTGGGCCGGTCGCGGGGCTCGCGGGGAGCGGCGGGCGAAGGCTGCCTGCGCCGCTGGCTCTTCCCGCGGGGCCGGGGAGCCGTAGCTTTTGCAGCCGCGTGAGCTCGTGGGCCGCCCGGCAATGCTGGAGCGTTGTGCTGCGTTTTTGTTTTTATTTGCGGGGCTAGTCGGGTCACTTTAGCAACTTTTGCAGTCTGCGCATCGCCCTGCTTGTGATTAATCGGCCTGAGTAAGTGCAGCTTGGCTTTAAATTTGCGTGTGATGATGAACTCGTGTAACGAAAACGTTTAAGAGAAGATCAGGTTATTTAATGGCTCGTTTTGTCCGTTGGGATGGTAACAACGGCCGTCCTTGACAAACTGCCCTGTAGGTTACCGCTCAGAGGCGTAGCCCTGCTTTCAACCTGCTCTTAAGGGGTTCAGGCATGAAACGGTTGGGTTAGAGAAATTTGGGCATCCTCTCTAAATCCTGAGTAGCCGTTTTGGAGGATTACCCTTCCTGTGTGTCAGCAGGAAAGTTTTATTAAAAACGCTTTTTGAGGTGAACGGAGGCAGTTTCCGTTTCGCGAATCTGCCAGGTTTCCTACGTTTATAGAAAGAAGCCGTTGTGGCAAAGCTGCTAAAGCTTTCGCCTTAAGAGGGGAGAATGAGTTTTTACAAGTTCCTGAGGAGGTGTGTGGGTGCTGCCGTTCCCAAAGGCAGCTTTTCTGGACTTCCGCCGTGGTCTTTCTACATAGCAGGGATTTGGGGTGAAGGCTGGAGGCACCTCTTCCTTGCTGTAGGGATTTAAGTGTTGTGGAAAAAACTCCAGCTTCTGTCCTGGAGCTGTGGGCGTAGTGCAGAAGGGGTTGTTGCTCAGATCGAGGTGAACTTTAAGCCTTTTCTAGAGACTTGTTGTTTTGGTTTATATAAAGGCAGAGACTACGTTAGTGTAGTCCTTACTGAGCCCTGTTGTTAGCCTATGGGAAGTCTTTTGCCTCGCATGTTTTATGGAAGTTGAAAGTTCGTTAATATGTTTTCTGTTTTCAGTAGTTGAAAGGAGCAGGCCACTGAGAATGTAAACTTCTTTCCAGTCTTTTCAAAGAGTGCATCTCACCAGCTTGGTACCACGTGAAAACCCAATCTGTTTACAGAAGTTACATGAACCTAGTGAGTGGTCTCAGTCCCCGACTGCTGACAGAGTCAAGCGTACAGTAAACAGACAGTAGGGGAGGCATGATAAGAAACACATGCAATTTTATGGTATGGATTTTTTTAATTTGTTTTATTTTCGTAACCTTGGGTGCTATTGATAGCACTGGAAGGAGTTTTATAGCGAGGCGTGACTTTTAGTAGTCTGGCGAGTCCAACTTGCAAAATCCCCGAGGTGTGTGTTCAATCTGGAAAAGGGCAAAGGCAAACTCTGCACTTTCCTGCTGGTCCGAGATATGTAATTTCACAACTACTGACAACGGGAAACCACAGGTTAAGTTTTCAGGACGAGCAAGTAAACTCTGTGATAGACCACCTGCAATCGGAAGGGCCATTTAAGGGGGTGAGTGGGTTTTAGGAGGTAACATACCACTTAAAAATACATATGCACTTTGGAAGTCTATGGTTTTTTGGCTTTTAGGGGTCCTGTACTCTAGGGCATTGGTTTTGCTGATGAGCTTTTCGCTCTGCCCCCCTTTCAGAAGGGTAAGCGTTGTATGTTACGGAGAGTGAGTGCCATGACGCAGAAACAGGGTGAAAACCAGAAAGCTGTCATCCTTCAGCGTAAAGTGGAGATTTTTGAGTTACCTCCTGTATGGTATGCAGTGACCCTTTCTCTGGAAGATAAGACCGTGGATGATCCCGTTTGGTCCGGAAGAGGTTACCAGCTGCGTGTTTTGTTTGTCCTGGTTTTGTTCCGTGTGTTGATACCTGAGGCCGTCTAATGTTTTTTCCCTCTGTGTGTGCAAAATACTGGTTATAGATTTCCGATACACTGAAGCGGTTCGCGGTAAAAGTAACAACAGCCAGCGTGAAGGAACGAAGAGAGATCCTCAGTGAGCTGGGAAAATGCCTTGCTGGGAAAGGTAAGAGCATTTGGGCACTGTTTCTGCCACCAGGGTGGAGAACGTTCAAATGTTGTATTTAAAGGGCTGGGTGAAACTTGTAGGGTGGCAGCGTTTGGAGTATACGTATTCTCACAACATTAACTTGAACCATAGGTTTTATATGTGATACTGAACCCTCTCTAGTTACTAGCTTTTGTGCTTTTTTGAGTAAATGGTTGTAACATCATGGGTGTTAGTTTTTCATTACTCTATCTTTTGCCTCTTGACTCCTGACTCTTAGCTTGATTTTGTAATGGTTCATGGAGAATTTATACATTTAGCTAAAGTAGACGAATGGAAGATTTTAGATAGTCTTAATAAAATGGTTGAAGCAAATCTTTAAAAGATTTCATTTTTTTTCCTCTCATTTTCTGAAAATGACTTTGGAACAGTTTGTGTTCCAATTTTGCTATTATTTTTACGAATATATATAAAATGTATACAAACAGAGAACTCTGAATAAGGCCCTGGCAATTTTTCAAACGCTTTTGTAGATGCGCAGGAGCTGTGAGCAGTTCTTCTGTGAGCAGTTCACTGATTTCAGTTGTGAAGTGAATTGTGCGTGTATCCTTAAAGGTTAGGACCTCAGTGATTTATGAAAAAATATTTTGAAATACAACCTGTTACAGATCTTCCAGAGGGTGCAGTGAAAGGCCTTTGCAAACTCTTCTGCCTCACTTTGCATCGATACCGGTAAGTAAACGATGTGGAAAGGCCAATTAAGTTAATCGATAAGACATCTATGTATTTATTAGTTAAGCTGGTGTGGAGCATCTGGAAATGCTAGCGTGTAGCGTCCTGTAGATGTGTGTGACGCTGAAGGATGCTGTCTAGTGCTTAGGCTCTCGCGTTAGGTTTCACGTTAAGATGTTTCATGACACTTTGTGTTTCGTTTTTAATTTCAAAATCAAAGCTTGCACCCTGTGGTTCAGTAGCCGATGTCCTTGCAAAGCAAGACCAAGATGTGGCAGAACGCTTTTAGATTGCATGAAATTGTGGTCTGTTGTAAACAAGGTGTTCAGAACCTGTGTTTTTCCTGCAACCCACCAAAGTGCCTTGACATAACTTCTATTTGCAAAGCTAGGGAATGGAGTTTGCTGCCAGAAGTATAAACGATGAGGAAACTTCTTCACTTTGTGGAACAGCAAGGATAAAATAACTATTAGCTAGGCTGCTGAAACAAGAAAATAGAGCCCTTCCTGTGATTTGAGTGTAGTAGTTTGAGAAAAGAAATGTTGGCAGGATTTATAATGTTTATGGAGTTGTGGTTGTTTTTTTTTGTCTTTCATTCCTGCTAGCGATGCAGCATCCCGCAGAGCCCTGCAGCTGGCGCTTCAGCAGCTTGCCGAATCCCAGCCAGATGCAACAGCAAAAAACCTTCTGCAGTCGCTTCAGTCCTCAGGGATCAGCAGCAAGGCTGGAGTTCCCAGGTGCTGGATGAGTTGCTATGTGCGAAACCGGTTCTGAGTTCCTGGTGGTTGGACTTTGGCATTCAGATGACTCTGCTGCTGCTTCCTAGAAGTGAAAGAGTTAAAAAATATTTAGAGATGAAGTTATTGATGACTCCTCGAATTTTACTCTTTTACCTCTTTCTTGTCTTCAGGGAAAGCAGAAGGGTTTTTTTGGTATCACTGCTGGTGGCAGGGGTCTGAGTGAGTGTTGTTTTTGTTAACCTTCAAGGCTGGAGCTGTGAGAGTAATCTCTTTTATCAAGAAATAATCACCGAAAAGACCAGGAAAGGGGACTTCCTAGCCCATCTGGTCTTCAGCTGCTGGATTCAGAACCTTATTATAGATACTAAGATAATGAAATGTGAGGTTCAGCTGAGAAGGATGCTGGTGTTGTGTTGTAGCAGCACTTGGAAATGCCAGTTAGGGAGCGGGTCCGAAAGGTGACTTAGGGTATTGTTTGGCTTCTTGTCTGATACAGGCCCCAGAACGCCCTCCTGTGACTCCTCCATCGACCACTTTGCCTTGTGGCAAAAATGGAGCGCAGCTTTTAGGAAAATATGTGGTCTTGGTTTCAAGGTTTGCAGTGATATAGTATTTGCTCTTCAGGTTACAGTGTTGCAGTACCTGGCTGTTTACAGACTTTTATTGTGTCCTTGTGCACAACGACACTTGCTACATTATTTTGCCTTGAGATCAAAGAAAAACATAAGGATCTTCAGGGAGTGGAAAGGTGGGATCTGTTACCTGAAGTGGAGGAAGGAGGTGAGAGTTAGCATAAATCAGAACTGAGTGGTGTGCCAGGAGGGAATGTAAACTGAGAGGTGATTTGGCAGTCTGTGTTGTGAAATTCTGACAGTGAAGATGAGCAGCAGATGAGAAATCTTGAGTCACTCTTTGGACAGTCTCAGCTGGCAAAGTATTTAACTCTCATTTCTGTATCGCCATTGGGGAGATCCAAAAAAGATCTGTCTTGAGCTAAGATTCTTCATTCCCAGAAGGCAAGATTTAGGTTTCTTTGTGCCATTCAGAAGATTCTGAATGTTAAGCAGAAGCTGAAACACAACAAGCAAAACTCATTGTAGCTTACTGGAACTAATTATTTGCTTTAAAAGCTGAGACTTTGACTGTATTTTTCTATGATAAAGTTACCTCACTGATAAGGTAGTGTTCTGGCTTGGGCACAAGCGAGCCCGTTCTGCACTAGTAGGTATGAGTTACATAAAGGGAGCTGTAGATTCACTCGCTTTTCTCACTTCTACAACAGTAAGAGCAGTGGATCTGCAGCTCTGCTGGCACTCTCCTGGACATGCCTGCTTGTACGCACAGTCTTTCCAACACCTGACAAGAGACAGGGAGAAACATGGAAAAAACTGGTAAGTTATTTTTGGTTTACAGAAATACCCCTTTGGAGATAAGGACTCAAGTACTGCTAATGTCTTTAAGCTGCTGAAACGCTGCAAATAATTCTGGGTGTGACTAATAATGTCATGCTAAAATACAGGACTATGACTTTCCTCTCAACTGTGATGATCTTTTTTGCTTCCTGATGTGTTTTGATCTCTCCTACTCAGCTGGAAAAGGCAGGAGGTATATAAAGCATGAGACTGATAGTTTTGGACCTGAGTAGACTTGCTCTGCATACTGTGGTATATGCCAGCGTTTTTAGACTAGATCTAGTCTGCAGTGTGTCGTTCTGAACTCCTTGTGCTTCCCTTAATGTAGTTGCTTGTGACGTTCTATCCTAGGGTGTTAAGTAGCCTTTTGCTTCCTTTCTGCCTGCTTTAACGATCTGTCCCTGGAACCATGCTCATAGCACCTTGGATTATAGTTGGAATACGCTCTAAGAAGAGGTGTAACCTGATACAAATTGCCTTTTTTTAAGTCACGGCTCTTCAAAGTGATATGTGTGGGGTGAAAGCGATGGTGGCTCCTAATTCTGCCTATTTGGAAGAACTTGCCTGAGCAAGCTAAGGACTTCTTCATAAGGAGTTTCAGCTAATCACCGGCAACTGACACTTCTTAGCTGATATGAGATGACCCTCTGAGAAGCATGTGCGTGAAGGTTTTCTCGACTGTTTCTCTTGGCAGGTGGAGGTTCAGTGTTTGCTCCTACTGGAAGTCCTGGGAGGTTCTCATAAGCAGGCAGTGGATGGGGCGGTGAAGAAATTGAACAGGCTGTGGAAAGAGGTGATGAATAACTGTATGAGTTAGGTGACCTTATATGGTGACTGTTCTAGGTTCGGTTGTGTTATCATTTCTTGCTCTTTTTTTCTTTTCAGAACCAAGATCTGGTGGATCAGTACCTATCTGTCATTCTTGGTCTGGAACCAAACCAGAGCTATGCTGCAATGCTGGGACTTGTGGTGCAGTTTTGCACAGCCCAGAAAGAGATAGATGTTATTAAACGCCACAAGGTAAATCTGCAATAATGCTTCCTTCTTTTTTCCTTTCTTTGTGTAATAAGTAGCCTTGCTTTTCATGAAGGGGGACAGGGGTGGACAGATGGTTTCAGTGAGGTTGGTACTTTACACCTGCCTCTGGTTTCATTATCTGTCGGTTTGGTAATAATACGCTTCTGATTAAAACAGCTCGACCAGCTTCATAAGGGAGATGCCAGATATGTGGCTCTTTGCTGTGGCCTGTGCGTTTATGTAGATGAACGACACCGCAGCTCTCTGACTTCTCCTCTGCTGTAGGAATGGAAGGCAGCAGCTAGCTCGCAGTGGGTTTTGTGTTGGGCCGGAGGGTAGAGCAGAGAACACCGATCTCTGCTGGACCATCTCACTCGAGGGTGGAAGCAAAGCTTCTGCTTAGTGGATAAGACTGCCTTCCGGGGAGAAGTGGGGTGGAGTGTCAAGCGTGACTTTCTGATGCTGTGCAAGGAGCTGCATATAGGTTGTAACGTGGCTGTAACTGACATTGTGCTTGTTTAGAGCGCTCTTCTGGACTTCTACATGAAGACCATCCTTATGAGCAAGACAAAGCCTCAGAAGCACTTGCTGGTGAGACATGTTTTTATGGGACTGTTTAAGCTTTTGTTGCATGTGTAATGTCCGTGGCTGTGCTGAGCGCTATGTTCCCTTTGCAGGACAGCTGTTCCCCTCTTCTTCGATACGTGTCTCACACTGAATTCAAGGACTTAGTTTTGCCAACTCTGCAGAAATCCCTGCTGCGGAGCCCTGAGAACGTAATTGAAAGTGAGTCTATCATCTCTCTACGTTGCTCTGCCAGAGAACACGAACAGTTGTTCCTTAGAGCTCTGGAGTTGTGGGGGGAGTGTGTCCCCCTGAGCTACGCTTAGGGGTACTCTGGGCCTGTGAACCAGGTGGCAGGATTGTCTGGCGTCTAAGGGGTAGATACGGAGGAGCAACATTTGTGGTGTGATCCCAAGTGTCTGGATATGTGATAGCTAGAATTTGCACAGAGGACAGAATTTCACAGCTGAGCGCTAAGAATAGCGCTGAATTAATCTGCTGATTGGGCATCCATTTCAGTGTTTTTTCTTCTTACTTTTTTACTGGCCCTATTTGCTCTTGATGTGGACTGTGAGGAAGGGTTTGTTAAAATGCTGAAAGCAGGTACGTAACAAAATATAATATGCTATTGTCTCTTATGTCTTCAGCAATCTCCTGCTTGCTTGTCTCTGTGAACCTGGACCTTAGCCAGTATGCTCTAGACATTGTGAAAGGACTGGCCAGTAAGTACCATGACTTCTGGAGTGAATGATGAATTCATAATAAGGCTTTCTACAACTTTCTGTCTGTACCCGCGATGACTTGGTTACTGGTGTCCTGAAGAGGTGGTTATTCTCGGTGGGAGGATGTTACTGTAACTCGGAACTGGCATATTTCATGTAACGTTCCAGAAGCTGAGTCAGGTCACATGTAAAGATATTTCCTTGTCTTGCTGATTTTTATGCAGTTAGTCACAGCAAGCTCTTAGTTGTGCATCGTTTTCTAGGTCATTTGAAATCCAACAGCGTGCAGCTGATGGATGAAGCAGTTGTGGCGTTAAAGAACTTGGCTCGACAGTGTAGTGATCCTTCGGCTGTGGAGTCATTGGGCAGACACCTTTTTGCCATCTTGGGGGGTGAGTAAATTGTAGGATGAGCAGTGGAGGTGAAGCTGAATAAAGGTTTGCTGGCTTCAAGGTATTTTGTGTATTGTATTTTCTGTTGTCTTTAGCTGCTTGTATCATGGGGGCAGCTTAGCCTGGATTGGGCGTAACAGCATGAGCTTTTATGTCTTAGAGGAGATTCTTGAAGTAGCACGTTGTCATCGTCTGCTTTTCTGTATCTAAGTCGTCCATCACCCGTTTGTTTCTCGTTGGCAGGCTCAGAGGGGAAGCTGACAGTTGTTGCTCAGAAGATGAGTGTCCTTTCAGGTGAGGATCCTGAAGGAAAGCTGCTTCTCCAGTGGAGCAAATGCAGCAGAAGACTGAATGGGAGGGGTCTGCATATGAGCCTTTAGGATTCCCAGCCTGGTCGTTCTGACCTGGCTGTGGTTAATGTCTTAGAGGGTGCTGGATACTGCATGCCTGTTGTTGACCTTCTCTTTAAAGGAAGTGCTTAGCTAGTGGGCTGAAAGTGGTTTGTATGCGAATAAGATAATGACAGTATCCTGGGTAAGAATGAAGACAAGAGGTCTTGCAGTGTTGGTACGTAGTCAATGTGACAGCCAGCTGTAATGATGAGGAGGAGAGATGTGTGTGCAGGGATTGAAACATGAAGGGTCATTTCCGTCCTGTATTGTTTTGAGATTTTGCTGGTGTTTTGAGAACTAATGAGAAAAGTCTGTCCTTTCAGGGATTGGCAGCCTCAGTTACCATGTGGTTTCTGGATCCTCTAGCCAAGCTCTGGCTGGGACTGTGGCAGAGCTTTTCATCCCTTTCCTGCAACAAGAGGGTGAGGCCTCTAGACTCTGTTCTACGTTTGCTAAGCTGCTTTCTTCTTGAGCAGGATTTTCATATAGCCTGTTATTTAAGAAAAAAACGTTGAATCTCACCTGTGGTGTTACAAAATCTATTGCCCTATCTCAACGAGCAGCTTTTCCTCCTTACTGCATTGTTACCTGTCTTCTGTTTTATGCGTTGCGGTGTTTTATGCGTTTGCTATACTGATGTGAGTTCTGTGTTGCTTCCTAGTCCATGAAGGCACTTTGGTTCATGCAGTCTCTGTCCTGGCTCTCTGGTGTGTTCGGTTCACCACAGAAGTTCCTAAGAAGCTAGTAGAATGGCTGAAGAAAGCCTTCAGCCTTAAAACCTCCACTTCAGCTGTGAGACACGCGTACCTGCAGTGCATGCTAGCCTCTTTCAAAGGTAAAACTCTGTAGCTATTAACAACTCTGACTGTGTGGCTTAAGAGAAGAGTAATCAACTCTTTTACTTCCTGATATAAATGGATAACTATAGATCAGGAAAGATTTTGTAAGTCAGTAGCCAATCTTAAATCTCCTTCAGATGTCTCCTTAAACAGTCTTTTGCCATCAAACCTATAAAGGTGGTTTGTCTCCTTGTGTAACGAGCATCACTGCCCACCATGCTATCTTTTCAGGTACCCTCAAAATAATTTTTAATTGCTCTGTTGTTGTCTTGGATTGTAAGGTTTCTAGCTCAGGGGTGGATTTTTTTGTTTTTTTGATTTATACAGCGGCCAGCACACTGGGATCCTGGTCTGTGGCTTTGACCCTCAGAAGCTAAAAAAAATACAAAAAATAAAATTCCATTTATATGAAGCGAAGATCTGCAGAAACTCTAAACTTTTGGTGATCCTTTTGAGATTTGCTTCTGTTGGTCCTGTCCACTGAGATTTTAGCATTTCCTCCACAGATCTATAGGTGATCAGTCTCATGCCTAACTAAAATACACGTGAGATCTCCCTTTCTTACTGACGCAGTGTGAATCAAAAAGATCATATACATCTGCTTGGGAGATTAATAACTATTATATAGAGGCAATGGATTTGCCGTCATTTTCTCAATGTGGATGTGAGCAAAGTTGTACTTCTACGTTTTTCTTTCTATTGTAGCTGCCAGGAATTTCTGTGTGACTGCAGGGCTGAAGAATAAATGCGAAAACTAGTTTGGCATCTCAGGAGGCTGGTCCTTTTAGAGAGATCAATATGGCAAATGTAAAGTTGCCCATGTCTGACGGGGGAAGGGGAGTACGTGCATGTGATATATGTAGCTGTTTAAGGGATCAGGGCCCAAGAAATTCATCTTCCAAAGAACTTACTCATCACTGGAATTCTTGACTACCATTGCTTTGGCCCACCCAGTGAAGCATCCAAATGGGATGTGAGGCAGATAGAGAGATTTTCAATTCCTACAGGTGTATGAGTAAAACACTACCTGCAAATGTTTAACTTGAAAAGCCACGAGATGTGTTGTTGCCTTTTTTGGTACTGTGTGTGAGGTGTTGCTCCTGGAAATTTCAGGAACACCTAGCTCAGTTTTTGTGGAACTGCAAGTCAGTTGGATTCCTTGACTTTTGAAGGTTTGAAGTGGAACAGATGGTTGCAGCTTGCCAGGAGTGGTACTTTGGCTCTTTTAGGGAAACAGAGTCTTTGAAGTAGGAGGTAGGCTTTGCGCAATTTGAACCAATTCCTTGTATGTAACCTAGTTAGCGTTTTCTTGTGCTTCTCATGAGCAGAAACCCAGATTAAGATGGGAGTATTTTCTTTGTGAGGAAAGACGTAAAGTGGTTGTCATCTTCACTGTTGAAGTTTAATTATAGCTATGGTGGACAAACGGTTTGTTTGGGAGGTTCAGAATCTTGCCAGTGTGTGTCTGGCTGGTTTCCGTGCCTCATGACAAGAGAAGAACTGGCGTTATCTTCCTGTGTAAAGTGTGAGGGACAATGTTTTTTTGCAACTTGTCTCTTTCTGTCTCCTCAGGTGACACATTGTTACAGGGAATGGACTTACTGCCCATGCTGATCCAGACAGTAGAAAAAGCAGCATCTCAAAGCACTCAGGTTCCCATGGTAACAGAAGGAGTTGCTGCAGCTTTGCTGATCTGCAGGATGTCTGTAATTGAGGGACAGACAGGTAAGGTCACAAAACACTTGGCAGAATGCAATATAAATGCTTTCTGAGGGTTAATGCCTTTTCTTGACTCTGTATGAGATACTGTTCCTTCATCTGTGTGTTGCTTCTTCCTAGAGAATCATTGCCCTTTTGTAAACCAGGGAAAGATTTATTCCAGTCTTTCTTGATAAAGTCAGTGAAGAATTCTCACTCTTCTGTAGCTTTGCAAATTCCAGCTTCGATTTGCCTAGGACAGTATTCCTCTTTGTTCTGAGAAAAAATTTTGACCGAGACCTTAAATGCCAGGACTTTACTGAGGCATTAAGAGTGTTCCTTGTTTGTTATTCCTGTAGTAATGTTACAAGCCATATTTGGAAAACCGCAGGACTGGAATTCTGTTTTCCATTAGAATGTATTACAATAAACTGTCCAAATTCATATACTTGCCAGGATGTAAAATCCAGCCGTGTTCTGTCTATCAAAAACAACACACAAGCTTCCTCCTTTCCTTCAGGGTTAGGAAGATTTACCCTCCAGAAAATTCAGGTGAAACAGATGTTCCATTTCCATATGTAAGTCAGAGAAATATATTTTTTCAGAAGGTGGTTTTGGGTATGCTCATGGTTCTCAATGAGAGAACTAGGAGACTTGATAACTGAAGAAAGGCAGAGCTAGAAATAGCTTCAGTGATTTCAGGAGACAGAATTCTACTGTATTGTAGGTATCCTCGTAAGTTCTGTCTTATTTTGAAACACTGCTGACGGACATCTGCTCTTTTGTGGTCAGAGTCTAAGCTGAGTGGTTTCTGGCAGCTGATTCTGGATGAAAAAAAGCAAATTTTCACATCTGAGAAGTTCTTGCAGTCTGCATCAGAGGAAGGTAAATTGTCATTTATTGTACACCCAATTGTTTAATTTTATTACGTAGTACTCATGAGACCTACTGTTGCTGATTAGCCATTTTGTATGGTGCTTGGAGGATCCAATTTCAGATTAAAATGAACAGACTGCTCTTTCAGAAGTAAATCTAGACTAATTGTAATCTATGTTTGACACTAACTTATTTCTAATGAAGTTGAATTATTAAACATTCATAACTCCAAATCTCTTTTTGTCTTCAAAAGGCTTTTACATAATATAGTGTCTGTGTGGGGTCCCATTTTGTTAGTAGATTTTTGCAACCAATCTAAGGCACTTGGGGAAGCCTGAAATTGGGAAGAAGATGAGGAAAAGTAAGATAAAGCGGGAGAAGAATATGAACGTGTCGGTGAAGTTCATAAGATTTGTGGCAGAAGAATAATAAGAGATAGGAAATCTGTTGGGTTATAAGTTATAGTCTCTCTGTGCTCTGTTTTGTTCTGTTGAGTTTTAACACTAACTGAAAAAAAATTGTTAATAGAATGTGCCCCAGAGAAGACATTACTAACTACTTTTTAAATTGAAAGATTTGAAAATGAGTTGATGAATTAGTTCTTTGAAATGAATTCATTTATCTTTGTACAAAGCTTTGAAGAGGTAAAGCTTTCTAAATGGGAAGTAACATTACTTCTCCTTTACTTACTGTGATCACTGTTCAGTTTCCTGAAAGCAACGTGCGTATCTATTCGTTTTCCGTCCCGACTCTGCCGGCATTCTGAAACAATACGATTTTGAAAATATTGTATTGCTCCGCTGGGATGTTGGCTCCAAAAACTAACATTGGCATTTTGAGTGTTAACATTGTCATGATTTGTTATTAGTGGTTATATAAGCAGAAACATCCAGCTGATGTGCTTAGCATGCCCAAACTATCTGATGTCTTGAAAGTTGAAAGTTCTCCATACCGTATTCCATATGGGATATAACCCACCTCAAGTTTCAGGTGCTTTCTGCTCCTGCTTTTATGATAGGGATGCACGTTAATACACAAACCAAAAGGCCTAGTTAGCGTTGAAGCTCAGAAGATGGTGTAAGTTGAAATACCAAGGCTACTATTTGCATAGTATTATGCACTTCTTCAGGAATCCAGTATATATTTTATTGTCAGTGAAGGCATTCCTGAGCACTGCTAAAATTAACAGTATTGATGCAAACTGAACATAGTGTTTATGGTTTGGTTTGCTCTGTTGACAAAGACAAAAATAGGTCACATGCACTGGTCAAGGAAATCCTGTTAGAATCCAACTAATAACATTTCTGTTAGCTCATGATGCTGCCTTTAGTCTTGTTAGAGCAGAGCTGGACTTTAGCTTCATTCAGATTACATAGAAAAAGATTATGTGGAAGCTCTGTTTGGGCAGCTATTTTAATGTGTCCTGCTTACGGTTTGTTTGTTCTGTCTCCTTATGAAATCTCATGCGTTTTAAATGTTTGTCTTTCCACAGCGATGTGTACAGTATTGCAGCTGACAGAGCGCCTCCTTTTGGATCATGCACAACGGCTCCCTGAAAGTAAAGTTCAGTACGTAGAATGCGCTTACTGTGTCTGGTCTGTGTCCGTTGCTTGCACGTTAATGCGGGCAGTGGAGAGGATGGGCCTGGGACTTTGCACAAAATGTTAACTCCTTGCGTTTCTGTGTCCAGTCAGTTTGTAGAGCTAGCTCCCTTAATAAACTTGTTTATTTCTCTATTTTCAGGCAGTATCACCGTGCCCTTGTTGCGGTACTGATAAGTCGAACTTGGCATGTTCGAAGACAGGCCCATCAAACGGTTAAGAAGCTTTTGTCCTCTCTTGGAGGGTACAAACTAGCCTATGGGCTCCTGGAGGAGCTAAAAGTAGTTCTCGGTTCTCATAAGGTGAGAAGTCAAGAAGCCTAGTTCCTACCTAGAAAGTTGCTAATATGCTGCGCATCGTCTCCCTACCCTAGTTTTGCTGTTAGTACTGACATACGGTGCAATACAAAAATTATTCAGTTCTGGCTTGCTGATCCCCTAGAATGCCACTTTTTACTAGACTACTGCATATTGTTGTGTCAATCCCTGGCATTTGAGGCTGCTGAGCCTTTCCAATGTGCACAGAAGCCATACTATTCCAAATTACTCGAGGAGGAAGCTGCAATTTTCTATGTCCGTCTCTTATTTTAATCCAAATTTGATCTCCTTTGGAAGCCTAAGTGCTTTGTTCCTTTCTCAGTATCATAGGCTAATAGCTCAGGCTGTTTACTTAAAGCGTATGTGATAGAAATGTTTCAGCAGCAACTAGTATGAAAAGTAAAAAGAAGAATACAAAAATGGAAACAGTAATTGCTCTATTATGGGGCATGTGGCTAAACAAGCACCATGTCAAGTTGCAGAACAGATTAAATTGCCCTAATTAAATACCGGGGTGAGACTTTCTTAAACAGTCTCCCCATGTCAAAGATACAGCCTGAATAAAATAGTTTTTGAAAAGATGTTGGGAAGAATTAGACTGTAGAAATGGAGCATACTGTTCAAGCCAACTCATTCAAATTCAACCTTTTCCAAAGTCCTCTTTGCCAAAAATGATCGATTTGGTTTTAGTTTACTCCTGCTGGCCAAATGTAGTATAGTCCTCCGTTCGTAGCCTTTCTGTCACTATCAGCTTTGTGCTTCTGTTCCACTGTTATCCTTTATCCCTTCTTTCCTCTGAAAATTTCAAGTTCTTAGTACTTCCAGAGGGAGTTGATTGTTGGTATTCAGTATGGTGTTACTGTATGGAAGTGTCCTCAGTAGTAAGGCTTAGGAAGTTTTGCTGTGATTTGTTAATGGCAAGTTGTCCACTCAGGTTCTGCCTCATGAGATTCTGGTGATGGAGTCAGGAGAGCTGTCTGAGCTGGGAAAAGCATACATCCCTCCCCGTGTCCTCCATGAAGCACTCTGCGTCATCTCAAGCGTGGCAGGACTGGGTGTGGACTCCTTTGAGACAGAAAAGCTGGCTCTGGAGATGCTGCTGGTGAGCCACCACCCATCTGTAGGTAGGTGATGGGATAAGACTGCTCTCCTGGCCAATATTTGGGGATTTTCTTGCCTTTTTGTTTCATTGTGTTAGCAGTCTGCTTCAAATTTATTTGGCTGTTTATTCTTCATGCTAGTGGCAGTACAGCCCGGTCTTTGGCCAGCCCTCCTCATCAAGATGAAGATAGATCCCAAAGACTTCATTACCAAACACCTGAATGACATATTACCCAGAATCACTACCCATGCTTCAGAGAACCAGGTAATAAACTGTTTTTCTTCCGTTCATTTTGAGAGGGGCTTTGGAACAAAAGCATTTTTTGCAAGGGAGATTAAGTATTAAATAGTCTATAAGGAAGGAGATCTGTCTAGAAGAGAGGGAGAAAGATGGGTTCAAAGAGTATCTCTGGTGGAAAGGAGCTGGGCTTTGAGAGGAGAATAATGCGTACCGGCAGTTGACTAGAAATCTAGATAAGATATTGGTACTCGCTGGACAAAGATTTATGACCCAAAGGGTATTGCTCTCAAAGAACTGCCTCAACAGGGCATACTTTTTTGAGACTATTTCAAGGAATACTGACCACAATATTTTTTTTTCCTTTGTTTTCTTGATAGTCATCCATGAACGCAGTGGGATCTCTCTCTGTACTTTCACCTGGCAGAGTGCTCCCACAGCTCATCAGCACCATCTCGGCATCTATGGAGAATCCAGCTCTGTGCCAGATTACTCGAGAGGAATATGCCATCATGAAGACACCAGAGGGGGAACTGTATGACAAGTCTATAATACAGAGGTAAGACTATAATTTCTTGTCTTTGTCTCTGAACCTGGGGATTGATTCCTGTGGGGTTGCAGCCAGCGGGTGAGTGGGTTCGTCAGATGCTCTGTCTGCACCTTGGATTTGATTTTTTTTTTTTATTTTTAAAGTCCAGAGCAGTGCTGATTCTTCCTCTGCTTTTCTTTCTCAGTGCTCAGCAGGATAGTATGAAAAAGGCCAACATGAAGAGGGAGAATAAAGCTTATTCCTTCAAGGAACAGATCATTGAGCTGGAGCTGAAGGAGGTGAGTTGGCAGGAGCAGGAAAGCCAGTGCTGATGTTTCTGGCACTAGGCTATCTCACCTGTTTTGTTATGTCATATAGTCTTAATAGCTCCCAATTAACGTCCATGGCGCTCTATTGCAGGAGATAAAGAAGAAAAAAGGAATAAAGGATGAGGTACAACTGACGAGCAAGCAGAAGGAGCTGATGCATGCACAGCTGGAAAAGGAGTCTCAGATTAGAAAACGGCTAAAGGAGGTAAATTTTGAGGATCATCTTTTCCAACTCGGCAGCTACCATGAGCAAATCCTTTTGATAAAAGGAAAATAGAATAGCACAGAAAATAATCAGTTTCTTTCATTAGAAATTAAATTTTACCACTTGAATTTTTTTTTTTTCCCTACCTAGTGCTAACCCTTGGAATTGTTACTCTTACAGCTTGATAATGAACTGGAAACAGCCCTGGGACTCCTGGACGCTGTTATAAAGAGAAAGCCTCCTGGTCTAACTCAGTACATCCCGGGTCTCATTGGTTCCTTCTTGCCGCTTTTAAGATCCCCGTTGGCTGCTCCAAGGATTAAGGATCCTTTTCTTTCCTTAGCTTCCTGTGTCATGCCTGCTCGACTGAAAAGCTTTGGTTAGTGTTTGTAGTTGCTGTTCAAGGGCAGGGTGTATTTTTTTTCATGGCAGGGTGGCCAAGATCCTTGCTCTTACAAGCTGTGGATCATGATCATGTACCATAGACAGCTAAGAGGAAAAACCATTCTGTAACAGTGCTTAGCTGCAAGATGAGAGCAATATCCCAGAGATCTTACTGCTGGATGGGACTGGGTCCAAAGACAAGGAGGAGTTCTCTCATTGTAACAGGCTCTCAGCAGTCGGTCACAACGGGACCGTCTTGCCTGTGGAGAGCGTGGAGGGTGTGAGTGCATGTTGAGTGAAGGTGTGACGGGCCTGAGGACTGGCCAGCCCAGGCTGACTTGGAATCAGCTGCTACACGTGATGATAGTGGTGACTGCCAAGTGGCAAAGGCACTGAAAATTTCAGTGGGTTGTACGCCCCGCAGATGGCTTACGACCTCTGCTGAAGTCTGTGCTGTCTTGTCATAGCTACAGTTGCTGCCTTCTCCAGCAAGATGGAAGTCAGTGCTTGCTGGGCTGCACTCAAGCTTTTGACTGGGTTGACATCCTTAGAAAAGCTTAGAAGCACTGAAGTTTCCTGATAGCTGTTGCAAAACAGGAAAGGTTTGCTGCTTCTTGGAGATGCAAACAGAACAGCGTTTGCTGAGCAGATATTGTAACTATTGTGAATGGAGATGTTCCCCGCAAGCCTCAGAGCTGTGCTTCCTCTTCTGCCTCTTTGCAGCCTGGGACATATCCCAGAGCTCTCTTTTGATGCTTTGGTTTATGTTCCTGGGGTTTTGTTTTCTCTCAAGAAATCTTTGTTTTTAGTCCTCTCAAGGTTTCTTTATTCTCTCATGCTAGGTACTTTAGTGAGCCATGTGACCTTGCGCCTGATGAAACCAGAATGTGAATTAGATGAATCCTGGTGCCAAGAAGAGCTGCCTGCTGCAATTAACAGAGTTGTTAGCTTGCTGCATGCCCACACAATCCCTAGCCGGACAGGCAAGGGAGAGCCAGGTAAAAAGTACTGTAGGTTTTATCCCCTCCAATAACTTAGTGATCTGTTTTAGTGTTGATGGCTTACATAAATGTCTTGTAGGTGAGGTTTCACGTTTTCCTTTAAATGAGATCAGTTGTTTCATACATATCAAAACCTCAACTTCCTCATTAAGTTTTTTTTTTTGCAGTGGCAGTAGTGGAAATGATGTTACAAGTACAGTAAGTATAGAAATAAAATACCAATATTTTTTTCTTAAAACAGCACAGACAGAAATAACAGTAGTGAAATTAAAGCTCGTTTTTACTGAGGACAATTCTTACCTTTCAGCACCACTTAGCATAAGTGATTCAGTGAGACTAAGTGGTAAGACAAAATAATTACTTCTTATCTGTGATCTCAGCAGTGAAGTGCTTTTGGCCTCTACTTGTTTGCTGTCTAGTGCTGCAGTTCATGAATATTTTATTCTGGCATGGTTGCGGAATCAGCAGTTCTTTCTCATTCTGTAACACTCAGGCATTTTTACAATGCAAGAGCATGATTTGGGTTAAAACAAACTGTTTTTTCTTTTCTTTTCTTTTTTCCCCTTGATTTTTTTTTTTTGGTTCACTGAGTTTATTTTCATCTAGATCAGTTCCAGAATCCGCTTCAAGAAGGGCTGCACAAATAGTTGTGCCACCGCAAAGAGAATAGTACAGACGAGGGAGAGTAGATCGGCTTCTTTTGAAGGCGGGGATGGCTTAGGCTGTCTTAAAGTATGTGAGGTGCTGTGGTGGTAGGTGTGGTTCATCCAGACTTCAGAGTTGTTCATCGCCTAGCTTAGTCAAAAAGTGCTGTGGCAGATGGTTTATAATTTTTTAAAAGAAATTTAGGATTTCCTGTGGTCCCTTATCCCAACAACTCAGTTCTCTCCTTACCTGGCTGTTGCCAGTCAAACGTGCATTTGTGTGACTGTGGCACGTGTATTCCTCACAGTTGAGTGGTAGCAATTGGCTGCATTGAGCACCACTTCAGTGTTGAACACCTCAGTGATAATTCAGTGTCTCCACTGTGTCGTTTATTTTCGTAGTAAGTGCACCTTTAACATTTAAATTCATTTTCAGGCTTGTTTCCTGAAAGTAGTGAAAGTATTTTCATTCTTTCTCCTTCAAGATTTCCTACAGCACTTACTGAACTTATTTAAATAAATGTCTGAGTTTGTTCACCTCTCCTGCAAGAGAGAGGAAGTAGATTCCATAACACTTTTTTGGGCAAGTCATGTTGTATTCACTACTGTGTTTTCCTAATTTTTGAAGTTATTAAAACACTTTAGGGCAAATTTTACGGCATTTTTAGTAGAGGTTTTAGTTTCTTAGGTTACCTTGAAAGTAGCTCTTTATAATATGGGTGCTAAATCTTGTCATTCATTACTGAAATGCCAAGATATCTTTTATAATCTGATTCATATTGGGCAATACCAGCTACTTACTGTATTAATGGAACAGTTATCTTCCCTGATAAAGCCTTCTCTCTCCTGCTCTATATAAAATGACAGTTGCTTAAGCCTGAAAATATCTGGCTAATTTAAAAAAAAAAAAAAAAAAAAAAAAAGGCCTGAAAGCAAACAGATTCTGGACCCTAAGTTCAGAGAAAAAAATCACATACGTGGGATGAATGGGTTTTCACCCAAACTGTTCATATTAAATTATTAGAAGCTCACAGTGTGTTTGGTATTTAATATTTCTCCCTTGAACTACTTTTGCGGTATCTGTGCCCTACATAAGCTGACTAATACTGCAGTATTGTATCTGCAGCGCTCTTCATCTGCATCTTGGAAATTTAAAATCTGGCATACACTGACAGCGTGGATGGGATGTAGAAAGTGAACGTTTTCCCTAGATATCTAGTACTTGAATTTTAGCAATATAAAAAAAAAAAAATGGCTCCAGTTAGAGGTCCACAGGCAGATGTTCAGGAAGACGTTTTACTACCTGACCATAAATATACTCCAGTTGTAAGTAAGTAATGTTGAGAGTTTAGCGTGAAGACAAAAAGAACAATTTTTTTTCCTTGTTGCAGCTTTTATATTTTCTTTCATCTTTTTGCTTTGGACTAACTGGAAGACATTTATTGTGTTCCATAGCCAAGCCCCTGTGAGAGGGAAGGATCAAACTCTTTAACAACAGGAATCCAAGAGCTTTAATTCTTTCAAAGGGTTGGGGAGGTGTTTAGATCTATTTATTTATTTATTTATTTTTAAGCCTTGCACCAGAATTAGTGGAACCTCATTCTCAGGAATCCAGCTGAAGGCTTTGGAGTAGTTAGGTTAGTGGGAATAGTTTTAAAAGAATACAGATGGCAAATGGACCCCTGAATTGGGACAAACTGACTTTAAAAGTGAATTAGTTAAATTGTATCGGTTCCTCATATGGATGTTCTTGCTCAGAAATAAAATTGACCTTAACTTTTTTTTTTTTTTAATCTTAATTCATTTGAATTCCCTGAGGGACTGTACACACAAAGTTAATGCAATTTAAATAATAGAATTTTAAATTCAGAACCTTGGTTGATTGTGTGGTGGATTTGATTGTGTTTTTTGTCCCTTGAGTAAGTCCAGGATAGACGAGACCTCAGTTCTGCATGTCTGTGTACTTTAATCCATTGAATTGTTGGTCCCGTTTACTGTGTGTATTTTTGCATGGTTGAAGCACTGGAAGTAATTTGGAGTCCTAATATGACTTTAGTTAAAACCAGCTCACTGGTGTAACAAGCAACACCACCAATAGGCAGATCTGAAATGCCAAATGTCAATATTGGAGTCGTAATGCCACTACTGTGAAGTGAAGAGGCTAAATGAGGCAGGCAGTGTGTGCTGCTTAGAAGAGGCTAAACACTGCCTGTTGAGGGGGTTAGTCTAGATACCCAGGAGATAACGTCCCTTACGCCATGTGTTTCTAGGGGCAAAGAAATACTTTGGGTCACTTAGTGTGTTTTTCCATGAGGCTGAACTTGGCCATGTCCCTTAGGAGCTATGAAAGTATAAATTTTACACCAGCCAATATTGTAAAACAAAGGTATGAGGACATTGGCCGTGTTCACAGGTTTGTTTTTCCTTTTTGCAGGTGCTGCCCCGTTATCAGCTCCAGCGTTTTCCATCGTCTTTCCTCTCCTAAAGACCGTTCTGACTGAGACACCCTATGACAATGAAGAGAAGGAGGAGTTTCTGGTCAAGATTCTGCAGATCCTCATGGTCCATGCTCAGCTGAGATCGTCGGCAAACGGCCAGGCTTTCCTGGTGGATGAGGTCAGTGAGAGCTGTGGGAATGAGATGACCTCCCTTAAAAGTGATACAGATGAGGGATGAGCAAGGCATGGGTTATTGATGTTTGTACGCTCCAGCAAACAAAGCTTTTCAAGAAGAAGCGTGAGTAGCTGAGTTGTCACTTCAGTCAAGATTATTATTCAGTACATTTGTAGATATCACTGATGCAATTTTCCCATCTCTTCTCTGCTGACTTGTTTTGCATCCTTTATCTTTTCTGTCCCTATTATCAGGCAGTGAGTTTGAAGAGATTTGTTCCAACCTTGCCAGCGCACATCAGTAGGAGGATAGTGAGTTATAACAGGGGTCTGACATGTTTCCTAAGATCTCTTGGCTGGTTCCTTTGGGCCATATGCAGCACAAAACTGGTGCTGCTTATCAACAAATTGACACTTCATTATTCATAGACTTTCCCTTTAGCTTTTGGAAATACTGAAGCTATATACTGTGTTAACTTTCCTTTCAAAGGATTTCAGTTTGTGTTTTCTTACCTTGAAATATTTCGTTGTCAAGTTGCCTGTCATGATTCCAATGTTCCTGTGTGAGTAAGCAAATTAGTTCAGACAATCCATACATAAGGCAGCTGATGTGTAGCTGGACAAAATAGATTCATTCTACAATTCAGAGTTAACAATGTAAGGTTTTTTTTTTTTCCTGTCACTGTTTTTGGGTTACCTTCCTGTCCAGCCCTAGGTTTTGATTTTGGTTTTTAAGTAGGGAGTGTCACACACAGGCAAAGTACTTTGGAGTCTCAAGACAAAAGACTTTTTTTTTTTTTTTTTTTTTTTTTTAAATCCATTCCCTCCTCCCCTCCCCCTTTCAGAACGGCCCAGAGTTGCTGCCCCGGAGGGACATGCTGCTTCTGCTGACCAGGGTAATTGGAATGGGTTCTCCACGGTTACAGGTGAGTCCTCAGCTTCATAACACAGTCACAATTCTGCTTTTATCATCATATAGCCTAGGGAAATGCACCCATGTGGTTTAAGTCTGTGAGGATGGTGGTTGATACATCATCCATTGTTTTCTGTGTTTATGATACTTTTCTTAGGATAAAACGCATGTTATCTTTTCTTCCTGTGGGTTTTATTGCACCTAACATATTCTTTAGTTTTCCACAGGCGACATTATTTTCCTTTTCTAAGGCCTTGTTCTATCAAAAACAATTTAGGAGTAGCTTCCCTGAGTGACCGACAACAAAGTTTGTCCTGAGGGATGGGATGACAGAAAAGTCAATAATAATAAAAAGACAGAGGGTTGGACTGAACTTTTCAGTTCTTGTTTTCAGCATGATCCCATGTCACTGTTCTGTCAGAATTTCTTCTCTTGTAATAGCGCCCGATGCCCACCTTGCACTTATTTTGATCAAGTGCAAAGAAGCAGAAGTCAGGAGTGGAATCTCTAATGCTTCCCCACTGCGTTTCAGGTTTTGGCTTCCAATGCACTGACAACCCTGTGCACCAGCAGCAGTGGGGAGGATGGCTGTGCCTATGCAGAACAGGAGGAGATTGACGTGTTACTTCAGGCCCTGCAGTCTCCGTGCATGAATGTTAGAGATGCAGCGCTCAGGGTAGGTGGGAATCGTTCGAGGTCGCACTGAATGCCTTAGTTCTTTGAGAGGTGAATCTGCTCCCGCGCTGGTGGAGAGACTGTTTCAGCTGTGAAGCTACTCATTGGGCAATGTGTCCGCAGAAGGAAGCAGTTACTACTGAATAGTAGTGCTCCAAGCGGTCAGACCTTTGTCATTAAAGGATTTGCGCTAGATTTACCTTACACAAAGGAGTACTCTGGGTCTACCCACACCTCTGTGTTGTTTAAACCGGTATAATTAAGATAACACGTTCTATTTACAATTGCATAGAGCTTAGTCTCAAAGATAGAATCTGTCAAAAAAGTTGCTGCGTTTCAATTGGGTCTAGTGTTTTTTGAAGACTTATACAAAGTCTTCAAAGACTTGGAAAGCTCCAGGCTTTCCTGGAAAGCTTCAGGCTTAGTCACTTCTGAGAATGTAGAGGAGGAGGGGGAAAAAGGGATTTTTTTCCTTGTCATAAGGCAAATTTCAGCTTAACTCTCCTGAAGAGCTCTGGCTTCTCTGTGCTTGGGAGCAGTGACTTAGCCTTTGACAAGTGAGAGGGTCGTTGGTACTGGTGATGTCTCCGTTTTGTTCCAATGAAAAAAGCTGTGAGACTGACAACACGTGACAGGAGAGATCAGTTACTTAATTGTAGGTTAGGAGGTAGGTTTGAGGAAAGGTGTTTTGACTTAAAATGATGCTAATGTGCGTAGGGAGAAAGACAAAGGCAGAAAAGATGTAATCTCAAAGATGACAGATCCAGAAAGACTGTAGTCACTAGAGCACAACCTAGTGTCTAGTTGCCTCTCTGTAACTTGCATATGGAACAGTATTCTTGAGTTTTGCCATCTCTGCTGTGAGCAACAGGAAGGCCTTGATGGCCGCTCTAGTAACGTGCTTCACAGGCAAACGTGAGTTTTGACAGTTATAACCATTGAGAGCTTGACATGGCAAAGGTTTGAAGAGTGTTAAAGCATCTCTTACTGCAAACAAGATACTTGCATTGATTCTTCTGTCCATCGTTCCAGGGACTGATGGAGCTACAGATGGTTCTACCAACCCCAGACAGCGACGAAAAGAATGGACTGAATCTGTTGCGCCGCCTTTGGGTGGTGAAGTTTGATGTGGAAGATGAGATTCAGAAGCTGGCAGAGCGGTGAGAGTTCTTCCCAGCTGAGTAGATTGTAAGGGGAACCTCTCTTTTGCTTGCCCTGTGGAGCTCCATTGGCAGGGGCTTTGCTTCCCACAGATGAAGGGCAGCTTTAGGTCAGCCTGATATTGCACGTAGCAGTGGCTTCTCTAGCTTACGGGTGATCCGTCACCTGCAGGTTGTGGGAGTCCATGGGTCTGGAGCTGCAGCCTGATCTCTGTTCCCTGCTGATCAAAGATGTCATCTACCATGAAGAAGCAGTGCGACAAGCAGGTGCTGAAGCTCTTTCTAGAGCTGTTGCTCAGTATCAGAACCAAGCAGCAGAGGTCATGAGTAAGCTGACAGAGATTTATCAGGAGAAGCTGTATGTAAGTACCGTTGTCCCAAGTGGTTGCAATCGCAAGCTTGTGCTGTGTTTTATATCTTTCAGTGATCATTTTTTCCTTTCATCTGTCCTGAGGATATGCATGAAGCCCGCTGTGGCTATGTATGAGTTTATGATAAAACTTGAATATATTAGTCCTCAAACTTTCACTCAGTAATGCCACAATTTTACAGGTGGAAAACTGAAGCTCAGATTGTTGAGATGTGTGTTACATGATACAGGAAGACTGACAGAGCAGGGGCTGGAGCCTAAGCCTTTAGTTTAGATCCTAAGTCTTAGCTTAGGTCCTAAAATGAGCTCTCTACTTGCTTTTCACTGTGTTGTTCTGCTAGAGGTGTTGTACATCTGCACAGTATTTAAAAAATGGCATTGCCAGTAAGGCTGACAGTATTCTCTCCGTGTGTCTCCTTGGAAAAGGCATTTTGATGAAATTTTTCTTTTTGCAGAGGCCGCCTCCAGTTTTGGATGCTCTGGGACGAGTGATCTCTGAGTCGCCACCTGACCAGTGGGAAGCAAGGTACAGTCATCTTGAGGTTGATCTCATCACTTCCTGACCATCCGAATGAGATGTTCCAGATTTTTATTCAAAAGTTCAGGTGGTGGAGAAATAAGAGAATGTTCAAGGAACAAAATACATGCAGTTGTATTGACTCCTGGTTCCATGATTTCTTCTGGTAAAGAATATTTGTGCCCCTCAAGCAGGCTGGATGGACAAAACTGGCATGCTTTCAGTTCCATCAAAATATTAGGTGATATTGTCTGTCCCTCTGATAAGAGCAGAGTCTTATCAGACTGTCTGGTCTGTCTTATCGCACTGGATTCCCCACTCTGTATGTGTAATTGATAGTTTCAAGAGCAGCAATGCCAATCTTAATGAACTGGACAAATTCCAGATTGGGTAATTACTTTTTGTCTGTTTATATGCCCTATAGAGGTTTAATTGGAGAAATCTTGTTTGCTGCCTGTCTTAAACTAATCTGTTATTTAGTGCTGTAGTTGTACAGCTGCCATATTTCAGCAGTAGATGAAGTGATCCTGGTGTTTGGCTTTGTGTTGGCATGAGTACATGTAATGCTTAATCATGATAAAAGTCATTGCATGGCTGAAGGATTGTTGTCCTTTTGGGGACCTACAGCACAGGATTGCCTAGTGAAATGCCTGTTGCTTTGACGCTCTGAAGCCCTTCAGTTTCACAGTGGTTCTCTATCAATTTCTGGAATGTATTGCTGATAGTAGATGTGACTGTGACCTCATGCAGATGCTATCAGAAGTCATTAAGCTCAGCTCACCATATTTACAGGTGTGGCATAGCTTTGGCCCTCAACAAGCTCTCACAACATCTGGACAGTTGCCAGGTGAAGCCCCTCTTTCAGTTCTTTGTGCCAGATGCCCTGAATGATCGCAATCCTGAAGTCAGGAAGTGCATGTTAGATGCAGCTCTTTCAACACTCAACACTCATGGCAAGGTAAGTTTGAATGCTTTTCTCTCTAGCAGTGGAAGCAAGTCTAATGAAAATGTAGATATTGTATTGGAGCTTTATTAGATTTTTTTTTTTTCTTATGAGATTGCTGTTGTAACAGCTAAAAACTTTTATGTAGCAGGGATTTCTTTGTGTTTAGAGTCATTCTGTTGGTGACTAGTGTGAACTGAGAGTGTGATTCTTCCCTTTCATTCCTGTAAAAAAGGAATAGCCCTGACTTAACTGGAGTTAAAAATGTGTTAAAATTAGAGTATTTAAGTAAAATCAGACCATGGATTTTAGCCCTGGGGAGGTGAGACTTTCCTTTCAGGCCTATGGGGAAACAAAACATGAACAGTTGTTGATCATTGGTTTAAATAAATTGCAAACCAACTGAAGTCCTTCAGAGAATTGAGGACCATCTTACTCCTTGCTGCTAGCCCTTCTCTAGCAGTATGCGAGATATGGGGATGTAGACTGCACAGCTTCTGATTTCCTTGTGCATACCAGTCTCCTCTTCTAGTAAGCCCTTTGTATTCCTGTTAACCCCAATGTTTCTGTTCCATTTTCACTCTCCCGTGTATCTTGTAACTGCCCTTGTGACCTCTTCTTATAGATGATAAGTGGAGTATTTTCATACTAGTCAATCTTTCCTTTTGTTTCTTAGAATAGTATGAAGTTGTGCCCTACCTTTCTGCCCTCCCTTTGCAAATGGAGTAAGCAAAAGAGCAGATGCTGATGTTAAAACTAGCACGCTTGCTGGGTAGCTTTGAATAGCTTCTGGCAAAACATTGTGCTGGCAGGTTTTGGGGATCTCATTTTTAAGAGTTAACTTTTCTCCAGCAGGAAGTATTTGTTGCCTGTGGGGATAGCGCAAGGTTTTATGTGATGTGACACATTAAATGAACTGTAAATACAGTTTGATTGCTCAGTTTTTTGGCTCAGAGAAGAGCAAACAAGTCCACTGAGCATAGCAAATCTCATTCTGAGTGGACTCTAGCGGCAAGTTCTGTGGTTTTGTTTTTCAGGACAGTGTTAACTCTCTCTTGCCAGTGTTTGAAGAATTCCTGAAAAACGCTCCTAATGATGCCAGTTATGACGCTGTCAGACAAAGCGTAGTCATTTTGATGGGTTCACTGGCAAAACATCTGGACAAGAGCGACCCTAAAGTGAAACCAATTGTTGGCAAACTGATAGCAGCCTTGTCCACGCCATCTCAGCAGGTGAGTCCCTTCTTAGAGGAATCTTCATGTTCCATGCAGAGGCAGGTTAATGCTGTGATACTTTTAGGGATGTCAGAGAGATGAAAAATGGCTCTAGTGACAGAAAGTTGGCATTGTGGTGCAGTCCAGGGGAAAGTTATATTGGTGCTTAATATTTTGTGATCTGATAGCTGGTGGATTGTTTCACAGGTTCAAGAGTCGGTGGCAAGCTGTTTACCACCATTGGTGCCTGCAATTAAGGAGGATGCAGGAGGAATGATTCAGAAGCTAATGCAGCTGCTTTTAGAATCTGATAAGTATGCTGAGCGCAAAGGTGCCGCGTATGGGCTGGCAGGCCTGGTGAAAGGCCTTGGCATCCTGTCTCTCAAACAGCAGGAGATGATGACCACTTTGACTGATGCTATCCAGGACAAGAAGAACTTCCGTCGGCGAGAGGGTGAGGGGCAAGAGCTCTTCCCTCCAAATACTGCAGACTTCTCTTATATCTTCTACCATTGTGGTCAGATCAAATGATACCTGAACCGCTGTGTTTGATTTCCTTTACTACTGTTTATAGAAAGGGAAATGGGGACTCTCTGCTCTGAAACCATTGATAATTGTAGTGTTGTAAAATTGTTCCATTTGCTTTGTGTTCAAAGAGGGATTTCTGATCTAAGATGATGTGCTCGCTCCCCCCTCTCCTATCTTCACAGGCAGGTCTTGTTAAGAGGGCTCTTGCTTCTTATGAGATGCCATGTATTTCAGTCCAGCTGATCCAGAGGGGCTTTCAGAGCCTCATGGTGTCTTTAGCTGCTAGATGCTTCCTGTCCTTATTTCTACATACCGAAGTTAGAACTCAGAGGACTGTTAATGCTACTGGGCCTCTTGTTCTTTCTGAGAACAGGAGCCCCCCCCCCCCCCCCCCCCCAGCACTACCCATCAGTGCAAGACGGCAAGAGACTTCCAGCTGTGAAATTTGAGTGCTTTTGGGGAACTCTACAGATAATTGGCAGATTGTATCTTCTCTTTCCATCCCCTTTAAATGAAGTTGTATTTCCCTCTAATTGTTCTTTGTTTCTTTAGGAGCTCTGTTTGCCTTTGAGATGCTCTGCAGCATGCTTGGGAAGCTCTTTGAGCCCTATGTGGTTCATGTGCTGCCCCACTTGCTGCTTTGTTTTGGAGATGGAAACCAGTATGTGCGAGAGGTAAGAGGCCTCGAATTTCTGAGAACGTAGTTAGGAGAAAACAGAAATGGAATAGACATGAATCCTGTTTTTAACTACACAAACTGAGAAAGTGACCTATCCTATTGGACAATACAGCCTGATAGAACTCGATCGTCTTAGTAACAGAAAGTACCTTATTTGCTATTTGGCTATGAGCTATTTGGCTAGCTGTGTCATTGGACTTGGATGCTTTGTTCCCATTGAGTCTTTGAATGAGGAAGTTAAAAAGGTGTTGTGATGCAGCTTGTAAATGTTGTCTCTTCCCCTTGGAGGCTGCAGATGACTGTGCGAAAGCAGTGATGAGCAACTTGAGCACTCATGGAGTGAAGCTGGTTTTGCCATCGCTTCTTGCAGCACTAGAAGAGGAATCTTGGAGAACCAAGGCTGGTATGTACTGACACGATTGTGGAGGGCTCACAGCTCCCTGCACTGTAATTCTCCATGCTTGTTCCTTCATCCCAAAAGATGGCCGTGATAGTTTGTCTCATAAGGGATTATGGAATTTACAGCTTTTGAGATATAAATGTGATTCCTGACGCGTTTGGACAACTTTTTTCCTCAGCAAATTCAAGGGACAATTTTTACCCCTCATCTATCTAAGAGTAGTCCAGAAGGTGGAGGTTTCCTTTTTCTCCCCTTCTTTTTTGTGATATTAAAAATAATTGGTTTTAGTGGCTTAAGATGTCAGAGTGGTTTAATGCATTTCAGCCACGCTGTGTTCTCTCTGACTGGTCAGACCAGATTTGGATTTGAGGTGAATATGGTCATCTTCTTATATCTCTTTTTAGAGCTGTGTGTTGTTTTATATATATATATTCTTTTTCTTCTTGTGTATTTCATGCACAGGGTCAGTGGAACTGCTGGGAGCTATGGCATACTGTGCCCCCAAACAGCTCTCTTCTTGCTTGCCCAATATTGTGCCGAAGCTTACTGAAGTGCTCACAGATTCCCATGTGAAGGTGCAGAAAGCAGGTCAACAAGCTCTCAGACAGATTGGGTCTGTCATCAGGAATCCAGAAATCCTTGGTAAGAACTGTCTACATCTAATGCCCGAGAGCAGTCCTGTGACATGACCATGGTTTATATTAACAAGGTTTATGTTCACTTTGTCTAGGGTTAAATCTAAACTTCTAATGAAACTACTTCTAGACACGTGTAACAGGAAAGCTTAACAATAGCTGTCTGCTTCAAGGCTTTTTTTAATGTACCTTTCCATTTCATCAGCTGCCGTCAATAGGATTTTCGCTGTTCCTGAGCTGCTACTTGATTTAACATCTAAAACATCCCATGAGAGAATACCAGCTCATGCTGGCATACATTTTTACATACAAATAGTCTTTTCTCTCCTTTTCAAAAACGTGCAGCAATTGCTCCAGTTCTGTTGGATGCTCTCACTGACCCCTCCAGGAAGACCCAGAAGTGTCTGCAGACCCTGCTGGATACCAAATTTGTCCATTTCATTGATGCTCCATCCCTAGCACTTATCATGCCAATTGTTCAGAGAGCTTTTCAAGATCGTTCCACAGACACCAGGAAAATGGCTGCCCAGATCATTGGGAACATGTACTCCTTGACTGATCAGAAGGTATTGGTGCTAAAAGAGCTCTCTATGCTGTATTTATGGTGATGAGGGTAACACACCAAGCTGTAGGGATAATTTATTTGCTTCTGGGATTTTGCTGTTAAGACAGACACTATTAGAATCCACACAGCTTCTATAACTTAATGTGTGCAAATTAACAGATAATGGCCATAAAGACAGTGAAAATTCTCAGATGTTTTAGACTGTCAGCTTTATACTTTGCTCACCTAGTTATTACCAGACTTATCTCCCTCCTGACAAAAGGGTTTGTAATTTTTACCACATGAGAAATGCATTAACAAACAAACAAGCAAAACCACTACCAGCAGAACACGAATTAGTTGCTTACACACGGCTCTAGGGTTTGTCTGAAAAGTATATGTAGAACCTCACTGTAGGCTAAAGATCTGTGTTTAATTTTTGTGCTGATAACCTCTACGTTTAAGCCTTGTGTAAAGGTTAGGAGCGCTGGATTTTCCTTAAACACAAAGTGCTAAGTTACGGATTAGCGCCAACAAGTTGTGAATGATCTGTGCAGATTTGGCTCTGTGTTTTCTGCACTTAACAGAACAATTCAATGTTCTTATTTGCGGGATTGTGAAAGCAGCTGGGTAACCTCTCAGGTTGTTAATGATGATTGCTAATAATAAAGGGCTAAATGCCCTTTACATGAGGATGACTTTTCTTCTCTTTCATTTGGAATCCAGTTCCTACTCATTGGGCTCTCTGTTTCAGGATTTGGCTCCTTACTTGCCTAGTGTTACTCCTGGACTGAAAGCATCTCTGTTGGATCCTGTGCCTGAAGTAAGTCTTTTTGTACAAACACAGTTTGTCTTTCAGTGCAGTAAGTTAGACTCTGTCCTGATCTCCTGCAGATCTGTGATCAAGTTGACATGTCTCTGTCTTAATAGCTTTGACTAAATATTTTGCAAATCTGTTTCTCTTGTTTTTTAGGTGCGTACAGTGTCTGCAAAGGCCCTGGGAGCCATGGTGAAGGGCATGGGAGAATCATGCTTTGAGGACTTGTTGCCATGGCTGATGGAGACACTGACATATGAGCAGAGCTCAGTGGATCGATCCGGTGCTGCTCAGGGTGAGGATGACTCTGAAAACTGAACTCAGATTCTTTCCTATTAAATCAGATTATCCTGTTGTTTCTTGTGACTCTTATCCTTTTTTTTTTTCCCCCCTCTCCCTCCAGGTCTAGCTGAAGTCATGGCTGGTTTGGGGGTAGAAAAGCTGGAGAAACTGATGCCAGAGATTGTAGCTACTGCCAGCAAAGTGGATATTGCTCCACATGTACGGGATGGTTATATCATGATGTTCAATTACCTGCCCATTACCTTTGGAGACAAGTTCACTCCTTATGTTGGTCCCATCATCCCCTGTATCCTTAAGGTATGTAGCAGAGGCCTGAAGAATTTTACTCATTAAAGAAGAAAAAGAAGCCTCTAGCGTATATTAAGCACTATTTCCAATAAATGAGATTTGCAGAGTTGTCCAGCAGTGCTGGATAAAATACTATGTAAATAATATGTACTTGCAATGCGAATACTATGCAGATACTATATTCAAAAAGAATTAGAATTATAAATGATGTATTCTTCCAAAGTACTTGTTGCTCTCTTTTGTTTGTGGTCACTAGTGATTTCTTGAAATCACTTTTGTGCATTTACAGCTCTATAGACCGTTCACTTTTAATGGCTAGAGAGAAAACACCATTTTGTTATCTTCCTGCTGGTCTTGTACATTGTGCTGAACTCTTCTCCCTCCGCCCTCCACTCCCCCCCCCGGCTTTTAAAGACACTTTTCTCTCTCTGTTCAGGCACTGGCAGATGAGAATGAGTTTGTGCGAGACACTGCCCTGCGCGCTGGCCAGAGAATCATAAGTATGTATGCTGAGACTGCCATTGCCTTGCTTCTGCCACAACTTGAGCTAGGCCTGTTTGATGACTTGTGGAGGATAAGGTAAGGGATTCAGACTCCTTGTTGCTCCTCAAGCAAATGCACCTGTGAAGCAAAAGAGAATGTCTCTTTGTGCTTGTTGGTTCAATGTGATGCCATATAGCACTGAGTCTGAGCAGCCCTGCCAGCCATGGGTCAGGTTCCCCGGTACCCGCAGGGCATACCTACTAGATTTTCATTCTGGTAGTGATTCTAAAAAGCACTTTCAAGGCAGTTGATTTGGCAGTATTTAGCTCTCACATACTGTTTCTCATTTTTCAAAATGCTGAGTGAGTTAATCTTCTCCTGCGTATGGAAATGTGCAGTGGAGCGCTCACAGCACTTGCTCAAGAATTAGTTGTACTAAAAGGTTTTTGTCAGTTGAATGCTGATGAGTGCATTTATCCCATGCCTTTGGGTTGAGACAGGTACTGACAACGGGTGAATGCTTGCAATAGAGGCTGTCGTCTTCCTTTTTAGAGGCCAGGCTATTTCTTGATACGCTGCATTGATATGGGAACTCTCTCATCCTCCTCCTGGTTTGGAATTCATTCCTTCCCTCTTTTTTTTTTTTTTTTTTTTTTTAAAGATGTGCTTCTTCTCAGTCATGTAGGCAGAATGATCTTACATACCAGCCTATGTAGCGTTTCGATGTTGACCTAGCTCTGTCTGGCATTTTCCTCCCATCTGTATTTGAGGTACCGCTGTGTTTGGACAAGTACTGCCCAATTACCCTCCTTATTTTGTAATGATCGACTTGCTCCTCTTGCCAGGTTTAGCTCAGTTCAGCTTCTTGGAGATCTTTTATTCCATATCTCAGGAGTCACTGGAAAAATGACTACAGAAACTGCCTCTGAGGATGACAACTTTGGAACAGCCCAGTCAAACAAGGTAAAGCTGTTCTTGTCTGTTAAGCATTTTTTAAAAATCAGCCTGGAAAACCTGCTGGAGAGACCTATTGAATAAATGTGGATTTTGTTTCTCGTATAAGTTTCAGGAACGGGTAATAAAAGGTTGTGCTTTTCCTTTTCAGGCTATTATTAATGCTCTTGGTGTGGAGAGGCGGAACGGGGTGCTGGCAGGGCTGTACATGGGCCGCTCTGACACCCAACTGGTAGTGCGTCAAGCCTCCTTACATGTTTGGAAGATTGTAGTCTCAAACACTCCTCGCACACTGCGTGAAATTTTGCCAACCCTCTTTGGGCTTCTGCTGAGATTCTTGGCCAGTACTTGTGCAGATAAGCGAACGGTGAGAAATTGAGTAATGCCTTCCTGTTGCTGCAGGTGACCTTCTTAGCTAATTCTTGAAGAACTCAGGATAATTCTCTTTATAAACGACTCCAAAGCTATCACTAATTTAACTGTTCTGAGCATGACTATATCAGAGTTCTCTCTCGGCTCAAGGCAACTGTGATGAAAGTACCACTATTTTTCTATGCTTATGTGTTAATAGTAGTGTTTCCGTTTCTGCTTCTCTGTCTTTACAGTGAACAGTAGTTTATGGTCAAAATGTAACGTTTGCTCAAAGTTTACTCTCTTAAGTTTTATGAAACAGGAGAATAGTTAATTAGTGCATTTTTGGGGACAGGTTGCAGCACGGACATTAGGAGACCTTGTTCGAAAGTTGGGAGAGAAGATCCTTCCAGAAATTATTCCTATCCTGGAAGAGGGACTGAGGTCAGACAAGAGTGATGAGAGGCAAGGAGTCTGCATTGGTTTGAGTGAAATAATGAAATCTACCAGCAGGGATGCGGTAAGTTGTATCTGAAAAGTGAAATCTGCAGTTTTGTAGCCTTTTATGTTATGGGTGCCAGTGTTGCAGTTGAGAAAAATACAGACACAGCAGTACTGGACTACTTTTACGAACTGAATTGAAGGATTGAGTTGCTGTTCAGCCAAATGTATGCATTTGTATCTGTTGGTAACTTTAAATCATTCCACAATCTGACTTGAAATTATGAGATACAATAATTGAAAACGTCCTCTAGTATAATAATTGAAAATGTACTCTAGGTGACTTCAGAGCACTGCAAATCTTTGTGTTGATTAATCCTTCTTTTCCTCCACCAATATATTTCAAGCAAACAGCAATTTAGTTTCAGTTTGTTCTTTAGATGCTCTGTAATTTCATCTCTACATTTTTAGGTACTGTTTTTCTCCGAGTCCTTGGTTCCTACAGTGAGAAAAGCACTGTGTGACCCTCTAGAAGAAGTCAGAGAGGCTGCAGCTAAAACTTTTGAACAGTTGCACTCAACAATTGGACATCAGGCTCTTGAAGACATCCTGCCATTTTTGTTGAAGCAGCTGGTAAGCGTTACTCAAACGTTAGTCAACAACTTGATTTATAATGTTGTGGGACAGGTTTTGAAACACTGGCTTAAAGGAGAAGCAGGCTTGTGGTGATAGAACTTCAGGGCAACGGCAGCTCTGTTTTATCTCCTCCATAGAGTCTTCCTGGCCGTTAGCAGGGAAGGTATTGTTCAACGCTAAAGCGTTGAACTAAGAATTGCTAATCTAGACCTGCTAGAGAATTGCCCTTGTCACCTGCAGTAGCTGCTTGGTCATGATACCTGATATGGAAAATCTTTCTGATGGGTCAGAAGAGCTTGGTTTCGGTTTTGCTCTATAGAATGAGAGCATTTTTAGATAGAAGGACTTGTATAAGCGTTGGTTATGTGATCATGCAGTAAATTGTCACTTGAAACAGTGTTTAATTTGGTGTGTCACAAATGAGCGTTCAGGCAGGTTTACTACTTTCTCCCTCTCCCTCTAGGATAATGAAGAGACATCTGACTTTGCTGTGGATGGTCTTAAACAAGTTATGGCTGTCAAGAGCCGTGTAGTGCTGCCTTATTTGGTGCCAAAGGTACAGCTAGAAAGAAACTTCAGAGTAGTGCTTTTTCTCCTCTGTTTGCTGCCTGCGTTGTTTGGACTGCTATGCCAAAAAGAAGAGCGTATTTTGAAATTTTCTTCTGACTTTATGCTATAAACTGTCATTTGGGTTTGTGATGTGTTCATTCTTAAGAGTTTTTCATTTTGGAGGTGACCTGAGATTTTTCTTTTTGAAAAATCTTTCTGCTCTGTGTTTGTTTGCTTGTTTTTTAGCTGACCACTCCTCCTGTGAACACCCGTGTGCTAGCTTTCCTTTCATCAGTGGCAGGGGATGCTCTGACACGGCACTTGAGTGTCATCCTACCTGCAATGATGTCTGCACTGAAAGGGAAGCTGGGAACCAGTGAAGAGCAATTGGCAAGTAGCACAGATCAAGTCTCTTTTATGACAGGTTGCCTGAAGGTAGTGCTTCAGGTTTACTTCTCAGCACAGAATCTGCATTCTCTAGCTTCACAGATTGCGTGTTTGAATTCATTCTTTATCTTCTTCAGGCTAAGTCTTTTTGTCTGATGGCATATTGTGGGTTCAAAAAAATATGCTTTCCGGATCTATTCATATCCATACAAAAATCTCTTTGGCCTGCAACATCATACAATTCTCACATTTCCATTCCTGGAGAACTGCCAGAGTATCTAGTTAACTTTGTATTTATTCTTTGTGTAGAAGACTGAGAGATTAAAGGGCTAAAGGGAGAAAAAATCTATTTTTGCATGCAGTCCTCCTCCTGTACTGCTTTTAGAAACATCTGGTATTTGGAGTCCAGAGTGCTGTGTAACATCCTGGAGCTGTGATTGCTTATAGACATTACTCAACTTGGTGAATTAGGAACGTTAGTGATAAGAGTATTGTCTATCTGTTGTAGATGCCCATTAGCTCAGCTTTTAGCCTTCTAGCCCAAAGTCTGCCTGGAGATCGCTAATGTGCCTGCAGCCTGTACTTGTAATTAGTACTACGATGCACAGCATGAAAATACCTAAATAAAAAAGAAATGTTGTTTGATAAGGCCACAGTCTCTGAGGCCTTAGTCTGCAGTAAGATGTGGGAGACTGAGCTGGTCTCGTTTTACGGAAAGTATGGGCAGCCCTTTTGCAGCTGGAGAGCTTCCAGTGCAAAAATCAGTTGAACAAAGTTTGGTCACTTGCTAAATTTTAAGAGCTGGTCACATACCTACGTTTGCTCTAGGAATGATGTTGTGGTGTGTGTGGTTGGTTGTTGGTGGTGGGGTGGTGTTCTTTGTTTTGTGGTGTGTTTTTTTTTTTTTTTTTTTTACTACTTAAATTTGTCATTCAGTAAGTATAAAGGCTGAGTTACGAACAAGAATTTGATTCGGAATCTAGCCTTTAATCGTGATGTGACCAGCTATGCCACGAGAAAAGATTAGCAAGGGGGGTTAGGTTGTAGAATTTTTCTAAAAGATAATACTCTGCATAACACAGGGAAATCTAGAGCTAAATCTGTTTTTGTTCTATATGAGAATTAACATAAAGTTAATTTGGACTCTTTAGGAGATGGCAAACTGCCAGTCTGTAATCCTGTCTGTGGAAGACGATATTGGACAAAGAATTATAACTGAAGATTTATTAGAAGCTACCCGCAGTTCTGAGCTGGGAATGAGACAGGCAGCAGCTGTCATGCTGAATATCTACTGCTCCAAGACAAAAGCTGACTATACTGGTCATCTCAAGAACTTGGTTTCAGGCTTGATACGACTATTTAATGATACCAATCCTGTAGTTTTGAATGAAAGCTGGGATGCGCTCAATTCCATCACCAAGGTGAGAGGCAGCTTGAAAAGGTTACAGTGACAATAGCTGGCAAGGAGGAATTGGGGATAGCTGAAAAAATACTGCTTAAATCGAACCTTCTGTTTCGATTGGAAACTACATGATTGCTGCAAAGATTTGAGAGGTGTAAGATGAGCTTGTGTTTGACTGCAGCAGTGTAAGCGAATGGACAGATCTTTGGAGGATGCAGGAAATGGGTGTCGTCTCTTGACAAACCTGAGAAGAATTCTCCAGGAATAGCTGTTTGAGATGTTGCTTCATCTTTGCCTACCTATCCCTCTCTCCTGCAGAAATTAGATGCTGGGAACCAACTTGCTCTCATTGAGGATCTACACAAGGACATCCGGGTTGTAGGGAATGAGGCCAAGGGCGAGCATGTGCCGGGATTCTGTATACCTAAGAAGGTAAAGGATCAGAATGAGCATCTGATGCAAAGGTGGATGCATGTCCCACCTTTTCAGGGAACTGGTTGATAGGACTTTGCAGCTATTAGAAATACTGGCTGTTGGGGCATTCCAAACCTGTATGTTGGAGAAACTTTCTGTAAGTTACTGCTGCCCTTATATTGCCCTACAAAAGATTTCTTTTGTAACAAGATCTTAGACAGTTCTGCTGTGCATATAAGTCATGGTCACTGGCTGTTTTTGAGGAGGAGTAATGCTGGAATTCTGTGCCAAATTTCTCTGGTTTAAAAATTCCCTCAGCAGCTAGCACTTTTCTCATAGCAACTGGCTTAGTAAGGCATAGATGCATGAAATAAAACTGAATAAAAGTAGCTTTGTAAATGGGGAAGCAGGCAACTGAAGGTCAACAGGAAATTGAGGGGAAACTGTCCAAGTTTGTGCATCTGGTGTAGAAGAGGAGCAAAAATAAGATCTGTATTTTTTGCCTCTTTGCTTCTAAGTTTTCTTATCTAATTCTCATGACAGGGAGTGACTTCTATACTCCTGGTACTGAGGGAAGGTGTTTTAACTGGTAATCCAGAGCAGAAGGAGGAAGCGGCAAAGGCCTTAGGGCTGGTTATTAAGCTGACTTCTGCTGAAGCCCTTAAACCATCTGTGGTGAGCATTACTGGACCTCTTATTAGGATCTTGGGAGATCGGTTCAGCTGGAATGTCAAGGTGGCTCTGCTTGAAACATTAAGCCTTCTGTTAGCCAAGGTAAGATTCAAAGCAATTGACTGTGGTTTGTGAACATTTTCCATGGTAACCTTAAAAATTTTCTGTTACTGTTCATTTAAATACAGTCTGGTGGTGTGGATTTGACATGCAGGAACGGCACTTTAACTGGTTTGCGTTCTTCCAGCAGCTTCTGGGCTACCAAAAAAAAAAGCCCCTCATGTTTGAATCACTGGGCCTAAATGCAAACAGATAATTAAAAACTACCATGTAATTAATTTCTCTCCTGCGTCCACCATTTTTGTGCAATAGGTCAGTCCAAAGATCATGCTGTTTTCAGGCTTTGCTTTCTAGCCTCCGTTTCAGACTTGAGTGCATCATTTTTCCCTTCTTGTATCTTTGGTATAGGTTGAGATTGCCCTGAAACCGTTTCTTCCTCAGTTGCAAACAACCTTCACCAAAGCTCTGCAAGACTCGCACCGTGCTGTTCGCCTTAAAGCTGCTGATGCTCTCGGTAAACTTATTGTCATCCATGTAAAAGTGGATCCTCTCTTTACTGAGCTGTTGAATGGAATTCGTTCCAGTGATGACTCTGCTATCAGGTAAGCTGTAGGTGATATCCCAGACCTTGCTGCTTATTAAGGATGAAAGAAAGGGCTAGGATGAATGAATCTTTTAAGTGCAATGCGAAACTACTTCAAAGCAGAGGAAGAGCCAGAGTTGTATAATGCTCTAAAGTCAAAGAATTATAAACAAAAGTATTCTAGCTATTTGTGTAGACTCTCTGAGTTTTTTTCCCCCTTAATTCTGAGAGTAAGACTTACTTATTGGTGAAAGGAGCTGACAGTTAATCAAGGGTTGCTTAAAAAAAAATATGTATATATGGATGAGTCAGAAGCTAAGCTGGGGCATACAGGGGATGTATTATTTGTTATCTGTCCAGTTCCTTCCTCTTCTGCCCCCCAATAATCCACCGCAATCCACTTTCAGATACAAGGCTGTATCAGTTGTCAGCCTGACCTCGAGTAATACAGCTCTTCCTCTATCTTAAATGATCCCTAAGATATTAACCTCCTGATGGAGAATATCTTTTCTTTTTGAATGGTCAGAAAATACTTGTTTAAAGAAACAGACAGAAGTATGCAAATGTGGAAATATCCTCTAGCATGGGGTGTTTATCAGTGTAGGGAGGATTCAGTTCTCCTCAACATTAAAGCATGTTAATGTAACTGTTGTGTAGGAAACTGTTGTAAGTATATACAGAGCTCAATTCTCTCTTTAGGGTGAGGGAAGAGACAATCTCTGACTGCACGTTCTGATCATTTCTAGGGACACAATGCTGCAAGCTCTGCGGTTTGTAACACGAGGAGCTGGTGCAAAAGTAGATGCTGCAATTAGGAAGAATATCAGCACAGTGCTTCTAGGGATGCTGGGACATGATGAGGTATTGCTTCACATAGCTGCAAGGGATCCCTGTCGTAAACTCTCTTTTTAAATTTAAAATCTGAACTTTCTAACAAAACTACTTTCTAAAATAACTTCTGGGGGAGTTACTAATCATGCAATGGAGGGAAGCTTATATAAAGAAACTTGCAACCGGGCATTATTCACTGAACTGAATTCAGTCTGTAAAATCGATCTCCTTGGAGCCTTGCAGTGTGTTAGCTGAGAGCCAGGTTGCAAGAATTAGATCCCTAGCCAATCACTTGTAACTCTGAAAAACTGTGGAGTTAATGTTTCCTTAGCAACTGTGTACGTGGGTTTGACCTGCAGTTCCTTACCAACATGTTGGAGGCAGCCCTAAAGTAGGGATTTGCTTTTTATCTTGGAGAAAACCTGCAATTCCTTCGCTGTATGCACATACATATATTTGCATGTTCTCAGGTGGGGTTTAGCATCTAAGTGTAAAAAATTTTTCAGCTAATGGCAGATTTTTCCTCAATGAGCAAGAAACTCTCCAGGTTTAATGTAGGATCTTTTGTATATGGCAGGTAGCAACAGTATCATATATGAGAACAAAATTAACCATCTAGTAATTTCTTCTTTATGTTTTAATTTATGCAACATAGACGTGCAACTGTTGGCATGCTACAAACAGAAAATTTGAAGAATTCCCATTATATTGCAAGTCTCAGGGTGGAAAGGAACCGTGGTGGGATAGTTGCATGGGCAAAATAAAATTAAAAAAAAAAAAAGGAAGTTCTGGGGTAAAAGGTGGATGAGCTTATCATAGGTACAAGCTCATCTAGAGATGGCTAGAAGTAACACTTATTTTCTGGATTATGAATCAGAACTTTACATGTTTCAAAATACTTTCATCTTTGACTTTTCCATGTAACACATCAGAATTTAGGTAAGATCTGTCCTTCAGTCTCTGCTAGCTTTTATTGACTGTGGATTTGGCTTTAAGTTCCATTATATGCCAGAAGCCTTGTGAAATGACAGAAATCCATAGGCAATAGTGAAAGGATGCCTGCTAATATTTGTTTTTCCTCCTTTTCTTCTTATTTCATATTATCTTCTGTCACTTGCTCTTCTTGCTGAATATCACTCGTATGTATTGAGTTCAACCAGTCTTTCTTGTTTTTCCTTTCATTGTTAGGATGCCACCCGCATGGCTTCAGCTGGTTGCTTAGCAGAACTGTGTGCATTCCTGTCAGAAGAGGAGCTCAGTACTGTTCTCCACCAACACTTACTGGGTAGGTGAAGCTGTTTATGAATGGAATAGAAACTGAAAAGCAAAAAAAGATACCTTCTCAGCTATTGGTTCGGGAAGACTTTGTGATTAGTTACTTATGTTCCTCTCCTTTTATCATAAACATGAATCTCTACTGCAGATTCAGATTTTCTTGTATTTTTCTTTATGGCTATTCTTTCGAATACAAGGTCGTGGTTGTAATTTGAGGCTGCCCGTGCTTTTTTTTTTTTTTTTTTTCTTTTTTCTTTTCCTAGATTTGTTTGCAGATGAGTTGATGGAAGTGCCAGCATGGCTGAGTAATTTCTAGTGCTGACACAGAAGATGGGAGATGACAGGATGTTCAGGCAGGGTGGAGGGGAGAGCAGGTCCACCTTTTTTGATGACTTAAGCTTAAGCTTAACACAGATCACGTGATGGCTTCAGAGGCTTTTGGAGTATTGACTCATTTGCCTCTAAGTTAGACAAAAGCATGAATTTTGTAGGAACTTGTAGCAGATATTAGTGCTGTGGCACTCTCCTCTGTGAAATTAAAAAGGGAATTTGTTAGCTGGTTTCAAATTACAGATGACTTTTACAGTTTTATTGCAGAGTCAAATCTTGTGTAATTCTGATGGCAAGCTCCTTCATGCATTAAGTGATGTGGGCCTAATTACATGTGACTGACACCATCAGAAATATCTGGGTTGAACAGTACGGTCACTTGTTTGTGTCAGATTTCTGTATGTGCAGAGGGTGTTCCTGCCTGGCAGATAGGTTGCATTTGTGCACTGTTTGTATGGCTCCTCTTTGGGAAGAGTGGAAGCAGCAAGGCGTTGCTTTAGATGCTGCTTATTATTTCATTTTATAGAAGTGAATTGACAAACTGATAAAAGCTTTCTTAGATCAGGTGGAATGGATAAGGAGAGCCTCACTATTTTTCTTTTTCTTTTGCAGCGGATGTCTCTGGAATCGACTGGATGGTGAGGCATGGACGAAGCCTGGCTCTCTCTGTGGCTGTAAACGTAGCTCCCAGCAGGCTGTGTTCGCCCAAATACTACAACAGTGTTCAGGAGATGATCCTCAGCAATGCCACTGCTGATAGGGTAAGTGCTACATGACAGCTGATGAGTTCTGTTGCAGGTGCTTGTTGGGAGTAGTTTTTAAAGGTGTGCAGGTTTGCTGTGTAACCAAACAAAACAGAACAAAAATCTCCAAGCACAATCTGAAGATTGTCCCATGATAGATACAGTTTTACAGTCAAATTACATGCCTGTTCTGATTCCTCTCTGAGTTCTGGTCTCTCTGGAGATGAAGATTATTTAAAACGTGGAGTAGCTTTCACTGGGAGCAAATTACACTTCTGTTGCCCTATTAGAAGTGCTCAATCACAGGCCAGGTTTATAAGATGTGTAAATTTTTCATTTTAGGCGGAAGGTTTTTAAATCTTTGAATTGCTATTCATACCAATGAATAATTTGGTATACTGGGTGGAACTTTTGGGCTACATGGGTCCTGCTGCCTCATTCTATGTGGCTGTCAGCCAGTTTTTCATCACGTTACCCAATAACATCAGGTTATTAAGTTTTCCTGCGTGCATGCTACAGTTGTTTGAAAGGTCTATTTAGCCTTCCACAAAATTCACTAGTCCATATGATCATGGGTCTAATTATAAGGACTGTTGAACTCTGCTTTAATAAAATCCATTTTTGTCTTTATGCTACAGATTCCTATTGCAGTTAGTGGCATCAGAGGGATGGGCTTTCTTATGAAATATCACATGGAAGGAGAAGGAGGGAACCTTCCCCCAAAACTTTCCAACCTCTTTATTAAGGTAAGATTTTTTTCATTTTAGTGGGAATTGTTCTCCTTTGATCTTAACCACCCATGAATTGGCTTGAACAAATGTTGCATTACACTGATTTTTCTTTACAAAATTGCTATATTGAAACCCAGCATGAAAATGGAAGCCTTGACTATCTTTTGGGAAGCTCTAAATCCCCTGAGGCTTCGAAATCTATGTTTTTTTTTTTTTTTTCCTTCATGGCAAAGTGCAGACAGAATAACTTTACCAGCCTGCTTTGCAGCTCTGACTATGATACCGCTATCCCTGCTGCAGTACAGAAATTTGACCTTTGATCTTTCTGTGACAGACTTCAGTTTAGCTCCTTATGAATTCATTTTTAATTTGCTGTAACAAGTAGCTGGCAGAAAAGTACAGAAAAGTAGGGGAGGGGATTGTCAGTTTGTTTCTTTAGGCTGCTGAAGGCAGAAGGGTTTTTGTTAGAATCGCATCAAACAATAACTCTTACTTTCCCTAGTTTTGTTGCAGTACTTTGACGTCCACGTTTGTGGAAGGGAGCAGTTTCTAAAGACTGGGAGAAAGAGTATTGACACGCTTTTTTCAATTCACATCTATTTAAATCTACTGAAAAAATCCTTTCCTCCTCTGTTGTTCTGGTTTCTTTTCTTTCCATGAAATCTATCAAACATGCAAACTGACATGATGCAGGCCATCGTTCTTCAAAGCAGATGTTTTTGTTTGAAATTTTGAGTATTCAAGTATTAATTTGTATAATGTTGTGTTAGAATATAAAACAAGTGTAATTGTCACATGAACCAATACCTTTATCACAGTATATTATGCAGAGTGACATTCAGATGTTAGCTTTTGTTTTAAATGTATTGAGCTTAAATCAAAAATAAGCTGTACTTTTTTTAAATTTAAAATAAAATATATTGTAGAAATGCACTTTACGCATCAATCAGATTGACTTGGCTGTTGCTGATGAATTGAGTGTATTTTACAGAAGTGCTGACACCAACAGCTTTTGCTGCATTAGTGGTCATTGTTGTTTCCTGAGATGGTTGAAAGGAAAGCATGTGACCCTGTCAAACCACATTTTCAGAAGTTTTCATTTAAAAAGGTGTCCTGTTTTCAAGGTGTGATCCTCTTACTGTTTTACAGAAGTTCAGTTGAACTTGTTGATAACGTGTTTCTCTCTTGCACGTTTGCAAGTTGCTAACTGCTTGCTTTTCTTGTTTTAGTTTAAGATACTTAAATTACAGAAATGATAAACTACTGCTTTAAGTATCTGTCCTTGGTGTATCTGAATTTAAGACCATCTTTGCGTCCTGCAGTGTCTCCAGAACTCATCCAGTGACATAAAGTTAGTCGCAGAAAAGATGATCTGGTGGGCGAATAAAAACCATCTTCCCTCACTGGATCCTCAGACAATTAAACCAATCCTGAAAGCACTTCTGGACAATACAAAGGACAAAAACACCAGTGTAAGAGCCTACAGCGATCAAGCTATTGTTAATCTTCTGAAGATGAGAGAGGGCGAAGAAGTGCTTCAGGTATGAGTCAGGAGAAAGTCTAATCACCAGTAGAAGGCTGCCGTCACATTGCTCTGCATGTGGTTGTTGTGCCTGGAGCGTACTGCGCCTCAGTGTGCTCGGGGTGCTAATGAAACGGATGGAGTGGGGTATTCCTCTTGGCGTTTAACCTTCATCAGTAGTCTCGTGAAGAAATACGTAGGTGAAGAAATATCTTCTTTCTTGAAGAAATATGTAAGTGATCTGATACTGCATAACCTTACAGTGCAGTATTACCAGAATGAAAGCAGGGCTACTATATTGAATATGGAGAGTATGTTAAATATTTTCAAAGTGCCTTAAGCCCTTACTGTGCAGTTGTTCACCTCAGTTAGGGCTGCTAGCGTTGCTTTTGTCATCTGTATAATCTTGGTGCAGCCTTAATGGTGCGAGAGTACTTTAGGATGGATGGAATACTCCTTTGTAGGTCAATATCCAGACCCCTTTTCTAAGTCCTAGCTCTACTTTTGTATAGTTACTATGTCTGAAATTATAAAACTAGAGGAAAGATTTTTGGTATGTAAGTTTGCAGTTAAACATACTTTATAAGGCACTGAAATTGTTCTATTTTGAATGTTATGTCATAAGGAATTTGGTAACTGGTGCTTTCTTCCACAGTCTGTTTCCAGGATTCTAGATGCTGCCAGCTTGGAGCTTCTCAATGAAAGCTGCCGGAGGTCTCTGAAGAAGCTGGCTAGCCAGGCTGACTCTGATGAACAGATAGATGACACTATACTGACGTGATAATAAAGCTCCAGAAGACAAGAAAACACTGAACCAACCGCTGCATCAGCATTGCAATTCAAACACCAATTTTAAATGTTTTCATTTTTGAAAATGTTAATTCTGATGGGATTTCATGAAAAGGACTCCCAGAGAGTATTTTAATATCAAATATACCAGAATAGCCTTAATTAGACCCGCATTAGTTGAAAATTGAAAATTTGGTCCCTTTTTGAAACAGATAATACACAAGAAATAGTTACACCAATCAGTACTGGTAAACTGTGGCCAATTGCGAGATGTTGCTAGAGCACATCAGGCTTAATCTCTGGTGAAACCTATCTCCTTTTCAGGATCTGTGCAGAAACTCCAGTACTGGAACTATCGTCAGTCTTTTCCACAGACCCTGTGAAGCAGGAATAGAACTCAGTGAAAGTTAAAGCATATTGTTTCTGTGTACTGCTAACTTGCTGCTTGTGACGGTTCTGAAGATTGAAAATCCCTGTAAAACAAAGTATTTAAATAGCCTTAGAAATCACAAATGCAAAAGGGGGATTAAATGCAGCTGTTTAAAGGAGGAACATTTAATAAAGGCTTTGACTTTGATCCTTCTGGTGTAAGTTGTTCTTTGTTTTTAAAAAAAAAAAAAAGTCAACAAAGTAATACTGTGAATTACTTTTTGGACCTGTTTTTTCCAAGGCATACAATTTTTAGAGTGGGTAGCACTGTATAAAGACCTTTGCAAAACTGGGGACAGTTAGGGTTTAAAGCCAGGCCAGAACTGACACAATGAAACTTTTAAGTTATTTATTAAGAGTATTATCAATTATTCTCCTCATTTCCAAAGCATTTTTGACTATAAGTATCTCTTTAGTCACTCAGCTTATGAAAAGTCCTCTTTTTATGTCTTCAAAGGCTTCACAAAATAGTTATTTTTGTCACTGAGCTGCACTGCTGCAAGAGAGCACTTGGCCATATATACCTCATGTTTTAATTGACCTTTTGTGCCACTTGATGGGAATAGTGAAAAACAAAGTTGCAGAAGACTAATTTTTAGAGGGGAAAATGAATTTTACATTGTATGTAGAGTAATAGTTAAGTAAGCCTTATCTATTCTATAAAACTATACAAGAAGCTGACTGCATCTGAGAAGCCAGAACATTAAGATTTCTCGTTTGAAATAAGAGGACAGAGGTGGGAGAGGGGAGGGGAAGAAGGGAAGCTCTGAATTCTTCCTTTCATGTAATTCTGGATGGCTCAAACCATGATGAAGGGAGGACTATACAATACTATGAATCATAAAATTTGACAGCATAAAATGCAACCACCCAGGAACACAAGCTCTAGTAGAACTGATTTTCTCTGATTCCTATGGCAGTAGTAGCAAACAGGAAAAGGTTTTATCCTTACCATACTAATGACTCAAACAGCAAGATACAATTTTGAGTCGAGATACTTTGGAGCATTGTGCTTTGTTCTGGTAAAAAGTACAAAGAATCTGACAGAATATCATGAATATTTTGACAGGTCCCAAGCCTGTGATTTAGTCCTGGAGAACAGGAGACGTGCTAGGAGCCAAACACTTGATGACTTGGGAACGTTAGCTAGCTTACCCCTTACTTGAGGTAGGCTCAGTTCCAACTGAATCAGTCCTAATAGCTTTCCATGTATTTTGTTTTTTTCCACTGTTGTATGATGGAGAGTCCATAACGTTCCTAAGCTATCCGTGTCATTATATAAATTTCTCAGACTCTCAGAGCTTCCCTCATGTCTTAAAAAAAGATCTTCCTTGCTGCTATTTGAATCCGTTACTACTTCTATTCCCACAGGCATTAAGAATAGCTGATTTCTGCAGCAGCCATTCTGTCCCTTCAGTGTTCTCATCCCTAGATGAAACAAGCTTATATTCTCTGCATTTTCTTTGTAGACCATGTTTTCTAAACCTCCAGTGCTGCCCTCTGACTTGTTCCATTTTGATTCATGTTTGCTTCATGATGTCTGCTGCTGGAGTAGGTATTCTAGTGGAGATTATTACTTTCCAAGTCCTACATAATGCACTTTTTTTTTTTTTTTTTGGCAATAGCACAGTATTGGTGACATGTTCGGTTTGCAATCAGCTATAAAGGCCAACGACAAAAACTGCTCTTTAGCTATCAATTTCCAAATCTGTATTTATGCAGGTGATTATTTCCAGAAAACTGCAATACTTTCCAGCTGGTCTTACTGAAATTGTAGTCTACTTATTTCATAGTAAGTCACCTTTATCTGCCTTCTGAAGGTGGTTTTGGCTTCTGATTTTGCCCTCCAAAATACTTGCAAATCGGTTCCGCTTTGTGCCATCTACGGATCAAAAATGTATTTTCTATTCCCTCATCCAGATAATTAATGAAAATACTGAGCAGCACCAGTCCTGGGATTATCCCTGCTAGAAAGCTGCTTGCATTTTGTTTTGACAGTGAGCTGTCGGTAACAACAATGAGTAGAAAACTTCCAAGTACCATTAGCGTGTATCCCTTGAGGTAGCTTAATCTAGTCTGTTTTTCATTGCTTACGAGAACACTGTGTGATATTTAAAGCCTTACTCAAAATATTTAGGCAGTTCTAGCTATCAAAGGTTTTAGCTCTTGCTTCACTCTCACACCCTATGTCCTTTTAGGTGTGAATAACTTGTTCTAGTAGTTAGGTCTAAGAATTCTGACTGATGTGTGTAATTCCAGCGTGTACCCGTTCTACCCTTTTAAACAAAAGTACTGTTTGCTGTCTTCTGGGTTCCTAAATGTCAAATGTCGTCCACAAGATCTCAAAGACAGTCAAAGATAGCGCAAAAATAGCTAAGAGTCTAACTCAGCTGTATTTGTTTTCATTTACTTCCTTGTATATCTTTAACTATGAATTACTGGTTTGAACTGGTGGTAATCACAGAGTAAAAGCTAAACCGACTGCCATTAAGGATCTGGCAGTCTCAGTGCACTGTGATTAATTTCACCTACAATGAATGAGCTGTGTTTTGTGACACCAGAGTAACAGCAGTTAGACTAATGCAATGCAAAAACTACTGTGTACTGAAACATGTAAACAAAATTTTAGGCAATTCAAGAGGTACAAAATAGGTGGCAAATAGAGCAGCGTTGCTTTGGAATTACACTTATTTCTTTATTGCTGATAGGAAGCAGGAAAAGATTGCACGTTTCTTTTGGGAATGGCCATTTGAACTTTATATTGTGGGAGCCTGGTCTTACCTATTTTCCCCATAGATTCTAACTGATGCTGCACTTAAATATGTGCAACAAAATTAAATAGAAGGGCTTTTTAGCTTGTTAATTTTTTTCTCTTTTATTGAATTAAGGGTATTTTGAAGATTTGTATTTTAACCTTATATAGTGTCAAGTGGAAAAACTCATTCTTCTTTTAGAACAACCTAAATTAGTTGAATTTCTGCCCTAAATTACTTCACCACTCTGACTAGTTGCTTTTGAGGGAGCAGTAAAAGACAGAAGCTCACTTTTGCATTTATTAAGAATATGCTGATTTTTCAATTATAGTGAAACATGAATTTGGATTCTGATAGCTATTTTTCACTAAACTATTTATACACTGCACTGTAATACATCGGAGATAAAATACCCATAATTTTTGCCACAACATGAGACCTGATAAATGGATTGTGTCAACTTAGAGACTAAAGAATTAGTTTTTCCCCATTTCAAATGTCTTGAAAATACTAGTTGTCAGCATAAGATAATTTTTTCCCACAACTGACTGTAATAACATCTTTGAACTGTCAAGTAACTGCCTCCAAGTGACAGCTGAACTGTGTGTATATCAAGATCACAAAATAATTTGAGGGAGATGTTTAAACTGGTAAGGTATTACAAATTTCAATGGAAAAGAAAAAGAAAAGCATAAAATATTCAAACATTTTGATTTTCCTTTTTTTTTTTTTTAGATAAGTCATACTGCTGTGTACAGCATTAAAACATTTTATTTGGGCAATGTTACCTATCTCAAACTTTTCACATGATGAGGTTTCAAGAGCTTAAAAATAAAGGTAATAGGAGAGAGTGCCATTTGGGGTTTGAGCCTCACATGGTTTGTATGCTGGATTCAAGGGATCTGCTTGCAACTACGCAGTCCCCTCCTTTATACTGAAACTCGGCATGCGTTAGGTCACGCGAGGGGCAGCACAAGTGCTGCGTCAGGTTGGGTGAAACCGAGGTGCCGTAGCCTTAGGCTGCGGCTAGGGGTGAACCCTTCCTTCCACAGGGTTTCTGTAAGCACAGGTCTATGGGATAGCACGTGCTCCTTGGCTGATAATTCTGCAGTCTCTTTTTCCTGCTTCTCATTAGCTATACCGTATGTTTGAAGAGAGCAGAGAAGGAGAGAGGGTGCAGCTTTTACATGCCTGAGGTGCAGGGACCATGGCACAGGAACACGAGATGGTGCTCATCCAAGTGGATTTCAGGATGTGTGGGACTTCACACAGGTGAACTTTGAAGGCTAGGATAGCTCTCTGAGGGTTGAAACTAAGGAAGACTTATAATCAAAATCACAGGCATTGTGACTGCTGAGCAGAGGTCTTTAGCAGAGATTATTTTAGGTGCTTCAACCCAGATGTGCCACTTTAACCATACTGGGCTTGGTCACCTTAACAGCTGTTCCCAGATTAATTGCCCACAAATTGGAAAATTATAACAGTAAAACAATACTACAATATCCTATGGGAGAAACTAGGAAGTAATTCTAGAATTGGTTGGAGAGTATCACCTTAAAAAAAACATTCTAGTCCCTCATAACCAAACCCCATAGTCTAAACCCGAAACAAACGATCTGAGCGTTAAGAGAAAAAAACCAATCGCGCTAGAAAGTGTCTGTCACTCTCCAGGAAACATTCACAGGTCAGAGCAGCTGCGGCTACCAGGCACCGCCGGAGCCGTCCCGCCCGACCCCCCTGCCCAAAGCAGGGCCACCCGGGGCAGCTGGCTCGGGCCCTGCCGGGCCCCCGGGGCGCCGGGGCCGCACCACCCGCTCCGGTCACGGCCGCGGGCAGCACTGGCGCTGCGCCGGGGCCGCCGGCCAGGTGTGCGCAGCTTCGTCCTACCACAAAAGATCCTCCACGTCGGTGCGTCTTATTCTTTAAACGTCTTTAGGACAACGGATTAGGTGGTAATTATCAAAAGCACGGCGGATCAGAGCATTTTCAAGCTAACCGCCCCCGGTCTCGCCGCTGGCGCAGGCTGTAACGCACTTCACCTCAGCGCGCCGGGCCAACACGGCGGCCGCGCCCCCCGCCTCCGCCCTCCCGCAGAGGGGAGGGCGCATGCGTCCCGCTAAGGGAGGAGGGGGGGGAGAGCGGAGAGGGGGCGGGGACGGCCGCAGTGCGCACGCGCATAAAGCCGCAGCCGGGGAGGGCGGTGGCACGAAGTAGGCATGCGCGCGGCGAGGGGCGGGGCTCACGGGCGGCGGCGTGCCGGCGCAGCTGGCGGCCTCCCGCGGCGGGGCGCATGCGCAGCGGCAGCGCTGTCAGTTCCGGCTGTTTGTTCGGGAAGTGGATCCGGGCCCCGAGCCGCCGCCGCCGCCGGAGGAGCCCCCCTCCCCCCCCGCGCTCGCTCCGCCGCCCGGGGCTGCCGCGCCGCACCGGCCATGGCCAGGGACTACGATCATCTCTTCAAGCTGCTCATCATCGGCGACAGCGGTGAGGGCCGGGCCGGGCCGGGCGGCGAGGCCGGGGGCGGGGGTAGGCCGCTGGCGGGGCGGCCGCCCCTCGCCTGCGCCCGGGGCGGGGGGGGCGGCGCCGGGAGGGGGAGGGCGGGGGCGGCCGCTTCGTCCCGCCGCCGCCTTTGTGCTGCGGTGCCCCGCTGCGGCTCGGTGCGCGGGGGTCGCCGGGCCCCGCGGGAGGCCCCGCTTCGGTTTTTACGTGGCGAACCCGCGCAACCGGCTTCCGCGGGATACGACGGTCAATAGCGGGGAAAAAAGGAGGAGGGGGGAAAAAAAGAAAGAAAAAAGGCCCGTGTAAGCAAGGATAATATCACCATCCAGGGCAGGAGAGGCCTTTGCAAGCCGTGTGTTTTGAGGGCATAAACTCATCTCCTGCTGGGGTGAGGAAGGAGTTCCCTCCTAACGTGACAGGCAGTTAAAGGTGTGAGGATGGGCTGGCTGATCCTCAGCCCTAGGGACTGTTGTTTCCAGTGGGGTAATTGCTGTGCTTTAAGACTTTTTTCTTTATTATTGGAATTGTTCTTTAAGAATCTCAAAGCATCAACCTAAAATCTCAATTTTGGAGTTTGTCACTTTTTTAAAATTTTGCTTATCCTTGAAGAGCTGGTGGCCTTGCGTGCTTCTCATTATAGCATAGCATGCAAATACTTACAATACTTATGGATAAGGAGTAGTTCTAGATCTCGGAAATAGACTGGTGCATACCCCTGGAGCGATTTCAGAAACTTCTGGAGGGGCAATGCGTGAACTCGCTCTGCCTGGTGCTTTAGCCTGAGTATGTAAGAAGTGGGACTGGGGCGATTCCTACCTTCCGTCCAGCTCTGTACTGGTAACCCGCCAACAGTTTACAGCTTCATTTCCATAAACTGGAGTAGATGGCATCCACCCTCTTCTTTTAAGAGGTGTGGTCCATCAGGAGGCAGGTCCCGGCATGCAGCGAGGCTCGGCTGTGGGGTGAAAGAGGAATGTTGCACGATCTTGGGAGTTGTCACCTCTAGAGACTTAGCTGTATATAAAAATATTTCATTCTATGCCAGACTGTGTCCGCAGGAATGAAAGGACTGTTTTAAAAAGAGTGCCTCTAAAAGGAAGAGGGATGAGGGACAGCAGCTTAGAAATAACGTTAAACCCTGGGCATTTTTGGGAGCCTGCGGATTATTGAAACCAAACACTCCAGTCTGAATAAAGCAGTAACTCTCTTGCTCACTGATGAGTTTCAAAACTGTTCAGGTAAGATAAACAGGATGGTGAAAACTTCTTCTCCCTTTGAACAATTAAGTGAGCTTTCTTAGCTGACCCTTCTTACTTGAGCAAAGTCCCTACAGTGTACCCAGTGGAGGGGGGGGGGAGAAATACTGTGGTGGATGTCTGTGGTTCTCTGTTGTTGTAATTAAATCTTGCTGTGTAGTTTGAGTATTGATTTCCCCCCCCCCTCTCTTTTTAAGCGCTTACTCCAACAGAAAGGCTTTGTCCCCGTTTCCACAACAGTTTGCTTGCCTTGTTTATTGATGTTTTGGAAAGCCTTGCAATGAGAAGGGGCCTGATATTGGTTGGATGGCTGTTTCATCTGCTTTCCCCCTATATGCAAATATGACAAGAGGGTAGTAGGTTTGTGTGTTTTTAGAGCAGGTCAGTTGAAAAGCTGCTGCTGATCTAAGTTGTACCAGATATTTAAAAATAATACAGATGATCTTTGCTTTGCGTGGGTTCTCTAATTCACTCTACCGTTCAGTAAGGTAGGAGTTTGTTTTAGAAACTCTTATGCCACAGAAATTTGCTTGTAGCATTGACATGGCAAAGCCAATAGACTTTTTGGGGCTTGCTGTCTTCTGCAAGCAAAGAAGCCCTGCTAGCCTTCTTCTCTTTTCTGATCTTCAAATAACTGTGTGTAGGAAGTGGGGGATCATGAAGCGTGTGTGGTTTCTCTGCACAAGAACGGTGTGGGTCAGAGGCACAGGGTTTGTTTAGTGAGATCTCTGTCATCTGGAGCATGTAGAATTTCCTGAGTTCAGGAGGTTTCTTTTCTTTAGAAGTAATCTCGGAGCAACTATGGACGAGACAGATAGTGTCTATGCAGCAGTGGATAGTCTGACAAAGCAGTGATCATGTGCAGCCCGTGGCGTTCTGCAGTATAGCCGCTTAAGGCTGAGCGACGACAAAAAAAGTGTGATTGATAAGCTGTGGGTTCAAGCATCTAAGTGCTTTTTATTAAGCTGGGGGCCAAGGCTACTTGATCAAAAAGCATAGTACTTGCTGAAACCTATCTTCCTCAGCAGATGGTTATCTTGCATGGGTTAGGTATAGCTCTTGCTAAATTACCAGTCTTCTGCTGAAGTTTGTGATCTGCTCTGCTACCTTCTGTGAGCTCAGAGGTATTCAGTAAGTGCACGTTGTAAGTTTAGTTTTTAATAGCATTTTTTTAAGATTTATAAGAATCAATGAAGAAGGAGTATGGCTTTTTTGGATGTGAAGGTCAGTGATAATTTGAACTTCTTGCATGTGACATCTGGATTACTGGAATCGTGTGGGTTTTTAGCTTTTTCATACTGATAGCTATCTTCAGATTCCAATGATTGAGATCTGTGGGAGTTCTGTATAGTTGTTGCATATATGTCTTGCACAGTCCTTTTATTAAGAAAACCTTTAAGTTATACATCATCAAAATAGTTAGCTTAAATAACTCCTACCTGAAAATATTTAGTAGATAATCATGCTGGTGAACTTGAATTTCCTCCTCACATCATATCAGTGTGTTTTTTTTTTTTCTTTAGGGGGAAGGGACATTAACAACAGATGTTATGTAGAGATGACAACACTGAGGCGTTCTGATCCTATTTCCCTTGGTTGGGTGTGCAGGAATAGGTTTGTTCTTGTTGGAAGCAGTGTGAAAAATACTCCCCTGAAACCAGGTGTTATCAGGGTGCAAACAGTCATTTAAGGAAAATCTGGATGAAGTGCTACTCAAAGCACTTAAAATGTTTCATGGAATGCTTTGGCAAAAGGTACAACTTAAGAAAGGTATGTGTTCTTCCTGCTAAGTGAAGAATTAGCCTGTTTTGGATGACAGTGTAGAACAATGGCTCCCAACCCTACTGTTTGGCTTAGGCTTCTGCTAAACTGTGTCAATGATAACATAAGCTTTATAGTACCAAACCCTCATCTGACTGTCTAAGTAGTCCAAATTCCATTGCTGTTCAACACTGCATAAATGAATGGGAGGTAGGCAGTGATGTTAAACATGATGTGCACGTTGAATTCAATAGAGAAGTTCAGAGCAGTGTTCGGAGCACTTTAGTTAGCAGGACATACTCATTTTTGGATCTTTCTTTAGCAAATATCAGCCTGCTACTCGTGCTTTTAGCTGTTACTTTTTGTGACCTCTTGGAATGGTTTGCATGCCACAGCTTGAAAACTACTCGTTGAGAGTTTGCTGGGGATTAAGGGAAGGAGGGGGCATGCACAAAAAACCTAACAACAAAAAACCCCACCTTGTATAGTGTCAGGAAGCATAGCAAGTCTTGGAGTAACTGCAGTGTGTCACTTGACTATTCATCTCGGTAGTCTCCTTGAGAATTTGATCAAGGTGGATGGTACTAAATTATAGACTGAGAAAAGATTTTAGTTAAAGTTGAAAAATTCAATGAATGGGAAAAATACTCTCATGTTACTTGACATCCAGAGTGTGACTATATTCAAAGATCTTGCTGTCTTTTTGTCACAGGTGTGGGCAAGAGCAGTTTGCTGTTGCGTTTTGCAGATAATACGTTCTCAGGTGAGTATTTAGCTTACTTAAATAAGTGAAACGGTCAAGGACTGCTCCAGTGCTGTTAGTGGGCGAGGAGCTGTTTGATTGCATTTGCCCGCTGATAGCTGTACTGGAAATATGTTATCTTTCTAACTGTGCTTCTCTTGGCATAAGCCTATAGAAGCCATCCTGTTGGATCTTCACTTATAACTGCAAGCACCAGGGTATTTAAGTACTGACATGTTTTAGGAACAGCTCATTCTTTTGGGCTTGTACTGTGCTCTGTGTAGACTTCCTGTTGGCCCTTTGGGATTTAGGCTGATTGAATATTGTAGCTAAATCATTCACATTTGTGACATAACTGATTTATTGGGAGGAAACTCCTAGGACAGACTGTATTCAAAATAAGTGACTGCATTAGTGTTTGAGACAAAGCTCTATCTCAAAACTTTTACAAGTGAAATACTTTCATAGTTACCGTCCATTTCTTAAGATATTTATGTGCTTATTTTTGACAACCAACGTGGTAGAGGATGAATTGGCTTTTTTAACACTGGGTTTTAAACCCTTTAGTGTGGGATAGCAGAGAAGTGGCTCTGGGGTGTTAGAAAAAAGCTGTTAACTGCAGGTAAAAGTAGCAGATTGCCGTGACCTCAGAGGGCATTTTAAAAGATGAATGGATAGGGGGAACCTTGTTCTCGCGTCCAGTTTGAGAGCTATTGCCAAATCAAGTTTAGAAGTGTGCTTTGTGGAGACATGCAAAATAAACAAGACTTAGGTTCTCACTTACTTTCTTTCCCTTCAGGTAGCTACATTACCACAATTGGAGTGGATTTTAAAATCCGGACAGTTGAGATTAATGGAGAGAAAGTGAAGCTACAGATTTGGGACACAGCTGGACAGGAGCGCTTCCGAACTATCACATCAACGTGAGTATAACTGGGCTTTTTAATATGTAACTTCACATATGGATCTTGTAGTCTAAAGTTATGGCTCAGATATTTTAACCTTGCGGTTGATCAGCTAATGGCAACTGTGCTGTTTGCGTAGTGGGACTTCTCAGCTTTTTTAGAGTAGATGGGGGTGGTGATGATACTGTGGTTTAGCTGTGAAACTGGGATTTCAGATTTCCTGGCTGTTCTGTAAATTTCCATGATGGCTTGGCCTTATTCTTCTGCTTCCAGTTTCCAAACTGTAGCTGGGGTTATTTCACTATTTTGCATGTATTATTAAACCTAACTCTAAAGACTATCCAAGAAGATCATCTTGTGGTTGAATATGTTGCAGAAGTGCAAAGTGCAGACCCTCTCTCTGTGAATAGCTTTGAGGTCTAAAATTGGGTATCCAATACTTATTTTTCCTTTAGGACAAATGCATTTGGAAGGCTACCTTTGTGTGGGGTTTTGTTGAAGCAGACACCCACATGAAGTTAACCTTTTCCTTGGTTTGAGTTCAGTTTCATGCTCATTGTCCTTCTGAACAGCGTGTGCACAGCTTTTCCTGTTCCTGAAGAAACCACACCCAGAGCTGCAGTGGTGGGAACTAAGAATAAAGTGCGCTTGTAAACTAATCCCAGTGAATGTGGGGCTGCTCATCATGGCACTAGGGGGAGAGGAAGAAATATGCTTGGAAATAGAGCTTTTGTCTCCTTTTGGTATTTAAAACAAACAAAACCCTAGGCGTTTCATCTATTCTTTCATGACTGACTGCTCCTTTAGCTCCTGTTAAGAGAGGAGGGTCATTTTTAGCTCATGTATTGGTTAATTTGGACACAAAAAGTAGTGGAATTGGTTGCCTCTGTGAGGTCTAAACAGCTAGAAATGGGAGAATTGAACCTGATGCGTGCACCACCCCTTTCCTCTGCCTTTCTATACGGATATTACTGGATTACTTCCATTGTTTCTCAAGTGTTTAGCTTGAAAAAACTTGGTTGCCTCTCATAGGGTTCCTGTGCATGACATCACTTCTTGTTTCAGTGCTGCAGCCAGCTTGAGGCAGGAAGTGGCGAGGGGGAGGCAGCAAAGCACTGCTGCAGTTCGTATCAGCTGTGCTTGTAGGCTAGTCACAGAGTGCCTGAATTAGTGCTGAGTCAGCAAATGGCCTTCCTGTTTTCAGATTCCCTGACACAACTGAGAGCTGTGTTGATGAGTATTGGTTCATGGGGCTGAGGGGCTGATGCCAGCTAGATTAGAAAGCCATGGTATCCAGCACTGAATGGGGAATACCAGGAAAGGAGGCTTCCTTTTGTGAATGGGATTGGATTTTGCATAGTGTTTTGTGTAAATCTTTTCCTTGATTCCATTATCACTTAAAACAGAGAAAATGAAACTGTTAGTGTGTTTGTGTCATGATGTGTTTGCACTTTACTAATGCTTACTCTTGCACAGCTGTTTACAAAGGTGAATATAAGTTTTACTCTTGGGGGAGTGTAAGGCCAGTTTTTCTGCCTTAAAACTGGTAAAGTAGCTACAGAATTTTCCATGGCTAGGGGAGAAAGATTTGAATTTTGTGCAACATGAAGCAGAGAAGTAGCTGTGTTCAAATGCCTCTGAAATGTTGAAGGAAATGCTTCTGGAACTCTAGTTATGCAGTAGTGAGGGCTTCTCTTGCTGCTAGGTGGGCCAGCTGTGACCATCAGGCATTCCCTGCTGTTCTCCCAAAGTCACTCTGGACCTAGACATACCATCTCTATAAATAATAGATAACAAGATCCTGGTTTTAGGAAGGGTTTTGTTGTCTCTCTTTTTAAGAGGCAAAGTAGTGCAGTAACTGATTTGCTTAAACCAAACTGAGTGACAAATTAAATTACCAGGTTATACTTATGAGGGGGCTTGGGTGACCAAATCATGGGTGGGGAGCCTTGTAACAATGACTGTTTAGACTGAGGTGAAGAATATTAAAACGGTATTCCTTGAGCATTACTGTAGGCCAAGACATCCCTTTGCAGTTAAAGGTACTGTGTGGACTGAGATTGAGCCAAGCCGGGCAAACAAGTCTGAAATTAGAACCCCTCAGTCATAACAGGTTGGAAGTGCTACTGTGCAGACCTAGAACTGCAAAATGGCTGAAGTGGTAGGAATTTGATAGTAGAAAATTGGGAGACATTACAAGCTTATAGTATTTTGATTTTACTTAATTGCAGCTACAGAGGCTGAAGGTGGAAGAACAAAATAAAACTGTTAAGCAGCAGAAATGGAGTTGATCAGGAAAACTAAACCAGATCAGCATTTCAAACTGAGAAATGTAAAAGACAGCAGCTCTTTCTGTCTATTAAATCTGGAAATATTGGGGTGGCTGGTGCCTGGTGGGAGGTGAGGCCAATTTGTGGTTGGCATGGAGCATCATCCCAACTCTAAATTTTCATTTAAATTCACTGGAGAGGTAGCATGCCAGGACTCAGCTGCATTAGTGGAAATACTTCAGATGCATGAACAACCAGTTCCTGGACTTGATCTGTTATTGTATATAGGACTGTGTCCTTATTTAGGACTGTAGTTCTTGGGTGTTAGTTTTAAATAATACCCTAAGCTAATATCTGAAAACTAAACAGTCCTAGCAGGACTTTCTGCCATCCGTTTATATGGAAATGCCACCCTCAAGAGGGGGATAAGCTTTTTTGAGATGATAGAGTTGCTATGTGCTGGCTATGATGGTCAAAAGATAGTCAACTGACCTGTGGCAATAAATATGCTTCCAGCCAACCTGAGGAGAGGTGAGAATGAAAATAGATTGTACATTAGAGTTCTCTGGAATTGGTTAAAATTCTAGAGTAATGGAGAACAAAGGAAAGGTGTATACCATGAACAAATGAGCTCTTAACAAAGATGCTGGATTAGACCAATGACTGTGACCTATCAAGTTGACTTCCCCCCCACCCCACCCCCCAAATGAACCTGTTATCCCCACTGAATTGCTTAAAAGCAGTCAGTAATACTCTCTCTTCAAAATCTTACTTAGTAGCCTTCATACTTCACAAAACTAGCTAGTATAACTCAAGATGCTAGTCTTGGGAAGCATTTATTGGAGGAAAGATGAGAATTTAAGGTTGTTCTTGCAGCATTCTCTGTTACAAGATAGCAGTAATTTATTGCCAAATGATCCCTTCTGTTTAGAAGGGTAGTCTTCAGAGATGTAAAGGGAGAATGCAGCTGGCTGAAAGACATAATGAATTTGGTTAACCAGTTCTAAAGACTTTCTTTTTCAGTGTCTGGAGTATTAGTAGGTAATGTTTCAAAGGCCGTATGTGTATGTCTTACGTCTTTAAGCTTTTCTTTATATAATTCTATTGGTAAAACAAGGCACTTCAGTATTTCTGTTTTGATATGCATTTAAATGTTGTTGTTCTCAGATTTTTCTACAACAATGCTAAATTTCCATGTTTAAAGCCTTTATGTCTGGGTAACTTTTCCGACCATATTACAGATAGTTGTCTACTACCAAGCGTCCAAGGGCATATGCATTTGGGAAAAACTTGGGATTTGCTTAACATCTTTCATCTCAATGGGACACTTCCTTGGACACGCTAAACATTAATAACTATTCTATAACTCTTTATTTGCTGTATTTCATTAACATATTTATCACTGGGAGTAGTAGCAGCTTACTTCTGAGGCTTGTAGGGTGCACCTGCCATATGGAGGACAACTAGTATCAGTCATTCAGACCTTGCATGGGAGGCTAAGAATGAGAACTTCATTTCTCTTTTTGCTCTTGCTTACAAGGTCTCCATCTTCCCTAAAAATATGGATGGGAAGAAGATGGGGCATTCTTTCTCTTATATCAAAGCCTCAACTACCTCTTGGTTGCCAAAAGCACAAAACTTACACCTACTCCTCCTTGAATGCCAAAAGCCCCATCTGTTCTCTACCCGCCAAAGCCTACAACTTCTTATGAAAGCAATTCTGCACTACATCATTCTGAAGTTAGAAGTATGGGTTAGGATAAATCAGATTTCGTTTTATAGGACTGTCCTGCACTTGGGATTGGAGAGTCTTTGCTGCATCTGCTAGGCTTAAAATGTTTTCTAGGATACAAAGCTTTATCTAGCAAATGATAGAAAATAGCATGACTAGCTTTTTGAGAAAAACGTGTGTATTATGGGGCTTAAGCTTCAGCAAATAAAAGGTAGTTGTAGTCTTACCTCTCAGGCTGCTAAAAGGTAACATCAGCCAGTGGAGAAAACGACATTTTATTGTCAGTGAGGGGCTGGCAACCTTTCTAGAATGATGTGCCAGACAACTTTCTCTTCCCAAAATGGAAGCAGTGTGTGCTGGTAGGAACTCAGCAGGAGTCAAGGGTTGCCATCTTGCACAAAGCAAGATATTTCTGATGAGGTGGCTGCCAATGTTAGTGCTTTGTGGCAGCAAGTCCCAGCTTCTGCAGAATTTTGAATGCTGTGGTGGTCTGTGCTGTATGGTCCAGTCCACAGTCCTCATTCCCAGGTGCACGCAATGGCTGTATGCTAATGCCATGTCAGGAGTGAAGGGTGCCTGTCACCCTGCTTCTTAACATCATCAGCTGTCACTTGGAAGAAAGCCTAGATGTATGGGCAAAGTAAGGGCTGCAGGATGCTCCGTTAGGTCCTCTGGTCTGGATGACTGTGATGCCAGTCATGGTTTTACGGTGTGTGCAACAGAATGAGCCTGCCTTGTGTAGATGCATCTGTGGAGCCGCTACATTTCTCTTAAAGGCTAAACCTTGTCTTGACAGATGCAATGCTTAGTGCTGAAGAGGAAGTGGTAGGTCAGCCTGAGAGTTGCTGAATTAGATAACTTTTTATAGTGCTGTGGGAGAATTTGAAAATAATGAGTTTATTGTTCAGATGTCGTGAAATCTGGTCTGTCAGTAGTACTGGAGATGTTTCCCGTTCTGATGCTATCATATAAAACCATTAATCAAAAGCAATGTGTACAGTATGCAGTAGTGTCAGGACAAGATGGATTATTTTTGTGGAATGTGGACTCGGGCTATGTAATACTTTGCTCAAAAGGATCTAAGTTGTGAAATGAAGTCAAACCTGTAACTAGAACAGCTAGAGTGATATAACAAATTTCAAAGCTGTTAAAGGAACTGATAGAGAACAGATTAGGAAACTTGGAAGTGCGGGGTCTCTAGCTGTCCAGGAATAAACAACTTTCACCTCAATTACTTCTTACTAAGCAAAGTAGATGTACAGCACAAACTACTGGCAAAGCACAGCATAGGAGGATGGGAGAAGTATCTGCTTATCTTGTGGAAGCTAGACAGACCTGAAAGCACCCAGGTGAGCAATAGAAGTGGGTTCTCCTACTTCTGTGGAGTATGCATTGTATCGCAGAGAAATATTGATGTCCAGTGGCTGTCACTACGAAGTGATCGCAAGAAGAGCAGGTTGGGGGATGTCTGTGCACGCTATATGTAATATATGCTTGTCCTTGACAGGTCTGTCTTGATGTTTTATAAAGGCAGGTGTAATCTGTTAAAGATGGGATGATGAGGCTAAAGATGAGGAGGAGATAGTGACTTGCTTAAGTGAATCAGTGGCAGAAGTGAAATTAAACTTCTTGAGGTTCTCTGAAAGGTAGCCTATTTGGATTAGATTAAAAGGTTGTGAAGTTCAAAGGTCTGTTCATAGACTTTGAATAAACTATCAAAGGAAGCTGAGGTTATCGTAGTAGTCATTTCTAAAGTGCAGTGGGAGAGTGCTGCAAGAGGTGCTTATGATATGAGATCTAGCTCTAAAAATATTGTGACAGTTTAAGGGGTATTCCTCAGCTTGTATATGAACATTCCTCAGACTCTTGATATTGCTTATAAGAAAGAGGAGGTGAAAGGGAAAGAATAAAGGTACTTGAGATACAAAAACTGGTGGCTTCACTGTCAACTGCTTCAATGACTTGATTGGCAAAGCTGCCTAATTTGCAGTAGAGAAAACACGTGGTAGCCATGTGAATGTGATTGAAAACTGAAAAGCTGGAGCTTGCCTTTTTATACAGAATGCTTGTGGTGCATGTGCTGTCTGCCTTTAGTAGGTTCATGCAGGTGATAATGTTGGAACTTGAATTCAGATTTCCCTTGTACATCAGAATTGCTCATCATCTCTTTTAAAGGTGCTGATTGCCCTAGACTAATGGGAATAAACTGGGGTGAATCTTATTTTTAATTGCTAAAGGTAGTAGAACTCATTAAATGCACATATGGAGTCGATCTGTTGAGTAGGAAGGTGTGATCAGAACACAATCCCTCAACAAGACAGGAATTTTTGTGAGCTCAAGAGAGAACTGTGCCTGAGGGTTGAATGTATCTGGAGATCTGCTAAAATTTTAGTCTGTAAGTAAACTCTTGTAGATAGCAAAATTCCTGCAGAACTTGATATGGCCAATATGTCCCTGGCCTTTGACTTTCTCATAAGGAAATGATATTGCTTCGGGTGCTCTTCTGGTACTCAGTAAGCTGAAAGTCCTGCAGTCCACAACTGCAGGAACAGTTGTGCTGAGTGAAGTAAGAGTTTCTCTAGGATCTGTTTTTAGCCAGTCAAGAACAAGAAATGTAAAGCAGAAGAATGGAGTAAGCATAGTGGTGTTTTTCCTCAGATACTTTCTCCAGCCTCCTATTTACAATTGAAGGACTTCCTGAGCTTGAGGTGCGCTTTGTTTACTTAATACAACTCAAACGGTTAAAGGGTATTTTGTTGCAATTTTAGCGCTTGTGCGATGCTAAGGATCAGAACCAATTCTGAGGGCCTATTGGGGATGCTTGCTCGGTTAGATAGAAGATGGTATTCATCTTTGTTTACAATTTTGACTTCCTGAACAAGGAAATAGCTGACAATCTTTTGACTTTGAACCTACTTATATGGGCCAAATGAGCAGATAACTGTAGGTTTAGAGTGATAGCATATGGTCTAGCTGTTGTAAAAGAATTCAATGACTCCCAGTGGAAAGAAAACGGGGGGCACTTGATTGCCTTAACTTGAGGATTTGTTAAGAATCTTGTAAAAGCTGAGTGCAAGAGGAAGGTGATATGTAGCTTAACATTAACATTTGGTGTCTTTTCCTGCTCCATAGGTATTACAGAGGAACACATGGGGTCATTGTTGTCTACGATGTAACCAGTGCAGAATCTTTTGTGAATGTAAAACGGTGGTTGCATGAAATCAATCAAAATTGCGATGATGTCTGCAGGATACTAGGTAAGTTCCTGGTCAGAGAGTTAGAGCATCATATCTAGTGGGCCCTCTGTCAGTCAGCCTGGGCTGTCCTACTCAAGTGCAGTTCTGACTCTTCTTTTTCTTCTTCCCTTTCTTAGTGGGGAATAAGAATGATGACCCAGAGCGAAAAGTGGTAGAGACAGAAGATGCTTATAAATTTGCTGGGCAGATGGAGATCCAATTGTTTGAGACCAGCGCCAAAGAAAATATTAATGTGGAAGAGGTAATATGATATGCAGAACGGAGTACATATAAAACTACTTGGGAATAATAGTTTAGAAAAAGTAAGAATAGCATTAGTCGTCTTGAGGAAGAAAGGTAACATGCTTTGTATAATTGCAAGCAAGTAGTTAAAATGTCAAGAAGAGACATCCAGCAGTATTTGGAAGGGGTGGGGAAGGGAAATGAAGGGGACCCCATTGCCTTTTCAATGGTTTTACAGTGCTGACTTATTATGTTTTCTCGGGGAAGTCTCCTCGCATGGGGAGGATGCTTCTAGAAGGATGACTGTTAACTCTTCACTCCTGACCTCTGTTGTCAAACTGACCTGTTTTTATCTACTGTTTTGGCAAAGGGCGGAGAGGGGTTATTGATTTAGCTTGGGAGTGGAAGATACTGGATTTCAGCCTTAGCCTGTAGTGGGTCTGGGAGATCGCTGAACCATTGCTGAAATATCTAGAAAAGTAGATGCTGTTCTTTCTGAAGCAACTCCCTCAACAACTGGCCTCAGTTTACTAGATGGTCTGAACTTGCTTGTTTCTCTTGCAGATGTTTAATTGCATTACAGAGCTAGTTCTGCGAGCAAAGAAAGAAAACTTAGCAAAGCAGCAACAGCAACAACAGAACGATGTGGTGAAGCTAACGAAGAACAGTAAACGGAAGAAGCGGTGCTGCTAATGCCCTTTCCCTGCTGCAGAGACTCTGCTCTCAGACAGATCAGCCCCTCCAGCTAGACTCGGGCAATTCCACTGGGGCAGGCTTTGGGAGGACTTTCTCAGTTTTGTGCCGTTATTTAAAGATTTTTTTTTTCCTCCATGTTTTCTATCAAGAGGCGCTGGCACCCTACCACTTCAGTGCCAAGAAGGTATCGGATGGAATCTTGCCCCCGTCTCCTCCCCTGCTCATTCCAGTGCGCCTTGTAGACAAGAAAGGACGTTGCCTACCAAGTGGACTAATTAACCTAAGAGTTTGTACATAATGTATATTGCTTTAACCAGCCTCGCCTCCCTGTTGTTGCTTTGGCTTATGCCTTCTTAATGTCAACCAATCATGGACTGCAGAATTCATCTTTTTAAAGAAATAGTACAAAGTTCTTAACTCAAGTTGGCCCCAGGCTGGCAGCAACTGCTTCCTGGAGCCTTGGGGCTTCGTTTCTTTTGGGCTCCAGGCTGGCAACTGGTGCCCCTGGGGCCTGTGGCTTCACTTTGAGTTCCAGGCTTTTACTGGGGCTCAGGCTTTGTTTTTCTCGGTACCAGGATTGCAGGTGTTGCTGCTGGAGCCTGGGGTTTCACTTCACCAGCCTCTGGGCTGGCAGCTGGTGCTGCTGCTGGGGCCTTGAATTTCAGTTTGCCATGATCCAGGTTTGTGGTTGGGTCCTTGGATTTCACCTTCTTGTGCTGCAGCCCAGCTGAACCTGTGCTCTCCTTTGGTTTGTATCAAGGTATTGAAAAACTTACCAACCTGCAGAAGTGGGATTTATTTGGATTAATCTTTTTTTTTTAAAAAAAAAAAAAAAAGCAAAAACAAAATTAAACTACTTGGACCTTTGTCTCTGGTCCTGCCAGGGTCCTAAGTGAGAGTCCATTTCTCTTGAGAACAAGAAAAACATGTGATTCTGCCAAAAAAAAAAAAAACCCAACACTCTTTTCCTCATTGCCCTGTCCACGATTAGGAGATCTGAACTTGAATGTGAATTTTGGTGGCAAAACTTTCTTTTTGCAAGAGAGAAGGCATGAGAATGAATTTAGCTGTTCTGGATTGATGTCTTGATGTGAAAGCTGCTGCAGGATCACTCCCAGGATTCTTCTGTTAGAAAGGAGGACTGCTGTTTAATGTAAAGAAATGGAAAGCTTGCTTGCTTGGGTTATGTGGTGATGAAGGATCACCTATGGACACAAACTCTGGTCTTGTTATGCTCAGTAGTGTTTTCCTGGCCCTTGTTGGCCTTTCTGGGAAAACAAGGGCTCAGTTCATCAGCCTGAATAGGTATGGTTCAAGGTGGAGAGTTTATGTATGTGTAACTAAAATATCAAATGTCTGGGCTGAAAAGTACATGCTCAGCACCTGAATAATTGCCTAAAAAAAAAAAAAAATCCTTAAAACGACTAAAAGGCATGGAGGGTATGGCTTCTTTTAAGACCTCAGACGGACATATTTAGTTTCAGTATGTAGTCCTATGGAACTGATGGCCTTAGTTTGGTAGGATGTTTCACTGATGTCCATGAGCTTTGAATCAGTCCACTTCCTCCCTGAGGAGAGGCTAAATTTTAGTCACTTATTTTGCCTGTGTGGTGTTTTTTTTTGTTTGTTTAAAGATTCTTATGGGTTGTGGTAAAAGCCCTAAGCAAACAATCGCATCACAATCAATCACTTTAAAGACTTAAAAAAAAAAAAAAGAAAAAAAAAAAAGCAAGCAATGAATGTGTAACACACTTTTAATCGGTTCAGGTGCTGGGAGTATGTATCCAGCTGCCTTCACCCATTTCTTTTCTTCACATATCTTTTATTGGTAACCCAAGAATAAGAATGAGCTGGGATGATATTGCTAGTGTGAGCTCTATTAATGGCAAGATTTGAGCCACCTCTTTCCATAGCAGCTCTCAGGTCCCACCAGGCATCCATCCTGTATGCTTTCTGATGTTGAATGTGGTGCGCACACAAAGAAGGAGCGCTATCATTTCCTGCTGAAATGAAGCTGTCCTGTGACAGTTACCACTTTCAGAGTCAAGGGCCCAACGGCATTACTTTTGGGCTCTTGTGGTAGCATGCGTGCAGACCTAGGAAGGAGTAACTTCATACAGGTGGCAGTAAAGGAAAATGTCTGAATTTACTGGAATGGATGCAATAAAATGAGGAAATGGTGCACCCAAGCCTGGAGTGTTCTCTTATGTGGAAAGATTGGTCCTCTTTGAGTCCAGGTCTTTGTGGCCACAGTTTGAACTCTGCCAACTGAGGTGTCCAACTTCCCGGCTTGAAGTGGGATTTTTTTTTTTTGTTTTTCCTCCCCTAGAGCTGGCTGTAGAGGAGCAGTTATCTCCCTGCTCTTGCCACTGACTATCCAAATAGAAGGGGTGGGGACTTCGTCTCTAGTGGTGGTGATGTGAAGTTTCCTAAATGTTGAGCAATGGAATGTCTAACTGGTTTGCTAGGATTATTTCTGTAATGAAAGTTTCTAATTATGCTTTTTAAATAATTTTAAAAAACTAAAAATAAAGATTACATGCTGCCAAATCTGTTTTGAGGCTCTGTTTCCCCTGCTGTCCAGCATCTGGAGGTGGAGGGTGGCAAGCCAGGGATGAGCCCTTCTGCTCTATGTGGAGTTTTTCTTTTTCTTTTTTTTTCCCCCCTGGGAGGCAGGACATGACAAATGCTTTCAAATGTTTAGTTGCTATTGTAGTTCTAACTGTGAATGAGTCAGTAGGTTGGAATTGGTAAACTTACTTCTGTTCCTTATCTCTGCATGAAAGTGAGATGTTGGTTTTTTTTTTTGCTAGATTTTTTTTTTCTTCCCTCCCAGTTTCTCAATAGGTATTGAGGGAGCTTCAGAGCTGCTCAAAGGCAGCAGAGGTTAATAAGAATCTGGAGTCTGTTCTTGCTTTCCCAGGAGTTTCTGTGCAGGGGCTACACAGCTTTTGCTGTGCTTGTTGTCCACAGTATTCATTTAGCCCTCCCTGCCCTTGACGTATAAAGTGGGCTGTTGGAGGCAACTGCTCGCTTCTGGAGGAGTGGGAAGAAAGCCGGCTGTGGGAAGGTGTCTCTCTTATCTGCACTGTTCTGGTATGGCTATGTAGATGGGGCAATCCCAAGGACGTGTTGATGTTCTAAATTGCAATTGGTGCAAGTTGGAGGTGCTTCACTGTTCATTCATGTTTTGTGTCTAAAATGGTTAAAGTTTGAATATTCTTCCCTATAATGGCCAGCAAACGATATAAATGGCTGGATGGTGGAGAAGATTTACAAGCTCACCTTTCCATTTCCCCATGCAGCAGAAGATGTAAATGCTTCAAATGTTCTTTCTCTAGAACCCTTCTTTTCTGAACACATGAAAGAGCTATATGTGGATGAATTTACTGGGATGATGAAGTACTAAAGATGCTGTTAGGTGTTAAGATGTCAATTTAAAAAGAGAGCTTGTTCCGCAGCTATGCAGAATTAGCAGTGACTTAGAGCTGAGACAGTATCATATAAATGATGTTTTATTCTCAGAACTATTTACAAAAGAAGTAGATCATTGTTTTTACTAAAAATATGCCTTTATAGATTTGTATAATATGTATTTTATAAAAACCATACATTTATTTACATTACTGCTACATACAAAAATTACAGCAGTGTGATATATGTACATATCTATAGATACATTCTTTCTGCTTGTCCCTGCTGTGTGCTTTTCCCCTCTCAATCTAAGGGAATTGTTGCGGCAGCACCCAGACACTTCCTTTCTTGGCTTTTGGTTTAAAACAACCTTGCTTTTTATAGCCGAGTGGGGAGTAGAGAGTTTGCCTGATGCAGAGGCATCCTAAGTAGGACAAGTGCATGCAGCTATAAAGTCCTTTTGCATGCAGCACTGCCCGTAACCTCACTTCTTGCTGCTCTGTGCAAAACTGTTCTGTTGTCATTAATTGATCTGGTGTTCATTTTAACGGCAAGCTGCTGATCTAAGCTTGTATTAAGATAAAGTGCTAGTGACTTGCCTTTCATTTACACTTACTTGTCTACAGTTGCTTCCCTTGCTGAGTTTATTAAAGGGAGATTCTTACTCTTCCTTTATGCCAGCATAATAAATGTTTGCCCAAATAGTCACATGTTACTTAACTGTGGGAAAGTTCTTGGTAACCTTAATCTCAGCAGGCATCCTCTCTCTGTGCAATGTTTGAACAGTGACTGTGCAGCACTAATGACTTATTTAACATTCTCGCAAAAGTAAGGGTGAACATATCATATTTAGAGCTGCTGATCCCACCCCTTGAAGCTACTTTGGGATCCTAAGTACCTGCGGGATTACTTTGCTTCCTCCATCTCATTACCTGGAGCTGATGTTTCCTTTTTCCCATGTGTCCTAAAAATATCAAGTATCACCAATGGAGTATCTTCTAACCCAAAGCTGCAAGGGTGATTCCAAGCTAGCCGCTACCGAATGGGTGTGTTACCTTTTGAAGATAAGCATTTCAATGACAGTTCAAGGTGAAATAGTTGGGACCTTGTTAAACCACAACAGGACAAATGAGAATGTGAAGGACTGCACTGGTGAATTTTGAAACAAACAAACAAAAACCCCAAACCTAGCTGCTATGTTAAGGCAGTTTCTGTTCCTGTTGAGTAGCAGCTCAGCACAAGGAGGTCTCCTTTGGTCTGTTGTACAGTTCATCAAACACAATTCTCTTGTACTTCTGGGTTTAGTAGTGCAACTAAGCCCTTTAGGAGAAGGGGGCTAGTTTTAAGAAACCATGCCGGCCTGGCACCTTGGAACGTGCTGACTTTCCTCTTGCAATCTCTTCCATCATTATTTAAACAAATAAAATTGCAATGGGATTAAGGTAGGTTCCTCCTTAAATTAAGCGATGTGCTGTGCATTTCAATTGCCTACCCCTGCAACTGAATGAGTCACTTTCCTCCCAGCAAACAAGTAGCAAAAGGCACCTTTCTTCATCTCATTACTGCATCTTCATTGAATAACTTAAGGCCTTTGCCTTAGGATTGCATACGTACGTGTACGTCGTCACAGGGGCAAAGTCCCACACAGCTGCTGGGCGTGTGGCTTGACGAGAGCTGTGGGGCCTGGCAAATAACTACCGGCAGCAGAACGAAGGGCTGTGAGGACCAAGATGTTCACAGGGCTCTCCCAAAATAAGCAGAGTCATTTTTAAAGAGACGTTGTGTAAGACAACTGTTTTAAGTGTTGCTGGCGTCCGGGAACCCACGCCAAATACTGTAGGTATCCAAGTTTATGTTCATGGGTACCGGCATAACTGAGTCCTGACAACAGGAGATGCTCAGCACGTGCCTCGTGTCTGTGCCCTGTTAAGTGTCAAAACATAGGGAAGAAGAGAAGATGACTTGCCATCCTGAGAGAGTGCTTGGCACGCCACTAAATCCCTTTCCCTCACTTGCACAAGTGAACAGAAGCAGATGCTCAGTTTCCTTCCCTGCCTGTGGGACTCCCGACTCCCTTCCGTGGAAGCACTAAGCTGTATCGGTGGTGCTTTATTTCATTTTGTGTGATTTACTGAAGTATTTCCTGGAGCAGGATCTGGAATTCAGGTTTCATTGCTTTCAAGGAAATAGGTTTTCAGCATCATCCTCAGCCCCAAAGAGTACTTTGCTGCTCCTTGCAAAGTGGAGCAACCCCCGTGTGTTGCCAACATGGAAAAGGGGGAATGCTCGGATCCTTGTGGGCAGAATTTGTACTGAGGTATTATGAATCCTATGCCCTAGAGAGAGGCTGCTGTTCTGTTTAACTTACCTGCCTCACAGAAGAAGAGGTTAGGTACCTAATTGTAGCAGAAAGCTTGTAATGGTAAATATTGAGCAAGGGTTAGCAGCTCCATGTAGGATGGTATTTTAGCACCTAAGTTGCTGCACAGGGCAGAGCTGAATGTGTACCTAGCTTCATCTCTTATGGCGATAGTGCGGGTAGTAGCCTCTAAAGGGACACAGAAACAAACCTGGGCCTGTGGGTATCATGAGCTGGGAGAATATGTGCAAATTGCATGATAGCAGCAGGACAGCTCTGAATCTAGTCTAGCAAACTGTTTTATGATGATAGACTACTAAAGGGAAGAGCTGCAAGGTGACCATCCAGTGCATAGGGAAGGTCCCCACCGATGTATTGCAGGATTTCCAGCACCACTGTGTGCAGACACCAAATAATCTGTGTTTTTCCTCACTGATCAAATCATGCTCACAGCAAAGCAGGCGCTGATCATCTGTGGTTAAAAGGAGATTCTAGCTATCTACTTGCCAAAGGGCTGAGTAGTAAAACAACCCATAGATGAGAACAAATAGTCAGTGTTTTTGTCAGGCCATAGCTAATGATACTGCGTGAGGCAAAGAGCAAGCTGCAAGTTCTCCAGAGCTTTGTAGATGCCCTAATCTCCTTTGACTTTAGTGAGGGTAGATGCCTGCATGCTTTCTGAGGATCAAGTCTGCCAACCCAGTGTCAAAGACCTACTGACGTTAGGGGTAGGCTTTTAGTGAGTTATTTCTAGGCATCAGGCTTTTTTGGGGCCCACCCAGTTAAAAAGACAGATTTCTTAACGTGAGAGGAGTACGTGGCTTTGGGGGACGTGTGACTTGGCTGGAGCTCCACAGCTACCCTCAGACAGTGGAGGGAGAGTTGGTGCCCCAGGACTGAACCTCCACAGCTTCACTCAGTCTTTAATCTGTCGTAGATGGTCAGTCTCTTGGGGAGAAATCGGCGTTTTATGTGACTATGGACTCTAACTCGTTACTCTGTACCAAGAGGGAGCTGGAGAAGGTCCTAACACCAGCAAGCTTGTAACTGCACTGATCCACAAGGAGCGCGATCCCTGTTGTGATGTGAACAGCTACGCAAAGCTGTACAGGAGACCCCTCTCAGGCTGGACGCACCCCAAGGGCTTGTCTTCCACCACGGAGAGAGCTGCGCCCGTCGACATACACCAGGGCTAGGGCTAGAGCAGCTCGGGTCGCCGTGGGACGAAGGACGATGGCAGGGCGGCGTAAGGGGCTCACTCTCTCTTCTCTTGTGCTGGCCCTCTTCTTTCCCCCGCGCTCGCTGTGACGGCTGTTCTCAATCCACTGCGCTACTTTGTCCTGGGGCTGCTGAGCTCCTTCTCCAGCATGTGAACGTTTCAAGACGACCGGATTATTCTTCGCAGCAGAAACTGGACTGTGTCAAAGCGCCTAAAGTATACCCTGAAGTTTATCACTCCAAAGAACAATAATGAAAAAAAGTTGCTTTCAGCCAATGTCAGTTTGCAACCCTCCAATTCATGTAAACATTTGGTTCAGACCAGGTGTGGTGGAAACAGTGCAGAGTCTCAAGGGTTAATTCCTTTGGCCTCCCCCCCCTCCCTGTTGTTTTTGTTTTTGTTTTTTCTCCATTTTTCCTAGTGGATCAGCGTTGGGTCCCTCAGCGAGCTGGGCCGTCGCCCCCCACTCCCCATCTCGAAGTAGGAACTGCTGGAGAGGCTTCTCTTTCTCGGATTTAGTTTTTCTTGAAAAAGGAAAAGAGACGGTTCCCTTCTGCCCCGGCGGGCTCGTCCCCCTGCTGCTCCGGCCTGGGCGCGGGCGAGGGACGGGCCCCCCGCTTTGCGCCGTAGCCCCTGGAGAAGGAATAAGCGAGCTGGCTCCATTCCTTCGGGTGTTTGTCCATCAGCTGCTGGTCAATGACCCTGTGCATGTCGTCCTGCGGCAGAGGGAGAGGACGCGGCTGTTAGCGGGTGAGGCGCGGGCTACCGCGGGGCAAGAGGTGGCTGGGATGGGATGGAGGCGGGATGACAAGGATGGGGACGCTCATCCGGCTCGGCCCGGAGCGCCGCGCGGGGTGTTGGGGCGCTGCTAGGCTGCTCTGCTCTGCTCTGCTCTGCTCTGCTCTGCTCTGCTCTGCCCACCACCCTCCCCTTCGGCCGGAGGGGAACGGAAACGGGAACGGACGCAGCACGGAGCGGGAAGCCGGGACGGGACGGGCGTCGGGGCGGTCGCAGCAGGCCTCGGGGCCAGGCCGCCCTCGGCCCCGCGCGGCCGCTCCGGCCGAGGGACGCGTGGCGCTGGCGGCCGCCCGCTGGGTTGTCACCCCCTGCCAGAACCGCGCCGGTCTAACCCCCGTTTGCTGCCCGGTTAAGACCGCGCCAAATCGTCAGGCAGCGCCGCCGCGCGCCTCGACAGCCTGGCGCTGAGTTTTTAAACCTTCAGCGTCGTTGTTTCTGCTGTCACGGCATGCAGCGGAGACTCGGTGCAGCCTCGCAGACCGAAACTAGCCCCCGAGCAGAAGAGCCACCTGTTTCCCCGCAGTGTGCGGCCTGGTCGGGACGAAGGGCCCTGGGTGGGGGAGGCGGCTGCTGTCGGCCCCGGCCGGCGAGCGCCCCACCGCTCCGCGGCCGGACCGAAACACCGGCCGCCTTGGCCTGAGGGCGTGAATGACGCCGGCCCAACGCTCAGCAGCGTTTTCCCGCTGCTCGAATTTTGGGAACGCTGCCGCCAGGGGCCCGGACCAGGCCGTCGGCCCTCGCGCGCTGCCCCCCGCCGCCGGCTCCGGCCGCTTTAACCGGTTGGTTAGCTGCGGCGGCGTCCCTCGGCCGCGGGCCCCGGCGAGGTCGGCAGCGACCGCGTGCAGGCCGAGGCGCCGCCGCCGAGAGCGAGGCTGCAGCCGCGCTGACGGGGCTGGGGGGCAGGCGGGGAGGGAAGGGCACCGGCCGGGCTCCGGGCCCGACGGCGGCCAGCGGGCCGGCCGAGGGGTTGGGCAAGCGTCGGCTCCTTCTCAGGGCTGAAACCGGGGCGGCGGGGGGGGCAGCCCAGGTTAAGGGAAGTGTCGGCGTTAAGGCAAAACAGGTTTCGCGCGGGCACTGACAGCGCCGGACTTCTGCAGGCTTCGCCGCAGGCAGCGAGGCAGGACGCGGCGCCGGCACGGCAGGGCTGCGCCCTTGCTTAGTTTACGGGCTGGGAGTGATTTTTTTTTTTTATATGTGTATATATTTTATGAAAACGTATATATATATATAAAAATACGGCCCGTGCTATTGGGAGCGCTCGGCCTTCAGGCCGCCGACCGCCCGCCTCGGGAAGCGCCCGCGCTGGCTGCGGGCGAGCGGGGCAGAAAGGCAGCACGAGGCCGCGGCGGCGGCACGGGACCCGCGCCGGCGTTTCAGCCGCTTCTGGCTTAACTGCAGGCGCGTGGGACTACGTGCTTGCACAGCCCTGTAACCTCGTTGAGGGTCCTCGGGACGGCGCAGACCGGAAGGGTGCCAGGGCGGCGCTCCTGCCAAAATACCGCCCCGACGTGTGCCCAGCGAAAACAGCCCCCCTCGCCCCGTTTTTAACCCAGCGGCCTCAGCTTTGCAGGAGGGTTTCCCCCCAAAATTACGTCAGCCGCCTGACTGGTTTTGTGAACGGATCATCGAACACACGCCTGTCGTCAAAACCCAGCGCGGGGGATATTTCGGGACCAAGCAGAGACTATACCAAGTAAGTAGGTCTGAGTACGTAGGACTAAGCCAAGCTGAAGCAGAGCTCGGGCTATAGCTTAACCCGGCGGGGAGCGCTGAGCAACGAGAGGCAGCGGGGCCCCCGCTGGTCGAGGGCTCGCCGGGCTGCCCCGTGCCGGGCGCAGAGGGTTAAGGACGGGGCCTCGGCGACGGTGTGGACGGGTGGATGGAAATGGAGCGGCGGCGGCACTTGGGGCCGGCGAGCGCGGCGGGGTGGCGCGAGCTCACCTCGAAGGCAGGAGGGGTGTACGACTAAAGCTGTTGGTACAGGAACTGAGAAAGGCCACTAGATCAGAAACCAAAGGAGCCAGATAGTAAAAAGCCCTGAGGAAGCAAACTGTAAGCAGGAGAAAAAAGAAAAAAAAAAGAAAAAAAAAAAAAAAAGAGAAACGAGAACACAGTGGAGTTGAAACAGGAGCGAGGGCGCCCGGGAGAGGTTTCTACCGCTCAGGCGGCGGCGTTAGGCGAGCCGGGGTCTCGCGAGCTCCGCAGCGAATTACCACAAACCGCCGTTTCTCTCGCGTCGGTCTGTTTTTATTCAAGCAAGCCTCCCTCAGGGCTGCCTTCTCCGAGGAGACGGCTTTGTCTCCGCGCAGGTGCTCGCGGGCTTTACGCCACTTTATTTCCCCACTGATCCCCAAGCTGAGCGTAGCCGGGGCAGCCACTCAACACAACTGCCATGTGGCTGGGGTCTTTGTTGTTGTTGTTTCGTATGCAGCTGTAGTGTGCAACGACCACCAAGACCTGTCTGCCTGCACCGATCCGCTCAGGTCCGGCAAGGCCAGGACCCGCGGAGCTGGCGAGCGCCCCATGGCGGTGACGGACCCGGGCGGGGTGGGGGGGGGGGGTCGCCTGTGCCCCCTCCCCGAGCCACGGCAAGGGTAGGTCAGCAAAACCTGTCTGCTGCCCGTGCTGCCGCCATGCAACTCAGTTTAGTTCTCCCGTTTGACTAGCTGTTACTATATAATAATTAAAACCTGAAAGGGTGGGAGCGGGAGGCTGCTTTGCTGTACCCCCCAGGAGCGCCATTGTGCTCCTGGCTCCCGCGGAGCAGAAGGCTCTCGCGTCTCCAGGCACGCGGACTGCAAGCCTGCCGGGGGGAGCAGCACCCCAAGGTGCCTCCTCCTGCCCGGGGCCTGGTGCTGCGCCGGCGCCGGGCGCCGCTTACCTGCCAGGCCTCCAGCTGCTGCGAGAGGTTCACTTTCTGCTGGATGGCGTCGAGCAGCTGGCTGTTGAGGGACATCATGTCGATCTTGCACTTGGCCAGTTCTACCTCCACCGCGTTCTTCCTGCGGGAGAGCGAGAAGCACGGGCAGCCCCAGCACAGCCCCGGCCCCAGGACACGCGGCCCCGGCTTTCGCCTCCGAGGTGGCCGCGTGCTGCTCGCCCTGCTGGACACGCACCCGCGCGCATCGACAGCCTTGCCCCAGCCTTTACGCTCTCAAGTCACTGCTGTGCCATGGGAAATGGTAACAGGTCTTGCTAGGAACCGTCTTGCCTCGCAAACATTTTTGAGGAGGAATAATTGCACTTATTAACAGTATCTCATTCATCTCCTAATAGCTCCCTTGTGCTCCTCTGCAGAAAAAGAGCTGAGGAATTTGGTGTTTCTTTCCAGGTACAAGTTGCTTAACGCGTCCTCCTCTAAGACCCCATTTTCCTTTTGCCTGCTATGTTGCCAAACTTCAACTTCATGCTCAGATTTTCCATGCCAGATGTCTGCCTTAGGGGGCGATTTCGTTTTTGTTCGGAGCGAGGGCTTTTTGGAAGCGCTTCAACAAAAATGGCTTAACCCCTGGGACACGGGGCGGGAAGGGCAGCTGCCGGCGAAGCAGCCCGTCGGGGCGGCTCGCTGTGGCGGAGCAGCCACTGTGCCCGCGGAAGGACGCGCTCACGTCTAGCGACAAGGCGCTCGTGTCAGCTTTTGCTTGCAGCTACTCTCTGCTCATTAATCACCTGCCCCTCGTCCGTGCCGGCTCGTGACGTTCCCTTTCGCTAGGCTGCCGTTGCCGCGGGACCGTGAGCTGTGAGCATCAGCGCTTTGTCCCGGCGGGGTCATTAGCCACCGCGGTGGCAGCAGAGGAGCTGTGCCCTCTGCTTGTGGGCTTTGGAGTCTGAGGACCCTCGGCAGCTTTTGCTGCGAAACGCCCCGTTGCTGGGTGGATATTAACGTTTGGCTCTTTGCATCGCCGGCGCGGCAGCGCGTTGCCATAGGCACAGCAGCACCGGCAGCCCACGTGGATATGAAATGTCAGAGCAACCTTTTTGCACCCGGCGGTGCAGCTGGGATGTTCCCAGTTTTTGCCAACAGATGGAGGTGTTACAGTGGATAGCTGCGGGAGCTGGGTACCCGGATACCGGCGGGAGAGCTGCATGGATGAGCAGGGCGCTCCAAAAAGCCTGCGGGACTGTGTGTGCTTATCGAGCTCCCTGCGTGCTACCAGGGTGCAACGTGCTTCCTCGCCTCCTCCTCTTGCCAACATCAGGTGGATTAGGCGTTACCATAGGGAAATAAACCGATGGTGCCCTGACCCATCTCGTTTTGGAAGAGACCCCGGGGCAGGAGAGGAGACTGTGACCTGAGCAAGGGTTTGGAGAAGAGGCCTGGGCAGGGGTGTAAATGGGGACTGCTGGAGGAGAAGGGACTGCACGTCTGGAAGAGCAAAAGAAGGAACATACAAAGTATAGGGCAGCCCTAGTGTTTCCATTTGCTTCTCCAAAAGTCCAAGCCCTCTCCTCCCTGCTGTGCCCCAAACCAGCACTAAAGATGGCCAAAAAAGTGGTTCACGGCATTCTCTTAAATCCCCCCTAGTCCTATCTTGGGGCAGGTCTGGAAACTGAGATCTGCCCTGGTCACAAGCCCTTGGCAAGATTTCCCATTGGCAAGGCCAAGACTTGCTCCTGCGCTTTGTTTCCAGCTGCCAAACACCTTGCAGGGTGGGAAAAGCCTGCCCTGGAGGTATCTCCTGCTAAGGTGCTCCAGCACTGCTAACCCAAACCTGGTTTCAGCTATTTGATTTACTCACTTGGCGATGGCCTCGTCTCGGTCCCTGATAGCCTGCAGGAGCCGTTCATTCGTGTCCTTGTCTTCGGCTGCACCTCGTAGCCGGTCCCGTTCCTCCTTCAGCGTCGTCATCTCCACGCTCAGCAGAGTGACCTGCCGGGCAGCACGAGGAGGCCGTAAAACACACTCATGGCGGGACAAATTCATCGCGAGTGGGGGAAAAAAATGCCACATGGGTGAACCCGGCCCTGCAGGCGTCTGGTGCCACATATGCCAGCAACTCTGCAATCTCAACAGCTTTCAAGCCACCAAAGTGTCGGTGCGGAAATATTGCCCCCTCACAGGGCAGTTTGTCGAATGTGTCTGTCCTCTGTGTCTGACCTTTGGTGCCTGAGCTTTCCTGGGCTAAATTATTGCAAACATCACCTAACAGGCAGAGAGATTTCTGTGGCCGTTATTTCTTCCGAAGCTGCAGACAAAGGATGTGAAAATTCCTTTTCACGCTACAGAAGGTGTTGCTGGCACATCATGCAATTTTCATTAGACTTTAAAATATATGTGGAGTCTTAAACAGTCTGAGCAACGATCCATCTTTTTGGTCCTGGGCAGAGTGAGTTAATAGGCTGTGAAATCACGCCAGGACTGCATTAGCACAGCTTTGCAAGCTTTCATACATTTAATTCCTTTGTCTCCAGTGCACACGCGCTGCTACGCTACACTACTACCTGGAAACCCTTCCAGTGTCTGACCCACCTTCCTGCTCTGACTGCTGCTCAGTAGCACTTGAATCCTCAGAGAAATCTTTAAGTAGAGGGCAGGCAGTCAAAACGGGCTGCTGCCATCGGCAGCGAGGGAGGAGCTGCCATTACCGTGGGGTGTGGGAAGGAGGGCACAACAGCTCGCCGGGCCCCAGAAGAGCTGCTTTTGGGGTTGGGTTTGGCGTTTTGATTAGTTTTGTCAGTGTTTCAGGTAGGAATGGGAGACCACAGGACGACCACGGCCTGTTCAGCAGGAGAAACGGGACGTGCCGAAGGTGTGAACCTGCCTCGCGGCGTGGGCAAATAAGCCTGTAACAATCTCTGTTGGCACAGATAAATTGCAGTGACCCAACCCTTGTCTCATCTCTCTCCAGTATCATTTAAGGGACCGGAGAGGCACTTGTAGAAGGTGCATAGGAGTCTGGGGACCACAAAAAGAGGAGGATCCTGGCACACAGCCTCAGCTCACATCTCGCCTGGGGCAGGGATTCAGACCCTCGCAGGTGTTGTTCGTGGTGGATGTGTCTCTGCCAGGAGTCACCCTCAGGAAGGACCGGCTCCAAAGCTGTTCCCTATCTGCCTCTAATTAGCCGGTTCTTCCATAGTGAGTAGCATGGATTTCCTGTCATCTTAAATGCGTAGCCTTTGCTGCCAGGGATATTTAATGACTCCTCTCACTGCTGCAGGAAGAGCCCTACTCTGACAGTGGTTGGAGCATGCTGTTAACCTTTAGCCGCTCGCGGTGAACCAAGTAGGCGGTGCAGGAGTATCAGTCTTGTCAAAGCCATGAACCCTCCTGGGCCTGCAGACAGGCTATCCTTGTAACTGGCCACTCAGATCCACACTTGAGATGACCAGATTTGAGCTATTTTGGGTCTAGGATGGGATAAAGTATCCCTTGGTTTGTGTGGAGGGGGGGGTTTAAGAAGCTATTCTCCTCTTTGGCACCTGGGTGGAAACCTCCATAGCCCCTATGTGAGGCTGTCAGACCCCAGGTTGTGCTGAATTTTTTGACAGAGATGAGTTTTCTTTCCCCTTCTCTGAAAGCGTATGGAGAAAGGGCCATACAGGAGCCCTGGAACATCAAGAGTGATCATCTTATTTCCTACTCCAATACAATATGGTGCTACATGAGCAGCTGAGCAAAAGACTGTGTCTGCTGCCAGCCTCCAGATCTCCTACAGCATTTGGAGGACTTCTTCCATACATAGGTATTGCAGAGCTTCTCCTTGGGTGCCTGGCTCTGTTTTCAATGAAGCTGCTTTTGACATGGGACCTTGGACATGGAAGATGCTATTGCTGGCTTCAGCACAGATGTAGTCCCATTTGGCGCTTTGGGCATGGTGCTGCTTTCAGAGTTGGATCATTCTTGCTGTTGTGTTTGCACTAGCCTTAGACTGGCCCTGTTGACTTGGGGGGTGATGGCTGGGGCCAGGTTGTCCCCTAATAGGATTCTGGGAGTGAATTTACTGAGGGTGTCACGGTGCTGTTCTGGGATGTGCTGGAAGGGGGTTAGCTCCAAGACAGGGCAGCCTCACTTCGTCCATCCGGCAACTGCATCTGCGCTTCAAGAGGGCTTAGTACAAGCGAGCTGGATCAGGCTGGATGCCCGTGGGTTTCCAGTCCCCCATATCAAGCAGCCTTGTACTTTAGGGTCTTCTGCTGAGTAGAGTTTAAACGAGATCGGCTGGATCTGAACACAGACTTGGGGGCAAGTTTTAAAGGAAATTTGGCTGCTTTAAATGTCAGGGATGGGACACTGGACACTTAAAAGAAACTCTGATGCTACATACAGGAAGCCTCTGCGCCTCTGCTGTGGGCTTCTCAGAGATTCCCTCACACAGTCTTAACTGGTGTTTGACTGGATCCTCCTGGGCTATTCATCTTGTTGATCTCACCTACGGAAAGCCTGTCTTGGAAGATGAACATGGGTGTTACAAGATTACCTGTAAAGTGTGGGAATTGCTAACCTGGCTATGAAGTCGCTGCAGCTCCTCCAAACTCTGCCTCAGTTTCCCCCGCTCTCCCTCCATTAATTCCCTCAGGGCTCGCGAGTCCTCGCTTGTTCGCCTGATCTGTTCTTCTAAGGTGTCGTCATCGCTTCGCCGGGAACTCTGAGAGCAAGAGAGAAACCTTTTGCTCAGTTTTCACTTTAAAAAAGGCAGTTGCATTAATTTGACACTGATTTGGGGGGAGCGTGAAGCCAGTAAGAGGAAAGTGAAAGTCCTTCTGCTAGAGCTTCAGTTTTATAGCAGGTGGCCCCATGTACTGCCACAATAGAAATGCACTTAGTCAATGATAGTGCTTGTAAACATGATAACAATAGCATGTAAGTAAGTCCTCACCTTAGCATAAACCAAAGATACTGAGACCTGTTGACCACGTGGTAACATAACGGCTACAGTCTCCTTGTTTGTAGACCTTTTGCAGACTATTTTTTTCTTAACAAATACAACTTAATCTCCATGCTCTACCTTCCTATCAGCTGCTACAGATACTCTGAGGGAGGGGGTAAGCGTTCCCACCTGTGCCTGTGGTTCCAGGGTCTGAGCACGGCCTCTGAGATAAGTCATACAGGGAACGTGCTCAACTTGTGGCTGCTGGAAATAGGCCTGATTTTGAGCCATCACAAAAGGCCAGATGTTTTCTCTTAACTCTGCACTCTTGTGGATGCTGAGCATTTCGCCAAGCCTTCCTTCCTCCCCCGACTCGGCAGGGCTCTGTTGTCCGCCCACCATGGCCCCGGGGTGCCATGCCCCACAGTGGATGCTGCCGAGCACCCCAAAATCCTTTGCCTACAATAGAGTCGCATCTGGCAACTCTCACAGAAATATTTGTAGCCAACCTTAATTCACAGTGGCAGAACCTACCCACCTCGTGGGCACAGTGGTTGTGTGAAACCACTGCTAAAAAAGAACAGCTTGGGAAAATCATAACCAGAACAACCGCACTGTGATTTATAAGATCATCTGCAATATTTCCAGGTGGAAGCTCTGACTTACTGCAAACCTTGAAGAAAGCACACTTCTGTAATTTCCCAGAATGACTCCCAGGCCCCTGAGGGTTGCATGTGTGTGTAACCTTGACGCTTTTGGTGGCCTGACCACTCCCCACCAAAATCTCATGAGCTGGTTTGGCTCTTTGCTGACCAGTTGAGGCACATGAAGCAGGTTGTACGTTGTAATATCCCACCCTGTGGGCCACAGAGGCATTCTGAGAGACCAGGGACGTCGGGATCCAGGAGGGCCCTCCCCGGCAAGCTCCATCACTGGGCAAAGGGGCATGCACGACAAGCTCTCCCCGTGCCAAGCCACTTACTGTGGAGTCTGCCCCATCCAGCACGTTTTGTATGAGTCTTTTCAGCTCACTGAGAGCTGCACGTAGGCTGCCAGCTGGGACATCTTTGGCTGATGAGGTTTCTGAAGACTCGTCCATGGAAGAGTCTGTGGAGACCGCAGAGTCTGCGCTGTCGTTCCCGCGGAGGTGGGAGCAGAGGTACCGCACTTGGCAGTAAGCTTCCCAGAGTTGCAACCTTAGCTGCAATGAGAGAGCCAGATGTTAGCCCATGATGTCAAGGTCTCCTTCCATGGCATAACGATGCATGTGATTGCTAAAGCATGCCAATATTCATCTAGTTTGCTTTGCTGACTTGGAAATGGATGCAGGGACTTGCATAAGGTCAAAAGGGTGTTGGAGCTGGGACTATACCTGGGTTCAGCTCCAAGGCCTTCGCATTAAACTATCTCTCCCTCTTCTCTGGGGGCCCTTTCTTACCCAGCAGATGTGGTGTTGCTGTGTCCTGTACGCTTAGGGGAATGGGCATGCAGTGGTGTCACGTGGAAAACAAACGTTGGTGTGACTAAGGCACACCAAATGACTAAGGCATGGGTTACCCTGGTGGGTTTCCCTGCTGCCAGCAAGAGCAGCTTTGCAGACGCAGTGGCAAGAGCGTCCAGACTGCATTACCATGTCCCCTTCTGAGGGCTAGCTGTGTAAAAGCCAACATGCATGTCCTCCAGGGACTAGCCACAGAGGTTTGAGTGCTTTCCTAGTGGACAGGAGTGTTAATACCTGTTCCCGTTCTTGTTCCAACTCCTCTGCCTCCATGCTCTGCTCGATCTCAGAAAGCAAGGACGTGCTGGTTGTGTTGAAGTTCTGGAGACTTCGCTCCTCACTGAGCTCTTCGACCTTCCCCTGCAGCTGCCGATAGGATAGCCGCACCTCCTGGAGCTCCAGCTGGCTCTGGTGCAGCTTCCAGAGGAAACCAAGCAATTCGCCATAGAAGCAGAAGAAAAAATGAATGTTAGTGGAGGAGATATGGACTGGGGAGATCTCTGCTTGTGCAGGACCAAGAGGAAGGAATGGGTGGCACTAAAGAGGGTTTCAGCTGGGAGGAACTAACAGTAGCAGGCCACGCTTAAAAAAAAAAAAGGCCAACTAACAGTATTCTTGACTGGTTTTACTAGTTACTGGAGCTTGATAATCCTCAAATTTTATTAGACACAGTTTAGGCTTTGGAATATGCTGAAAGATAAAATCACTGCATTAATTAGCACTAAAGTGAGGAACGTTGTGAAGAACTTGGGACTTCGTTAAGAAAATTTACTAAAACTAACACGGCAGGAAATGAATCCAAAAAAAGTAATAGCAGCACAAGTGTTTCAGAAGATATACGTATACACACACACACACACACACACACACACACACACACATATATGTATCTATAAATTCCGATCAGCTAAATCCCAACACCCAAAATTCAGATGTTGAAACTCCAAAAGCCATATTTCACTGCTTTGAAATCTGAGTTACTTGAGTGCTTGAAACACTCAGGATGCGTGGGCATTGATTTGTTTCAGAGTTTATCTATCTGTGGTCAGAGGACTGCAGAATTTTGTAAGCAGTAAATTATGATTTGTCTCAGTGGGAATAGTCCCTGCTGGGAATGGCCAGAAGCTAATGGTGTGGAAGTGGGATGGGCAAGCAAGCACGAGGTGCAACAAGTTGCTGCGTGAGTAGTGCTCACACAAATCCAGCAGAGATGAGTGCCATGGGGGTGGTGGATGTTGGAGGAGACCATGTAATCTGGCACACTGACAGGTTCCTAATTTCTCTGAGGAGGGCAGAAAGGATTTGGGAGCTGTTTTGGAGAGCAAAAGGGCTTAGATGATGTTTGGGTGGAAGGCGCTGGAGGCCATCTTTATAAATGCTGGTTACTGGGGAGGGAGCTGGGAGCCCCTCTAGTGGTCCTCCCCACACTTGGGAATGGAAGGGCCCTTGGCACGATGAAGCATTTAAAACCAACCCCAAGTACTTAAGCTATGACTGTATAATCACTTAACACCAAGGCAAGCACGTTTCGCTTCAATGCCTCTTTATGGAAGTGGGTAGAGCTTCACTGAGCAGGATGAACCTGCAGGGGAGAAGCTGTAAAATCCCGTTCTCCACTAAGATGCTTGATAACACTGAAACGTTCCCTGGCAGTGAATGCCATGCAGCTTGCTGGCAACCTGTCTGAGCAGGAACAGCTCTGAGGCTGGTTACTGCCTCCTGGGCTAGCGCTGTCTGAAGAAGCCCCTTCTGGAGCCAGTTCTACTATTAAAATAAGAATTAAATAAGATGAACTGCAAGCAGTTTTCCACTTCCTTTGACATGTTTTCTCGTTTCCCTCACTTGCTCAGTTCTCCCTCCCAGCTCCCTCTTGTCTTTTGAGATGCCCCATCGTGGTTCCTGCTGTTCATCCCTATGGGCAATACCCAGGGTCTTGCTTGCTCCCGTGCTTTCATTAGCCATTTTACTTTTCTGGTTGTTCTTTCTTCAAATTCCTGATTATCCTACTGGTCAGTGCAACCCCAAGCCTGGTTTTCCCTCTCCGGCAGTGGTGCTCCTCACCTGCAGGTCCTTGTCGTGGCTTTGCCTCTCCAGCACCAGCACTCGATCCTGCAGCTCCTCCACGGTCCCCTGCAGCAGGTCGTTCTCCTCCATCATGGCGCTGAGGCGACGCTCCAGCTCCCGCTTTCTGTCCGTCAGCATTTTGATCTGAGGAGGAAGGAGAGTCAGTGTCTCACCCCGTGCTTTCCAGGGAACAGAGAGGAGGCAAATCCCCTTCCAATGGCAGAAACGAAGCAGAGGAACAAGAGGATGCGCGTGTGTATGCTGTACTTGCGCGGGAGCGAAACGACATCTCCGTGTGCAGCTTAAAGCTCAGGAGGAGCCCGAAAGGAAATTCCTCCTTCCTCAAGGCACTGAGGGCAGGGACGGGGCTGCCGTGGGGCCGGGCTGCGGCACCGGCTGGGCTGAGACCATGGGAGGCTGGGGAGCATCCCGGCCTCCACCACCTCCGGGCTGTCCAAAGGGATTAAGTGGCACCGGACCTGCCCTGGGTGCCACGGCTCGGGGGTCCCGCTCCCCGCGTGGCCGTAGCTCTCCTTAATTGCTGTGTAGTTGCCAGGAAAAATCCCACTGGTGATTTGTCTTTCTTTTTCCTTGTGAAGGCTCCTTTCTGTGCCATGGTTATTTTTAGCCTCCCAGTGATGAGTTGCCTTTAAAATTGGTTCAATACTTTTAATTGCCAAGGGCAGTGGTTTCAGGTGGAGGGAGGCGGCGTGCCAAGCGACACCTCTGCACTGCACTCCGCCGGGAACGGGGCGCGGGATGAATCAGCGCTAGCCAAGGTCACTGCTTGATTCACCGCGAAAAGGGAGGCGTTTCCCAGATCAGTGTAAGAGACCCTTTGGGGGGGTTGGCTTTACCATTCCCATGCCAGGACACCCCCAGATACTGCTGTGGCCTCCTCGCAGTTCATAGAGCATAGCCTAACTCAGCCCCTTCCTCCGCTTCCTTGGCCTGTTTGGGATCCTGCCTTTCCAGGCTGCTTCTCCAAGCTCTGATAGCTTAGGAGATAACTGAGAAAGGTACTTCAAACCACCCTTACGGGCCTTGATTAACCTTTTGCTTCTCTTTGTCCTCTTCCCTCGCACTCTGACTCTCGTTTTTTGATGGACGCTGACTCTGCTCTCACTTGCACAGACCCTTGGTACCGCAGCGCCCTCCGCATCCAGCTCTGCCCCAGCTGCCTTTTCCGGTCTGTCTCTGCAGACCCATGGCTTCTTTCCCCCACTAAAGCAGCACTAATTGCTGTCTGACCTCCACGATCTCCCCCAAATCCCCCCTGTGGCTCCTGGCTGCCTTCCAGCGCCCGCGCTGGGGGGATTGCATGCACAGGGTGCAGATCCTCCCTGGCTGTGCATTACTGCAGTGGTTGGCTGTCCTGGAGAAATAAGGAACCTTGCATTTGTCCAGGGGGGTAAACTCTTTGGATAGATGAAGGAATATTAGCCAAGTATGTGGATTTGCTATTTGTGCTGTGTAAAGGCTGCTGTACACATTTAAAAGTGTTCTTAGGTGACTAATAGTTTCTGAGATGTCTCTTCCCACCACCATCATGATTTGCGTGGGTTGGAGAGAAGGAGTGCGAGAAAAATAGAGGTATAAAATAGAGATGTATTGCACAGAGAGTTAGTATTTTCTGCCAAAGTCAGTAATGCGCATCTGTGAATGACTGCATAAAAGAAAACCATTGCTCTCTTAAGGGTGCCTGGCCGGGGGAAGGACACAAGGGGGAAGGTGGTCTGGACAGCATGAGATGGGGGAGCTGGCGGGCTGAGGCATGCACAGTGATGGTGAACCCCCCATGCGGCCAAAGCCCGTCCCAGCCACTGTACTTACTTCGAGGACCTGCTGCTCCGCGCCAAGGGGAGGGGAAGAGAAGGCAAGGGGACCAGTGGGGAGCAGGTGGGGAGCGGGAGAGAAGAAGAAAAGGAGAGATTTTAGGAAAAACTCTTCCAGACAGCTTAAATTAAAATAAAAAAAAAAAAAAAGCAGCAGGGTGGTAGAGCTGGACATCTTCTACTCCACCAGTTCCTGCCCGAGAGGTCCCCATCCACCTCCTATCAGAGACAGGAGGAGGAAGGAAGCTAATATCACCCGTGCTGATGTACCAGAGCTAGAGCAGGCACGCGGGACCTCCCTGGGTACGGCGGGCTCCTGCCCTCAGCAACGCGAGCTGGGGGGCCCTCGCACAGCTGCTGTGCTTGGGCACAGTAGCTCTGTAGACTATTTCGAGGGGGGACACACAGGATCTTCCTGTAACTCTGTTACACACAACGGACATTAGCTTAGAGAAAAGGAAAGCAAGCGAGGAGGAAACCGCCCATGCATTCGCCCCCTTCGCCCCGCAGCTGGTGTCCTTTACCTCGCTGGTTTTGATCGCCCAGTTCAGAGGGGTTTGTTACCCAAAAATAATGCCGGGGGCCTGCCGAAGGAGCGAGGTTGAGCCAACCCCCCGGGAGCCGAGCGCGGCGACTCACCTCGGCCTGGAGGCTCTCGAGCCGCACGATGTGCTGGCTGCTCGAGGAGCTCTTCTCCCGGAAATCCTCCCGGAGCGTGTGGACCTGCAGGGAGAGCTGCCGCTCCACCTCCGACGCCTGCAAGGAGAGACCGGCCGTGTTACCCCCGGGGGTTACCAACTCCTCCTGCCCGGGGGCGGCTCTGCCGAGCCGGGAAGAAAACTGGGAATGGGTGTTACTTCTGCACGAGACCTCGCTTGGACAGAAACTCAAAAGCCTGTAGAGTTTGAGCCGGGGAAAAGCTTATCCTGGACAGACGTTGAGGACAGCAGCTATTTGGACCACAAGGATTTTCCCTTACAGATGGGGCAGCCGAGGGGACATGTATCCTGGAGGATACGAGCTGCAGGCAGCCTACATAAACGACAGCTTAGACATATTAATTGCTCTCTGAGCAGCTTTATGTCTGATTTTTACACGGTGAACACACTTGTTTAGGCTTGTAAGTGAACATAAGTTTTTTTTTTTTTTTATGACAAATCCCTTATGAGATGGCACAAATGGATGGGTTTCCGTTTAATTAGTCTCCTTCAGGTTCCACTACACTTAGGCACAGATTTCTTGTGGAACGAGAACTTGTTTCCAGCAATAAAAAATGATCTCATCTACTCACTGATTTTCAGTTTCCCTTCTATCCTGGGCTGCAGCTGGTCTTTGCCTCTTCTTTCAAGCCACACAGCAGAGGCGATCACATATCCCCCCACCTCAGTTATTTATTTATTAAAGCTTCCTTGCACAAGCCAGGTACACAAACTGTAACGATGGCACAGCACTACAGGAGGGGTTTGGTTATTTTTCTCCCTGCAAGCAGCCATAGTGTTCAAAGCATCCTGAGCAGCTATTAATTGGTGACATTAAAGAAGATGGATGAATTGTGCTTTTTATGAATGATTCACTCATCGTTTTTGTAAAGAAACATTTTCATGCTGAAATAGCCTACAGGAGCTACGAAGGAGGAAAAAGCACCAGATGAAAAGCGCCAAAGGGTTTTGCCTGCAAGCTGCTGACCACACTCCCAATGGCTGCAAGTGGTACCAGCTGATAGGACACATCGGTATTTGATGCTTAGTTGTATAACATAATTTATATGCTAGAACTATGATAATATATAGAGAGTTCAAATATATAATACAGCAGTAAGAAATAGTGGAGTGTTAACAGCATTGTGAAAAGCTCCTGTAATTTGATATCTAGACTACTGTTGCTAAATCTGGTCCCCGTGCTCAGATCAGAGCAGGTGAAGGGAAGGGCTGCAAGGGGGATCCAGGGCGCGGAAAGTCTGTTATGTGAAAGGAGACTAAAAGCGGATGGCGTGTTTAATCTCATGCAATGCATGCTGAGAGAGAACTCCCTATAAATACATCAAGGATAAGCACACAGAAGGGAGAAGTGCTATTTAAGCAGAAGCATAATTTTAGCAGAAGTACTGATGTGAATAAACTGGATAAGAGTATACTGAGGCTGGAAATGGGAAGATTTCTAAGTTTCCAAGCAGCTGCAGCAGGATTTCTCCTCCTGAATCATTACAATAGGAGGAATGGTGGCAGAAATGAATTTTGTGATGGCTTGGGATGACTTTCTCCCTCTCTTTTGGAAGGCTGCCTACAACAGTAGGGAAATGAATTAACCTCAGAGGTCCTTTCCAGTACTGTTCTGCTTGCAAGACTGCAGTTTGTATTCACCAGGTTTATATCATCATCTAAGATTTATCTACTTACTACTCAGATTTCACACTCACACATCTTATTGCCATGGTTATAGCCCACACAAAGGGAAGAAAGGACTCTCTTATGGCTAGCATTAACAGCCCTAATGTAGATGGGGTGACTTATGGTGGCCCGTCAGTTCAGACCATTCACATCCTATCTCATGCAACAAGGAAGAGTAAAAATAATGCTTTCTTTAGCCTCATAGAGTGCAGAACATACCATCCTTGACCAACAGCCAACAGAAATAAACAGGAATGGCTACATCATGAGTTTCCCTCCATAGGAGAATGACAAAAAGTCCTCATCTAGTTTTTCTGCATTAGACCCCACTTTTGCAAAGATTTCAGTTTTCATGGTTACAAGATAAAATCTTTGGAGACAAAACCACCTTTTAGTGCAGTAGCGCTTTCATGCTACTTTTCCTTCAGAGGTATATAATATTGCTGCCAAATTACCCCTCCCAGTTGATCATAAAGTCGAGATTTTCATGTAAATTAGCATTACTTTATGGAAAGCCACCTTGATAGCATCCAATGTTCCCCAGGTTTTGGGACATGTGTTTCAGTGCAGTGACAATTTGGGTTCTCTGCTCTGCTATAGGTGGTGTGTGTGTGCATGCATGTGTTTTAAAGCACGAGCCCACTATTGATTACTTATAACACGCTCTTTTACTTGGTGTCTTCAGAAGATCTAGCCTTCTCACTACGTTTTCCCTTTAATGCTTGAGTAAGCTGTGACTTTCTTGTCTGTTGAACTGAGGCAAGTTCATTCAACATCAGACAGTAGCTCTGCTCTCATTATGCAAACTATAGTGCTCTCTCTTCCCCATCAGTGTTTTCCTAAATATTAAAGGTTAAAACCTTTTGTTGTTATGTCCGTCATTGAGCGATGCATTGATATTGCTAGAGAAAAGTGATACCCTTTTTGGAAAGGCAGACATATATTGTCCAACATCATAGCTTTCCTCAGTAGTTAAGAAGGAGTTAATTTCCTGGGTGTAGACAAATTAGGTGACACAGCCACTGGGCAGTTTGAAAAATACCTATAAAACTGTAGACATCAGTTCAGAATTAGCTATATTAAAGTGGCTGTTGAGATGTGTTTTCTGCACTTCAGGCAAGGTTTAGATGAGATTTAGGCAATACAAGAAGGAAGAGCAGGGAGACATTTTGGCCTCTGCTCTAAGGGCTTCTTTTTCAGTGTAACCCTAATAAGTTTCTCTAGTGATTCATTCTGAAGTGCTAAAATACACAAATCTGTGTAGACATTTGGCAGAAAAATGTGCCTTACAATAACCCCTTGAGGTTTAACATCTGGAATACGTGAGATCAACCAGAGCATTGATGCTTGCGTGAAGAGAGGCTCTTTGTAAAGCTTTGGCTGGACTGTGAGAAATTTAAGGCCTGTAGGTCAGTCTCATGCAAAGAAAATCCTCTTCTGGGGAAAGATTTGCTAAATAGAACTAACTGCATGCAAAATGCCGTCTTATAAAACCATGTCAGAAAGAAAAAGACAATGGAAAAATAATGGATAGAAACTAGCTGGGTGAAGAAACCAATGTTTCCGTATTACGTACTTTTACAAACAGGATGATACAAATTAACAAAGGATATTCAAGATTTACTTGGCTAAAATAGCTAAGAAAGCAAAGAGAGCTCCTAATTAGTGTTAAATTTGTAACACCCAGGAGAGCCTGTTACCCCTTTTATTAATTTGCTAATAGCTGAGTTGAAGGGAGTCCCCGTTCCCTGTGTGGTACCATTAACACTTCACGTCGCTAATCACCGCCTCCCTTGGCTTGAGGGTCCTGAATTCCCGACTCTTCTCAGTGAGGAAAGTAAAATAATGTATTTGGCTACTGAAAAGCAAGCGGAGGAGGGAACTACAAACATCTTGCTTTAGAATAATAAATTTAAAAAAGTATTGAATCGTCTCAGAAGTTCGTTGCCTCGAAGATGAAGAGGGGAGGCAGAGGAAGAGACACACTGGGACCAGGGATGCCGAGGAGCAGCCCGGCACCCTGGTGCCCGCAGCAGCCGCAGGAAGCCAGGTTTTTGGGCTAACCAAACTACACCGAGAAAGTGGTGAGGCCACAGCTATCTTCCAGTCCCTGGCACACCAGTATCATGAGCAGCTGTCTATATTTTGCATGCCTAGAGGTTGCCCAGTTTGAGAATCTCTGAGAGATTTTTAACCAAAGCTTTTAATTCAGATCAACTTTAAATTGCTGGTGGAAGCATTACTCTATTCAGGAAAGTGCTTGTGTAGTAGCGACCATGTGATGTTTGCTGTTGGTTACCTTTTGAGGGCTCCAGATTACATTTGCTGCCTTATACACCCAGAGAAGGGGTTCCCGGATTGACATGGGCACAAACAGCCCCATGAATGGGCAGCTCAACGGCAGCTCTACCTCTCTGATAGAGAAAAGTAACAGCACACAGTTCGCTTTATCAGGAATCGTCAGTTATGCTCTTTGAACACACAAGGGAAGTCCTACCTCCGTTTCCTCCAGAGCACCCCTTCCCATGGCTCCTAAATGTTGTGCAGACCACCTTGAGCTGGGAGGTGCTGTGCACCATGGGCAAGGGTCAGCATCATCCCTGTCTCTGCCAGGTGACACGGTGGGGTCGAATCCCCCTCTCTCTGCCTTACCCCTCTCTCTGCTACTTTTTAGGTGTGGGAATATTTAACTACCTAAACTGGGCAATAGCCTGCTCCTGATGCGAGAGCCCCCACCGTCTGGAGACGTTACATGGGAAAATGAGAACTCATGAAACCTGCAACACTTCCAAAATGTGTCAGTTGTAGAAATCAGACAGATGCTGTCAGCATTGATCCCATGGGGAAAATCCGGATTCATAAGCACTGCAAAAGTACTGAGCTATCAATATGTAATAGATATCTATTATACATGCTGTAGCTACAAGCAGGCTGGCAGGTGTATTTAGTAGTAGAGCCAGTATGCTGTCTGCTTAGCTCCTATGGGTTAAATTTAGTCCCTTACCCAGATCTCCTTCTGCTCAGGAGCCCCTCTCTGCAACCTGCCATACAGCTGCCAGCCAACTCCCCCGTTACCTTCTTGTTTTTTACATAGCTAGGAGACTAAACAGAAGAGGAACTGGAATTGCTCTTTCATAAGCAACAGGCTCATGAGATATTGCTGACGGGAGAAGTCTCATGGCTGCAGCGTTAAACCTGCTCAGAGAGGACTTTGTGAGGCAAAGAAGGGCGGTAGCATGTCATGCGAAGATTTGCACTTCTCCTTCCAGTCATAGGTATTCTGGAAATAAATGGTATTTTAATCCCCATGTGAAAGTGAAAATTCTTTGCCCCAAATTTGTCCTCCTTTCTCTTAATTTTTTCCCTTAGGTAGGGTAAATAGGAAACACTCAGGGTGTTTTTTGACCTAAACTGCTCTGCTCCATATTTACTGGAGTTTTGAAATGAAACAAACCAAGAGTGCGAGGCGGTTTCCGCCCAGCACACCCCAGTGACGCAGTAAGCTCTTGGGGGCAGCAATGCGTCAATGCACCTTCAGCCTGCAGGCCTCGTACCTGAGGCATCAGGGAGGTGGGTATAAAAGAGAGCAGGTAGCAGCTTGGGGTGGGGGGTTTCTTGGATGGGCTTGGGCTTGTGTTTCCCTCTTGAGATGTAGCTGTGCTGTTGGAGTAAAGCTGTTTAGTTGCCTTGGTGGAAAGCGGCCAGAACACGTGAGCATGGCTCAGCCTGAAGCTGGATTGCCTGGTTTTGGTGGAGAAGCAGTTGTGGTGGCTGGTTTTGATGGCTTCTCCTGTTTCTGCTGGCTGGAGAGCTGTTGGAGATTGCTGCTAGGCCTGAGGTGCAATAAGGTACTGCTATTTTTTTCTTTCCAGGTGTCCTTGAAAAATCCTTTTAATGTGGATAGTGAACTTTTGCTGCATCACCAAGTAAAGCATGAAAGAGTGGATAGTCAGGGGTTTCTTGGCTATGCAATAGCTCTTTTTTTTTTTCTTCCTATAAAGCTAGTTGATATGAGAGAATTAGCTTGCATAGCAAACCTCTAAGTGCCTTGACAAAGAGGTCAAGAAGCAGGTGTGTTGGTAGTCCTCATCTTGATCCTCAGTAAGTGTTAGCTCAGATAATTGTTTGGCTGAGGCCAAAACCATTAACTTAGGTTAAATCATCCTGCAGGATTAGGAGCTCTGCTGCTTGGTGCAGAAGCAAGGATGGTTGTGTGTGCCTATGGTGCACCTCTGGCTGGCTGTAGGTGTGCCTAGGTATGTTATCTGACAGAAATAACTTTACAAGGAGAGGTGGGTTGTATGCATGTTTTGGGAGGTGCTTCAGCACGAACCTCCCTCTTTACTTGGTTTCTTCTTGACCTAAGCATTTGGCTCTTGTGGGGAGGAAAACTCAGTGTGTGGAAAAATGACTCAGTTGGCTTTCTGCAGGAGGGAATGCTGGAGGCAGCTGGTTTGTGTGCTGCAATAGATTAATGCTGGAGATAGCTCAGAAGGCAAAGCATGCCTGGAGGATGTGCAATGCTAACGAGTGCACGGCAGCTGCTCTTACTCTGTGGGCAAGTTCTGCTTGCAGAAATGTGGGAGACGATAGGTCTGTACAGTGGCTCCTAGGGCTGGCTTCTGTCCTCGGTCTCCGAAAGGACAGCTGAGTATGGGGCTGGCTGGCAGCAAACTCGACTCCTTTAAGAAGGAGTAAAGTGTAACACCAGCAGGGTATTGTAATTCCATATAGCTGCCACACGCAGCCTTAAATGAAGCGTTCGCTGCTCTGTGCTTTGGTTACCTATTTGTACATGGGAGCAGAAAGGCTTATTATGGCTTAAACTGTGTCAAGGCACAATTGCAGTGTAACTGAGGGGAGCCATGCCTTTAACCCCAGTGGGAGCACAACTGGATTTCAGTGTGTCACAAGGGGATGTGGGACCTTCACTTAATAAAAAATGCCCCAAACCTGTGTCTGGGGCTGTGGTTTTTGAAGCTCTGGTGTAGACCCCTAGATATATAGCTAGATAGAGCACTTTGGACAAGCTACCTTTGATGTGGGCTTTTAATCAAGATTTGTTGAGTTCAGTCTGACTTTTCTACTCAAATAAAAGGATGAAAAATATTTCTTCCAGTAAATTTCTAGTGAGCCATAGCTGTGGGCCAGATGATAGCCTAATGAAATATAAAATGCCTGATTAGTTTTTAAATGGTTGATGTACTAGAAACATGAAGATGTACCAGGATTTTTAAACCTTCTGGAAGAAACAAGCTTGTTTTGGTGGAGGGGAAGAGAAATATAGCTTAATTCTCTGAGAGGCTTAGCTGGCTTTCCCCTGGTGGCCAGAAGCCAGGACAGCAAATCTCCATTCTTGAATTTATTTTTTTAATTAAATTCTTTTAGTTTAAGAACTAAAACCTGGATGTGTTCAAACTCAAATGTCTGTCTGGAAGCAGGACACAGTGATTAAGCTTCTTGTAGTCTCTTACTCTGGCTTTGAGTTCTCTGACATCTCCTTTATTTCAAAGAAAAGGGAGAGAGTTCTGTTCAGGATATCTGATGTGTGATGGTATGTTAGCAGTAAAGGCCTCAAGAGGAGGTGAGGATTCACCCTCCCAATCTGCACCCATGCACCTTGTTGAACTAATGATATGCTCTTCTAGAATTGAGTAGTAATATTCAAATGAAAAGCTTTCCCAGTAAGTTTAGACATGATGCTTGAACTTGCATCTGCAAACATGTCTGACTGCTTGGAAATATAGGTGTCCATTCCCATACCTGTGAAATGGAGAGGTGCCAAAAAGCTGTGCCAAAAAGCTGTGCCAAAACTTGAGGAGTTGGCATAGAAACTGTAGGTTCATATCTCCTAAGCCTTGAGAGAGTGAAAGGGAGAAACGTTTTCAAAAACCTAGACGGATATATAAACTTAAAGCATCTCCTATAGCCAATCTACCTTAATTAGCTTTTAAATCCCTGTCAAGTCTGACTCTCAATAACTTCCAGCAGCCCGTTTCTGGAAAACAGTATTCAACTGATGGTTACTCATTTCTTTCACAACTTGACCAACTTCTTTCAAAACTCTGAAGAAGGAGAGCTAAGAAGTCTCTTTTGGACTTTGCCTTGACTATAGCAAGATGGAAGATGCTCAGGGCAGAAGGCTTATTTATAGCTGGTGCAATAAAACTTGTTTTTCTACAAAAAGCTGCCACATGGCAACCCTGGAGTGAATAATGGCCAGGATGGGAGCTCCAGCTTCAAGCTTAGCTCAGTTAAAGATTTCTCTTCCCTAGAGGATTTTTGTCCCCGATAGGTGCAGTGGGGTCATTAATGAAAGGTGAGTGCAATAAGAGAGACTCAAAGGGCTGGAGTAACCCACATGTCAGCAGGTCACAGTTGCAATGCTTAAATAAAAAGGTCTGAACCTACTTGCTTTGAAGGATGGCTCTGAAGCCTGTGGATAACACTTTACTTCAAAATATTTCTTGGTCAGACAGTGTTTGATCTTAATCACTCTGAACACAGTTTACAGCAGAAGTGTGCTAGATACCTACAGGTAAAAAGCTTCTAGAAACACCATTTAACGTAGCATGGGAATACTTGTCCCCATGCTCCTTCAGCAGCCTCCACCTGGTCCTAAACTCCCCTTTCTTGGCAGCATGAGAAGATCTTCTTGGAGCATAAGGTCTTTGGTGCAGACTTCCAGCACAAGGCAGACCTTGCTCTTGGTGACTGCCAACAAAAGATAATTATGATGTGCTAGTAATAACATCTGAGCACTCTTATCTTTTCAGCTCAAATGCAGATCTCCACTTTGGGCTTTGCCATGTGTAATAGCTATGTGCGTGCTTGTCTCTGAGCCCAGCTTTGCTCAGTGTCTCTGCTAGGGTTCGGTGTGTGACTCAGGGCAGCAGATGCCTGTGGTAATTGTTTACCTTTCTGGGCTGAGCCACAGATGTAAGCACTGATGGGATTAGGGCTTTAAATTGTAGATCCTCAAGATGGGCTTAGTCTGCAGAGCGGTATGTGCTCTGCAGCAATGGTTAGTGGCAAATAGGCAGTGGTAGCTCCCAGCGTGAGCCAGAGCTGCTGTGGCAGGCGTATGCGAGTCTAAGATGAGTTTTCTTAAGAGCACCTGTAACCTGGCTTTTGGGAAGCTGCTGAGCATTTCTGTAGGTGACCTGATCTTGTCACCAGTGTCAGCCGGGCAGGTGAGGTGCTCCCCTGGGCACTTGCCTGGGCATCGCTGCCGCCAGGGTCTGCAGCTGGCATGGGTGGGAGTCCCGAAACCAGCAAGCGGATCTCTCCTTGAACCTCGTCCTCCCACAGCCCAGCTTTTAAAGAGCTCTTGCATGGATTTCTTTAAATAACAGCTTTTGGCAAACTGTCATTTTGGTACTTTCAGTCCTACAAAAAGCTGTGCTTGGAAATAAAAAAAATAAAGCAAGTAGACGCGGGTAGCAAACTTAGATGGAAAAACAAGGCGAGCACAGCACATACTGTAGATCGTGTCTCAAATATCACAGCTATGCTCTGCCAAACCCTCCCCGTGCAGGGGAACGCATGAGCACCGCGTGAAGAGAGCCCACCGTCAGCTTCAGGCTTTGGTGCATCTGTAGGCATCTCTTAAAGTAATGCAGTGACGGACCTGCACGGAGGCAGCCAGCTTCGTTGCAAACCCTTTGTGTCTTTGGTTATTTCTTGGTGGAGGGGAGGCCGTAGGAAAAGCTGCTGCTGCGGTAGGTAGCAGCAGTAGTGCTGGTGACTGCATGTGCTGAGCTGTGCCAGCTCCATCCCGGGTGGTCCTGCTCCCGTCGGGCCGTGCTGGGCGGCTTGTTGGCGCCCCAGGGGCAAAAGCTGCAGTTTGGCGATATCTTCACTGCAAGGTTGAATTGTTCCTGCTTTGGGGGAAAGGGTGGGGAAAAAGCCGGTGGGCTTTGGCTCTGGTGCTTCTAAGCAAACGTCAGGACTGCTGAGACTTCTCCACGTGTACCTTGTGTACGTGCTTTACGGCCCTAAAGAAGTAACAAGAGACCAGCTGAGACGCACTATAATGCAACAGAACTGGTGTGGCCGAGGCCGTTGAGCTTCAAAGTCTCCCTGAGGAGTCACCAGGTTCTTGGAGTCAACTTCATTTTGAACGTCGTGTTCGAGCGTGCCTGGACCTTTTGAAAACGGTGGCAGCTTTGACTGCTTGCTGGTTGCGTCCGTCCATTCGTGGCCGTGCTGCGGGAGGCACCAGGCCTGCCTCGTGGGAGCAGATTATCCCGCTGCCGCCAGCCGGCTCGTCCACTGCTCCCCTTCTTAGGCTGCTACAGCAGGATTTTAAACCGGGATCTGCCCTGGTGTTGCTGCCTTGAAATGATTAGCTTTCCCTTTCTTGTCCTGCGCGCTGCCAGAAAGCAAGAATAACGTGCTCGGTGAGGGGGATCGCTGCGCGCGGCTGCCGCTCGGCTCCTGCTGCTGCAGCTGAATTGCTCCCCGCACGCGAGGCTGCGGTAGGAATAGTAAATCCGCCGAGCGCTCGCCGCGTTCAGAAGCGTCTACAGTGATGCCACTTAAAATTCCTGCCAGAGCTTAGGCTTGGGAGCTGCAGGGAGGCTTTATCCTCTGGTGTAAAGTACCTGCCTTAGGCCGCAGACCCCCTTTTCCCCTCCTGCCCGCCGTACCTCAAGCCAGGCGCTGGCACGGAGGGAGCAGACGGGTCTGCAGGAGCCTGCAAGGAGACCGTGTGCAGCCCCGCAAGCTAGTCTGCGTCGCGCCTCTGATACGCCTCTGCCTGCCTCTACGCCGGCTTCGGCGCCCCGACTCTGCTGCTGTGCCACTCTGTCCTGGAGCGATCCTGGAGTCCTGGTCCCCCCTCGGATCCCTCTCCTGGCGCGGTCAAATCGGCCATGCCCGTCACTGAATTCCTGTACGGACCCAGAGCTGTGCCAGGGATCTGTGGTGCTCAAATATTACAAGAATACTTCTAACGTTTCTGCTGTGGTGTATTTGGTTTTGCTGCTGAGGCTGACACCGTCCTCTAGCTTCTCCTTGGCTTTGCTCAAAGACTTTTCTGGTCTTGTTGAATTAGACTGGATCCCCCCCTAAGCTTGGACATCATAGAGATACAAATGGATCACAGAAGAAACAAGTAGTTTAAACATGTCGCTGGTGTGCCACAGGTGTCTTCTGAGCACCTCAGCCCCTAATATCTCTAATGCAGTCCTGCTTGGGATACGGTGCTTTCCTACGCAGGGACAGGTCTTAGCTGGGTGATGTGAGCACTGTGCATGGTGGTGGTGTGGGCTGGACAGGCCAAAGGAGACTAATGGCAACTTCTTGCTCGCCAGGCCTGAACAGGGTATTTCACCCCGAGGAACGCTCCACTTGCGGAAAGCTCCTGGCGCCGGGGCTGTGCTCGCTCGCCCCGACGCGCCCGGGCCGTCTGCCCGGGGCAGGGCAGGGGCAGCGGCGTGCTGCCCACGGCCGCTGGCTCAGCGCCACAAGGTCTTGCTGCACTGGTATCAGCCACCACGCGGACACAGGTTTCCGGTGCTGACCCAAATCCAGGCTAGTTTTCAGAAATTAATAGGTTAAAGGAAAAAAAAGCAAAGCATAGGTTTGTTAAGCTCTTGTGGGGATTTGGAGTTTCCCAGCATGATCCCTCCTGGCACCAAGGGACAAAGGAGATAAAGATATTAGAGGCCAAGTTTTCAGCACAAGCTTTCTCTTAAGCACTGACTCAAAATACAGCTTTACTTGTCAAGCTGTGAGACACCAAGTATATCCACATGTCTGAAACCTATTTGGAGGACAAGACAAATACTAGCAGTTAAAAAGCAGCGTATCAGTTTTCATCCTTGGTCAGGTTTACTGCAAGGTTCTTCTATTTAATATTATTTATGGCAGACTTAAACATTACCGGGAAAGAGCGTTTGGCCAGGTTTCTTCCCAGAGCAGGAATTTACGCAAGGGTTACCAGGCTCGTTGGGGCTAATCCCTGCTAGCATTATACATCATCTGACAGTTGCCAAGGAGACGAGAATAATCTCAGCGAGTCGAGATATGAGGAAGGTATTTATGGACATTTGCCTAATGATGCTGGTGGAATGCACCAAAAAGTGATTATTTGTGCGTCTTTGACCACAAAAGAGACAATGCTTCAATATGGGAGATGTGTTGGCGTACAAGGCAAAAATCTCCCTGCTATGTTAAAGCAGCACCTACTTCAGGTGGCCTTGAGATTTCCAGCATATCTGGCACTGGCCTTGAGTGCTTTGCAAGGGGGTAGACAAAGCTCTCGTGGTGCGTTACAAGACCGCTGCCCAGCCGTTTGCTTTCTGCTGTGTCAGCAGACTGTATGTACAAACAAGTTGTCATCTGCGGTGCTGACCCAGACTTAACAGAAACCTTCCACTTCCTCCGCCTGAAATCCTAGCAGGTGCCTTGTGCAAATGCCTTGGGTGCAAAGCAACTGGGGAGGAAGGAAGAGTGGAAGGAGCACGTATTTGCATGCATAGGTGTCTATGCATGTGTGCATGCTTTGGAAACTGCCTCTGGGCTAACTGGCTCTTTCTTCCCTCTCCGTTCCCGGGATGCGCTCGGCTGGGCGGGCTGGCGCTGGGTGCTGGCAGCATGCTCCAGGCCCCGCGGGAAGGGTTAACTTCACATGGGCAGGCTGGCGTGTGGGTCTCAGCTGGGGTTTTAGGCAGATTAAGCCATCCTCCCTGACCTGGAGTGGTTTATAGCTCTGTGCTCAGGGAGATTAAGAGGAGCAGGGGAGCCAGTATCTTCATTTGAACAAGCCCACGCAGTTGGGGAAGGCTTCTGTTGTCTCTGTCTTGCTAAGCAACAGGCTTCCTCTCGGCAACGCGTTCCCTGGCCGTGGGAAGGGACAGGGATGGAGGAGGCCAGTGCTCGGGAACGTGGTGCTGGGAGGGATGGTCTCATACTGGGCAAATGTCCCTTTCCCAGGTTAAAGAGAAGCTGCGATGTGTAGCGCGGGTCTGCCGGCCTCTTTCCTTCTCTCCCACCTTGATCTTTTTTGTCTGTGACAGTTTCTTGACAGAGGGAGGGAAAAATAAGGCTTTTCCAAGTTTTCAAAGCCTGATGTGAACGGCTCCCTGGGAAGGAAAGTCGCGGAGAGCCAGCCTGCTGCAGGCAGACGCAGCTCGCGGTATCAGCGTTAACGTCGGCAAGCAGCTCCGCGCTGCTGGGCTGGGTAATGCCTTGCCTAGAGGAGGCCTCTTTAAATGCACTGAATCAACCTGTTAATCCTCTGTGTGTGGGTTACGAGGAGACTTCTTGGATTGTGCAAATCAGTGGTTACAACCTTGGTTCGAGTTTCTGCAGTGGCCCCTTTTGCCCCTTCAAGTGGTTCAAGGTAGTAAAAGGACACCTGGGCTGTTTATTCTGGTTAGTCAAGAAAATAGCCAGTGAGCAGCAGTTCTACCTTCCTCCAGCCCTGCTTCCCAGGGCAGCTCTCTTTGCTTGCTCTGGGACCTGTGCCCCGTGTAGGCTTGCTGTGAAGGCGAGGTGCTGGCTGAGAGGTCAGAAGGTGCCTGACTTTCCTTAGCTTTAAAAGCACCAGGGATGTGCAGCCTCTTCTGGCAGGAAGAAGGTGCTGCTCCCAACTATGTGTTATCCTTCTCCACCTCTCCCTGGGGGGCTGAGCTCTGTCTGTACCAGGAAAATGAGCCTGAGCAGGTTAAATGGTGGCTTTGGGGGCTATCTTGCCCTGACAGAGATGAATTTGGGGCAGCTCAGCAGATCCAGAGGGGAATGGCTTTGGGCAGTGGAGCACAATGAGCCAGCCTGCAGCTGGGGACCCTCTCCTCCTCTGCAGCTCTTGGGGAGGACTTGGCCCCAGGAGGACACGGTAGTACTGAAATCATCATTTTTTACAAGCTTTTGCCGTGAGCTTTTAAAGCAGACATCCGGTCCCTTGTGCTAAGGTGAAGAGGAGAATAAAGACTAAAATGTGACATTAGTTTAGGGGAGAATTTGTGCACAAAGTGAAGTACCACATCCAGTAAGCCTTGGGAAATGAATCTCTTGATTAGAGGCACGAAGTACAGAAATCGTTGAGTTAGCAAATTCCTGTGCAGCTTCATAGCTGATTGAATGTTATTAGGAAAATACCACATGGCTAATAAGACTGAGAAAACCTGGAGTGACCATGTTTGCTAAAATCTGGAAACATTCAGCTCGTATAAACACCAGTCTACAGGGAAGTGCGACTCCTCCAGTACCTAAGTCTGTTCAAGTGCTAATGTTCAAGCAAGGTTTGGGACCCTATCTGAGTCTTCCCCCATATTTGCATTTCTTTTTACCCCTCAGCTATTTTATGCCTGTGGAAAGTTAAAATGCAGGTCAGTTCCAAAGCCTGCAGCCTTACTTACTGCTTTTGAGCATTTCTTCAGGCTCTTTTGCTTTTTTCCTCCAATATCTAGAAACAGTAGGAAGACCTGACCTGACATTACTGGAAGTCTTGCTTGCATAAAATAGAGTAACCTCAGAAAGTCTCTTTGAGACTTAATTTTACCTAGCTCCTTTCATGCCAGGCAAAACTCAGCTGGGCCCTTCCTGACCGTTCCTGAAAGCCTCCTTTGGAGACCATGTAGCTTCCCTGGGTCTCTAGTCTACTCAACAAACCTCATAGCCAGGATGTTTTTCTTAATATCTCTTTTTATCCTGCCACTTAAGCACTGTCTTGTACCTAGAGGATATGGACAATAAAGGTTAATTTTCGATATTGTTTCTTCCCTAATACCTTTTTCTTGGGCTGATACACTTCAGTGTAGGATCCAGCTCCCCAAATTCCTAATCACGCTTTAAAAACTCATCCACATCCCGTGACATCAAGCTCATACTCGTGCAGTGTGCTTGCCTAAGTAATAAAGAAGAGGCTTTTTCCTTTTTTCAGTTGTCCATAGGCTTAAACCAACAATTATGCCTAGTGTCCTAGCATATCAATTTAGTGTTGCAATAGGATCTATGCAAAATGCCTGCTCATTGAGTACAGAAACACGGGAAAATTCTTTAAGTACTTCTATGAAAGGTCCCCTTCTGCTATAACTTGTGGGTATTTGCTCCTGAAACACTTCACCTGGCAAGAGCTAATGGGAGTATGAATCTCTCCTAGAAGTACAGACCCTTCCCTCTGACAAGTCTTGGGGTTTACACCTGCCCCATGCCACTGGCGCGAGCAACAAATCCGATAGTGCATACCTGAGCGGCAGGACTTCAGCTTTCCTTGATCTGTGCTTGTGGACAGCCAAATTAAGTGGTACTTTTGTTCAACAAATAAATGTGAACAACTTATGCCAAACAGTTGCCAAATGGAGTAGCTTTCCAAGACTACCCCAATACAAAACTGCCAAGTCTGGAAATGGATTCAGAAACGGATTTCTAAGGATGCTGAGAAGGGACTTGCTGGGCTATGTTTTCCCAGGAACTGAGGGATAACATGATCTCACGTTGGCTTAAGAAACAAGACTGCAGAGATGACTATCAGCCCAAGGCTGACTGATAACTTACACCCCACAAGGATCAGTCAAAGGTTATCTGGGAGGGGAGACACCAAGGGACAAGTGGGAAGTGGAGGGGAAGCAATCAAGAAGAAACCCAATAGATCCTTTAGGTGAGATGAACTGTACAGGGGAACCAGTAAATGGTATTTAAAGGGGAAACTCAGGTGAGCTGGATGCCTTAAGCACCCAACTATCCAGAGATCCTGGAACAATTCCCATTATAGCTCTGCGCTTATTACACATCTATTCTACTGTCTTAATCTCTGTAGAATTGCATCCTAGTTAAAACTATCCAGGTAATTCCTCTTTTCTTGTATGCTTTGATAGGAGATTAGAACCTCAGCAATGCCAAAATCTTGGCAACGCCCTGCTCAGGACCCTGGCAACGGGGATCCTGCCTGCAAAGTCCCCGGAGCCTCTGGACAGAGAGACACCTAATAAAATTGTTAGGGAAACCTGTCTCTGTCCAAAAGGAAATTCTCACTCAGTCTATAAGCTACCTTTGCCTATGTCACTCTGCAATTGTCACTCTTGCAATTCACTTGATCTGTCCTCATCTATCAGCTGTTTCCCATTGTGCTCTCACTTCTCAGCAGCTCCTTGTTCCCACCTGCAGGGGGATTTCCCCATTCCCTTGGATGGCTTGGCCAAGTCTGAGCCAGCTCTGTACTGTTTTGGGACAACCAGCCTTGAGGAAGCTCCTGAGGCAAGTCAGCAGGAGGGTCTGGCTAATCCCGTGTTTGTGCTCAAAATAAACTGGCTTTTGCAGAAAACAATTCTAAACAAAATGCTGATTAAAATCTAGGCTGTTTTGCAAGGGGCTGCTATGATTTCATGGGTAATCGGAGCACCTAATACAGCTGCCCAAAAAACTCAATGTAGAGGAGACCTCCCTCTTGAGCTATTGCCTACCAAACTGCATGTAGAAAAAGCAATCCTACTTTAAAAGAGGGATTTAGAAAGGCTTTCATTACAAGGTGTGGAAACATTGTAACCCAGAATGGCTCTTTAAAGATCAAATGCTTTTAATTGTTTTTTTTTTCCCCCATGTAGATATTTGCAAGCCTTGAATCTTGTTTCGCTCTGGCTCTAGCTAGTGATGCAGTGGCTGGATGCAAACACCTTCTGTGTCCTACTTTCTAGAATCTCCTGGAGGAAGTGTTTACAGCAAGTGTGAATAAGCAGAAATACTCCTAAAATCCTCTCGGCCCACATCGCCCTACCTCTGAGCTACTGCAGAAAAAACAATATCTAAACTGTATCAAGTGGCTATTCTACTTGCTTAAGTGCAACGCAAGAGAAGGGGTGAGCTCTGCCAGATTTTGATTTCCTCATTCCAGATAAAATTAAGTTTTAATCCCATGCTGGATTCCTGTTTGCTGTTGAGTTGCATTTCTAATCTTTCACGGCCAAAGCCTTGTGGAAGCTCCCAAGATCTGCTCCAGCACTACTTGCTGGTGGTGAGAGCTGGGCTGTGCAAGCTGGGCTGGGAGAAAGTGCAAGAAAAAGCAGACTATGGTGGAAGAGCAGGCAGTCAGCATCGATGGGGATATCCCAGACTGCCTGGGTGGTTGTTCCCAGCTGATTGCTGCAATGGGGCAGGAGGCTCTGGGGGCATCTTGTGAGGCTGGGCTCCTGCGCTTCGGAGCCACCCTTGCCCGGGTCTGTTGCATGGGGTGTTTTTAACAAGGCAATAAAATGTTTATTGTCCCCCAGCAGCTTGCTGCCATAGCTCGTTGTGGGTGCTATAGACAGCTGGCTGTCTCCTTGGGCTGGGAGATCTCCCGGGTGATTTTGGTTGGGGGGGAAGGGACCGGGGGAGGATGTCCTCCCGCCCAATGATGGGGGGGGACAAAGCAGAGCGTGAGTGAGCCGAGCCCGGCGGTGGGGGCTAGCTGCTTCACACGTCACAAGTGCGTCTCGCCGTGCGTCTGCTGCCTGTCATGGCATCACAAGCAGAGGAATCACACCCGGTTGCCACGGCAACATCACCAGACCGCATGGTGTGCTGTCACCTAGCAACTGGCAAGGGGTCCCCAGAGGTGGCGGGTACCGGCCGCACAGCCCCATCCCACTGCCTGGGGAGCGGCTGTGGCCCCAGCCAGCCCCCAGAGACGCGGCAGCGGCTCTCCCTTTGCCACGAGCAGGGATTTGTGCAGTTCTGCTTTCTTAGGGCAAGGTGCTTTTTTTTTTTTAAACTGAGGTCTCCCTCTCCTAAATGGTGCAAAGCCCTCTGCAAGGTGATGCGTGCTGTGCAGGACTCATACGTGAGCCTCTGTACTGAGGAGTGCCAGCAAATACTTCCAGCCACCGTGAGAACTAGAGGTGTTTTATACAAAAAAAGGCAAAGAATCCAATGCAGCGGCTGATTCCCCACCTTGAATCGTGGGGCTATTCAGAAAAAGGTGGCTCCTGAGCCTTGGCCACCTCAGGGCTCTTCTCTTTAAAGAAAGACAAACCAGCTGTGCTGGCGTGGGGCCTGGCCCCTTGGCCTCTGTGCTAAGCCTGCGGCTTCCAAATATACCCTGCTGGGTTATCTGAGACAACTTAATAAACAAGAAGCATAAGGAGGCTTGTATTAAGCATCTGTATAGATATAATAATGAATTAAAGGCAATTAAGCTTGCTCACAGTGTAATGGCTACAGACCTCTGGAGTGGCAAAAGGAGCGAATCTTGCCCAGCATGCTTGTTCTAATAACTCTGTGCAAAATCCAGATCAATCATCAAAAACAACATTGTTCCTATGCTGATAGAGCCAACAAGAAAGCATTCAGAAAAAGCTCTTCAAACCAGGAACCGACAACAGAGCCCTCTTCTCTCTAAGCATGTCGTTGAACACCAAAGTATTTACAAGAAGCAGTTTTGAAGGGAGAAGATAATATGGTCAGCTCATTCTTGGGTAAGAAAAATTTCTTTCAAATCAGTCAGCCAGTTTCTGATGGTCCTCTGAAGCGCTGAGATGAGGAAGGGGAAGCCGTTCAGCTGAGATATTGCTGAAAGGATGGTTTGTGGCTAGCAAAGAAAACCTGCTTTGGGGACTTGCGGTTGCGCGTACGGGCTGCTCTCCCTGTGCCGGAGGGATCAACCGAAACGCCTCGTTCTCGGCAGCGGTCTGTTGGCACGAGGTGTCCAGCGAGGATAAGGACTTGGTGGCTGAAGCACCTGCCGAGGGGGCTGCCACGGCCGCTGCCGTCTCCTCTCCAAGCGCAAAGAGCTATTTCAGTGGTGCAAGATGACATGCTGCTTTCTGCTGCCAAAACCAGCTTCCCGTTGCAAAAACTCCCTGAGCTTGACAGTGTTAAATTACTTCTTGGTGCTCTCTGTACCATGAAAGAAGCCTAAACGGGGAAGGATACATCCTCACCCAAGGCGCGTGCAGCCATCGGCTGCGGAGCCTGGAGCGCGGCGGCAGGAAGTGTGTGGGAAAGCCATCTGCTAAAGCCGCGCAGAAATAGTGTGAAAGTCTTTTTTCATTCACTTCCTGACAAAGTAGTAATGTGTTGTCTCATAGGGAAAGGGCTGCTTGCTGTTACTTGTGTTAGGAGCTCCTGGAAGCCCCAAGGGGGACAGGACTCACTGTTGGGTGCTGTGGGCACATGTAGGAGACCTTTTCCTTCTCCGCCCCCCCATTCCTTAACTTAAAAGGATGGAAAGCATAGGATTTTTGTTCCTTGTTTTCCAAATGGGGAACCGAAACAGATGGGAGAAAGATTGTGATGGAGCTGGAAGCAGAATGAAGATGTAATAATTTCCAAGCCACTGCTTTTATGGCAAAACCGTGCTTTCTCTCCCATACCTCATCTCTGAGCACTGTGATAAGAGCGGTATGCACCCAGTGTACTGCTCGCGATGTGCTCTGCTGCTCTCCCAGGTACAATGGGAGTTCAGGTCGGCGCGGGCATGCTCCTGAAAGCTACTGTGCTGGGGTGGGAGGGAAATGAGCCCAACATACAGAAGGGATTAAATCACTAAACAGAAAATTAAAAAAGGTTACTGTGGAGGCCTTAAACTTGATCTGTCATCTGTATCATGTCTCTCACCAAGCTTGCAGTCCAGCCCACCTGCTTCCTCCATGGTTTTATGCTGTGTTTAACTCTAGCCAGTATCTCCATCCTGCTAAATGCAGACCCGCACCAAGGGCTGTATTTCAAGAGGAGGCAAAGTTCCTTATAGCCTACTTCTATTATTAGATATGTAAAGTTCTATATCATCATCTCATCTGAAGACCTCAAACCATTTTGCAGACCTTATTTTAGCCTCTTGGCAACTCTGAGGCAAGACACTTATCCCTGTTTTTTGAGATTGGAGTAAACTTAAAATCCTCATCCCTCAGCCTTATCAGCCTCTGCCAGAATCAGCTGTGGATTTCCAGTCCCATGCTTCAATTGCAAGATGGTACTTTCTGTGCCCCTCTGCTACGCTTGGGTGGGTGCGTGGAAGCGCGTGCTCGCTTAGTGGTTGGGACATGCTTAGACTGGAAAAAAAACCCTGGTGGGGTAGATCCTGCATGTCTAGGGAAAGCAGGGTTTAAAAAAAAAGTCCTCAGGCCTAGCAGGCTTAATTAGGCAGAAAGAGTATCAAGGCAGCAGGAACAAGGAGGGAGGAGGCAGCACGTGCTTCCTTCCAAGGCTGCGTTGCTTTGAGGTAAAGTGGCTGAAGCTGAAGCCTGGGGACCCTGGAAGGCGCAGGTAGGAGCGGGGGGTGTTAGCCGGTGAGGCTGAGACCAGCGTTTGACATAGCACCTGGCGGCGAGGGAATACCTCTGCCAGGAGAGAGACGCTGAAGCATTGTAAAAGTGGGCCAGGAGATACTAATTGCTTTAAAAAAAAAAACCTTAGAAATCAAAATTTAAGAAACTAGTTTCTATCTCATGTAGAATGACTCGCAGCAGAGTAATGCCTGTCCGCCCGTAAGCGGAGACTCTCCAGGGTGTGCAGTGATGCGTGGGGCAGAGTTGAGGCTTTGAAAGAGGTTTTTTTCATCGCCTTATCACAGACTTCTCACAGCTCCCTCCTCCTAAACAGCCCCCTGGGACACAAAATGCCAGCTGGGAAGGCGCGCAAAATGCACAGCCTGAAATGGAGGGGGGATACAAGCAGCGTGGCCCAGTTCGCCCCGTGTAGGGTTTTGTCTCCCAGTGCTCAGTGTGTGATCCCCAGTAAGACTCCAGCCTAAGGTGACATGGCTCTAGGCAAGCATGTCTGTGTAGCTGTATTTGTCCTGGTTATTTATTAACAGTCTAAGCAGTGAAGGGAGTCAGAGCTATGAGGGTGACCAGGGTTTGAGCACCACCACTGCCTCAAGCAGTAGCTATGTAACCTCTTTGGGATGAGATACCGGACAAATAAGACTGCAGTTGTACTACTGAGTAGCAACAAGTGTGGAATATCAAACACTCCGTGAGAGCCGCTAATCAAGTGCTAATCAGGCTCAGACTTTTAAAAAGCCTCAAGCAAAGCCCTGAGTGAGCCACAACAGGCCATTCTTAATTCACTTCCAACTTGCCCAGATTGTCACGTCTTCGGGAAGCCCTTTCCCATCCCCAGTGTCCATTTCTATGTTTGAGTTACCGGGAGGTCTTGGGTAGGTGACGAGCTGAACAAGTGTCAAATTGCACGGGGGGACCTCGGTGAGTGTAAGCTGCTGTCTCTGCCCGTCTGCCTCATCTGTGCACTAGGAGATGACTGTCCCCTTCTCAAAGCTGGGCACGGGGTTGGGGTGGAGCAGAAAGGCAGCACCAAGACGCAACTTTTTTCCGGGATGGGGCAATTCTGAAGCCCCAGACAGAGACTATTTCTGGCAACAGCACGGAGTTAAGGGACCAAAATCTGCACGTGGGTGTAGCGTGCTGGTAGACTCAACTTCATGGCTCCTTTGCTAAAGGCTTAGCCGCGTGGCCCTCTGAGCGGCTGGGCTGGGAGCGGCTGCTGCAGAACAAGCGTTGCGTGGGCTTTAAGCCACATTGAACCATCCTCAGAGCTAGCCTTCTGGTTTTCCTCCATTTTCTAGACTAGTCTTTCAGTCTGGGATCATACTGGTACTATGACAAATCTTACACTTCCCAGCCAGCTATGGAAATCAGGTGCACGCACACAGAAAATCCTTCTAAGGGTCACAAAATCTGATGGGAGTGAAGTCCTTAGCCCCAGATAACAAACCTGACATAACACAGGAGCTCCGCGAGAGCTTGGGCAGAGCCTCATGTCTGTGTTGTATATGAGATACTCTGTCCAGCGAAGAGGCAAAAGATCCTCTCTGGCACATTGACGACATTTGGGAGATAACATTGCTTTAAAAAACACCAGTCAACTTACCGGTGCTTCTGAATTAGGGAAGTTTTTTTTTTTTTTCATGCCAGTTAAAAACCAAATGCACAGACTGAGTGACTTGTTCAGAACTTCACAAAAACATATATAGCAGAATGAGGAATGATTTCCTCAAGTGCGTGTACAGAGCATTATACCCCAAACCTGCTTTTCTCACCCCCAGCAGCATGGAAAAGCTGCGTACCCAGATCGATGGAAGACAAGTGAACAGACCTGTACGTTTGTCCCATTTTGGAGAGTTTTCTGGTTCTCATGTTGTGATCAAGGCCTCAACCCTTCCTTAGGCAGCATCTGTGCCAGCCCCTGAGACTCAACCCTGACCGAATCTGGTCTGAAATGCTCCTTTCATCTCCCATTAGATGTGCCTCTTCAGTATGAGTCTGTGTGTGTTATATTACTTTGGGACATGCAACTGTTGAGAAAATACTTTCATCTTTCGGAGTAACTGCATTCTCCAACATTAATATAATGGTTTGTACTGATTGTCCAGTGGGAAGAAAAATCCCAAGATCCTTAATTCTGGAGGACATGTCAACTTCTAGGGGAGGAGGCACCAACTGTTATGCCTTTTACTGTTGGGGAAAAGCCCCAAGTATTTGGTCAGTGAGACTGAGTTGTAGCAGCCTCACTATAAATCCTCTCTCATGCAGAGGTTGAGTTAAGCTCTTTGCTGAAACATGTCTTCCAAGGAGTTTCAGTAGGTTCTTGCACATCTAACCACAGGCAAAATGATCTGCAGGGACACGCCGCCGTGGGGTGACAGAAGGGGTTCAATTTAAAAAATGATACCCAATGAGTGTCAAAAAAGGGGAGGAAGGCAGCAAAGAGCCTGCCACAAGTTAGCCTCTTCCTTGCATGCTACATTTGTTTGGCATGTTCGTACATTAGAAATAGATTTTCTAAATCAAATTTAGACACAAAAGTTGAGAAAATTATGCAGCAAACGACCACTCGACCCACAAAACGTAACAATTTCACCAGTCAAATACAGCACTCTTTAAAGGTGTAAAACTCCCTTTAAAGACTGCATGTTTCATAGGGACGCTAGTGTAATCTGAGTGGATTTAGACCCGTTTTTTTTTTTTTTTTCTCTTTAAAGAAAGCTCTCCCACTCATTTGCCAAAACTGTTGTTCATCGCAGCACCGCGAGCTTTTCCCGGGACCAGCGTGGCTCGGCTCCTGCCTCGCCGGGGCTCGCTGCCGTGACTCACCCTGCTGAGCTGGTCCAGGAGTCTTTGGTTCTGCTCGGATAGTTCCTGGACGGCCCGCGTCTTCTCCCGGTCCGCTTCGCGCAGGTGGACCTGCTGCTTCTCCAGCTCGTCCTGCAGCTGCTTCACGTCGCTCTCCAGCTCTGACACCCGGCCTTCCCACTCGCCTTCTCTGTTCTCAAATCGCCGCCTCAGCTCGTGCTTCTCTTGTTCCAGATGCTAGAGAGCACAGAGGAAAGAGGTCACGAGGGGAGAAAAAGAAATACGAATGCTGCCTCCCTCCCTCCCTTCGCGCAGGAAAGGGGAGCGCGCGACGCTGCTATGGCAGTTGCAATCCCATGTCAGGGCAGGTCGCAGGCACTAAACTTGCTTCCTGTTTTCAGCAGTCACCCTGTCCTTGGGCTCTGTGGATGAGCGCATTGAATTTTTTTACTGAAACAACTGCCAAAAGTGTAAAGCAGGCTGCATGTCAGTAGGCGGAAAATATAGGTCAGGCAGGCCAATTGATTTAGTGGAGCCTAACTTAATCCAAAGCAATTGAGTGGTGGCATATTCTTTTAAAAATTGCCTGCACAGTCACAAACATGCAAACTGCATCCTTACAGAGGATGAGGAAGCCGGATGCAGCATCTTTCTGGTCATAAGGGTCTCATGAACAACAGTCGAACCATCTCCCCATTCGCTCCTTCTATTCCTGACCTAATTAGTGGCTGGTTGTTTGATAGCACACAGTAACTCTATTGTGTGACGCGGTCCCCTCTCGAATGGCAATGGATGCAATGAAGCAATTTCTATAGACATAAATATGTGCATTTTGGGTTACAGCTTGTTCAGAAAGCGCTTTCGGTTCCGGAGGCGTCGCTCTGTTTAGGACTAGCTGCAAAACCTGGGGCAGCAGAAACCTGGGAGAACTTAGGCAGGTTTTACAAGCTCAGTTAAATGAGGGCTGGACTGAAACAGAGCTGCAAATCAGGTCAAAATAGATTTATGTTATGCCTATTTGAAAGAAACCTCACGCGGAAGCTCTGAGCTTGAATTTCCCCTGGTGACCGAAGCCATTTGCAAACTTGCGGAGCGGTCACAGGCTGGGACATGGCCATGTCCCAAGAGGAGCAGGGAAACCTGAAGAGCAGCAACCTCTCCTTGGTTGTCCTCTGTCCCCCAGAATAACCTGCTGCTGCTCTGTCCTGGGTCTAGCCGTCCTTTGAAGAACATGTCTCAGCCAGGAAGAGCTGGACGTGGTGCTGGCAGCGTGTGATCCCAGGGTGTGATCCCCCACTGAGCAATTCCCCCAGTGCTTATGATAGCAGGGGAAAATAAGCCTGTGAGGAGGAGAAGCAAATTGCGCTGCTTTTGTGCAAAGCGGCTTTTTATTGCTGGGCAGAAGCACAGGCTGTGAGGTGGCCGTTCCCCCCCGGGCGCCTGCCGCCGATGACGCGCAGGCTGCTTCCCTCCGCCGCCTTCCTGAGGAGGCCTCGCCGTCCTGCTCTGCCCTGGGCTAGCCCTGATCTTCCACCTCTTTTGCTTTGCAAACGGTGCCACGGTGTCTCTTTCCTGATCTTATGGCTGAGCCTTTCTTGATGCTCCTCCCTCGCCTTCCAGCGCAGCAGGCATCCCGCGAGCACCCTCCCGAACCCTGCCGCAAACCCATCTCTTTCTAGAAAACCCTCCAATGCAAGGGTGAAAACACCAGGCGAAAGCAAAAATACTTCCCCACATTGCAAGACAGTAAAAGAGCGAGGGTCCCTCACAAATGAGAGGCTGGCGTCATAATTATCTGTAATGCAATAAGCAGGCACGAGATCCCAGCGTCAGGCCTGAGACAACTGTAGTGAAGAAAGGCAGCCGGCAGCCTAAGTGCGGCTGAGGCAGCTGCAATTTCAGTTCGAGCAGCAGGCTGAAAATGCTGTCTTTTATAGCTCGGTGTCTCATTCACTGCTAGGCAACGTTCGGAGAGATCCGGGGCCGTCGCTAAATGGAAGCTGAAGCTGCAGCCTGCTGCTAGCAGCAGAGCAGCCCAAGTCCTCCGGCGCACCGAGGCACGCTCGAATGCGATGCAGAAGCTAACCATAAGCCTCCCCAGGCATTTTAAAACCCTCTTGGTCCCTCCCTGCAAAAGAAAATCCCCACCCTGTAGAGCCGGTAAATGGCCGTCGCAAAGGTTGGAGTTGGAGGGAGGCAGAGAGGACCGAGTTTATTCTCTCGTGGTGATGGAGAGAGCAGAAGCACTGGGCGGCCGCGACGCTCTTTCAAAGAGGAGGGAAACCAGCCCGGCCGTGCTGACGGGCTCCCCCCTGCCTCTCCCTCGCGCCCGCCCCAGCGCCTGCCCCGTGGTGCATCCGGGTAGCTTCCCGCGTGTAGCAATGACAGGGCAAACTGCTGCTCTCACCGGGGGGGGGTCGTCGTGTTTTACGGGTGCCTCTCGCTGGTTTTTACGCAGAATTACTTTCTAGAAGGCATTTTCTTCTGCAAGCGGGCTTCCCTTCTGCTTAACTGAGCTGGGTTTGTCCTCGTTTACAGGCAGGAGAGCAAGGGGGAGCTGCGCTGCCGGCAGGGGGGCCGTTCGGTCAACTGCTTGGACAGGGCAAGCTCTGGGGGGTTGGAGAGCAGCGGGGACGCTCACGGTTTTAATCCTCTGGAGCAGATACAACTGCCTCAGCTCACATGTCAGAATGTGGTCAAAGACACCGATTCCATATTTAGTAACGAACGTGAATTCAGGCTCCGAAGGGGAAGATCGGCCGGAGTAAGGTGTGTGTGGTACAAATGCTGCGCTTCGGCAACGCCCCCGCAAAAACGCAACGCATCTGGCCATCGCCAGCTAGCTGAGCCCTGCGTGCGCCGGCACAGGAAACAAACTTGAGGCCAGAGGAAGCAGAGACACGTTTCTAAGCGGCCCGCAGCGGCACCGCTGCAGAAGCCATCCAGAGGCAGAGCAGCAGCAGAGCAGGTCAGCACGCTGGCTCCCGGGAAATGGAGCGGCTGCGCCGAGCTCTCACAAACCCCTTCGAACCGGCAGCCGGGAGAAAAGCTCCCTTCCTACAGGCTGCTTAAACAGCACGAAATCGGGGGCGATTGCCTCCAAGGATCCCATCTGAGGCTTTGTTTTGAGCCGGGCTCCGAGAGCGCTCAGCATCGGCACGTGGGTGGCGGCTGCGGGTCCTTCCTCCCCGCTCCCCCTAAATCGAAAAGCTCATTGGGAAATCTTGTTCACTTCAGTGGCAACAGGAGGAGGCCAGCATTTAATCTGCACAACCTAGGATTACCCGGCTTGTTTTGCAGCAGATTAACATTCAAGGTGTTTTTTTTTTTTTTCTCCTTTTGTGAAATAGCACAGTCTCAGATCTGCCAAACAAAATCTGACTCTAAGCGAGCAGCACTGACTCTAGGCAAGCAGCACTGGCTCCTGCCAGATGAGTAGCCCCAAAAGCAGGAATCTCTTATTCACCTGGAAAGCTGGAGGGTTAGTAATGGGATGAAAAGATGTAAACAAATGGCCCCGTTTATCAAATGCTCTTAAGAAAGGGCCTTCCTGCACCTCGAGGAGCAGGTGAACAGTGTCCGAGTGGGCCCACGGGAGCGGGGTAAACATTTGGGGGATGTTGTTTTATATAAAGTACTATAAAGTCATAGTTGTATCTAAAGAACTAGGAAGTCTCATTTCCATCTTTACATTTTGCAAACACCAAGTAGTATCTGAGAGGCCAGAACAGTCAAATAGGCAGCTTAGACAGTATCTGGGCTTGCACGTTTTCTCCTGTAATGGTAGGACAGGTTCTAGCCCAACTCCTAGGGAAAACCGCAGCAGCACTCCAGCAAATATGTTTGTTCTTGCTATGCTGTTTAAAGAACAAACTGAAAATGTTCTTTCTGGGAAAATTTTAATCTGATGAATAGTGCTGCTAAACAACAATTTGAGCCAATGTCGCCTTCACTGTTGTTTGTACCAGAATAGTAAAAAAGAAGGATTTTTCCTGCAGAGAGGAAGTGGTCAGATAGGGTAAAGGACAGAGTTTAATAACAGAGACAGATATCTCCCCTTAGGAAGAAAAGGCTCCCAGAACAAAGGACTTGCAGTAATTTCACAAATCCTCTTAACTTGCTAGATGTAAGACTTCACGAGGAAGGGACACAGGAATAGGCAGAACTGTGCACGAAGAATTAGTCTAGGGTTGTGACTTGAAATCTGAATGTTAATCCAGCACCGTTCAAGCTCTCTCCAGAAAGGAGCGAGAGGGGCCTGTTCTGTTTTTAAACAGAACTCCTTGCTGGGAGAATTAAAATTTCAAGAGCATCCCTGAGAAAAAGACTGGGGATAGCGGCGATTCGCTCACAGAGGTGTGCAAGAGGTTTCTTGCAAGAGAAGCTGCCGGCACTAGTCTTTATTTGTGACAGCTATATTTCAGGCTTAAAAAAATAAATCAGGGAACAGCTCATGCCGCTGCCTTCCCGGCGAACAGCTCTCTCCAGCTACCTGTGGGCATTTTTCAGAGCCAGCAGCTCCCGCAGCCCGGCCGTTAGGGGTGCCCGCGCCCGGCGCCCCGGTGCTTTGAGCGCAGAGGTGACACACGCTCGCTCGGCAGCGGCTAGGAGCGATCTAACTTGGAGGCGAGGAGCGCGGCCGGGGCCCAGCGGGGCGCTGCGGGCCGGGGGCGGCGGCGGGCCGGGCCGGGCTCCCGGGGGGGGGGGCGCCGGTGCCCGGCCGGCAGCCGCGCGGTGGCGGAGCCGCCCCCGGGCCAGGGGCCGGCGGCGGCGTCTGCGGGAAGGGGGGCGGCGGGGCCTCACCTCCAGCTTGTCGGTGAGCTCCTTGTGCATCCTCTCGTACTGGCGGCTCATGTCCTGGTTGCGCTCCAGCAGCGCCTTGCCCAGCCGCGCCGCCAGCACCAGGTCCTTCTCCTTCTGCCGGATCAGCGAGAGCAGCTCGGGGTCGCGGGCGGCGGCGGCGGGCGGCGGCTCCGGCGGCTCCCCGGCGGCGGCCAGCAGCGCCAGCTCCTCCTCCAGGGCCAGCTCCAGGGCGGCGGCCCCGGCGGCGGCGGCAGCGGCGGCGGCGGCGGCCCCGGCCCCGGCCCCGGGCGGCTCCATGCCGCCGGCGCTGTCCGCCTCCGCCGGTGCTGACCCGGCGGCGGGCAGGCGCGGGCACGGCGCCGCCATGGCCCTGCGCGCCGCCGCCGCCGCCGCCGCCGCCGCCGCTCCGCTGCGCCCCCCGCGCCCGGCCCGCGGCTGCGGCTGCTGGGCGGGGAGCGCCGCCGCCCCCGGCCCCCGCCCCCCGCCGCCGCCGCCGCCGCTCCGCTGCCCCGCGCCCCAGCGCCGCGGCGGAGCCATCGGCGGGGCGGCGGGCGGCTGTGTCCCCCCGCCTGGGAGCGGGGCTGAGCGTGGGAAACGGCACGGGACCGGCCGGGACAGCCCGCGGCGGGGGGAGCGGCGCAGCCCTGCCCGCCGGGCGGCCCCGCCGAGGCCCTTTCCCTTCGGAGCGCGGCGCCCGGGGGTCTCTGCTGCCTGTAGTCCACCCTGGGGCAGGTGACTACAGCTTCCAACAGCCCCTGGGGCTTGCTTTCAATTTCAGATTGCTTGCGGTGTTCCCGGATAAAATTCGCCTTAAAAGCAGCCTCAGTGAATGTCGGGAGCTGTAGTCGATCCTGTTCTTAACGCTTTCCTCGCTGGGAGGAGACTCCACTGGGAACCGGGATTTCCACGTAGCTGAGCTCCCTTGAAATCCTTCAGTTGGTTTTCGGTTTTGTTTTTGTTGATTTCCCTTCCTCCTCCTTAGATCTAGGCCTTGCTTTCCCTGGTGCTGTGGGAAGGGAGGCTGAGGCTGAGTAAAGCAGGGTAAATCTGTACGTTGTCACATGTGCCAAGACTGTTTCCTCAATTTCTCATGGTGCTTTAATTTCAAGTGGTGCTTTAGTAGCGACTGAACAGAAGCGTTGTTAAGGAAACCTGTGCTTTTGACTCCCAGAAACCTGCCGAAAGACGGGAAGAATTTCACACAGTTCTTATCTCACGACCTTGCTTCCACAGGGCTTGTTGTTCTTCCTACAGAGGATTCACTAGGACCGTGTTTGTCTGTACCAAGCTACCTCTATGTATCAGTCCCAAAGACATTTTCAGTTGGGACAAGGGGACAGACGACGCTGTCGGGGCTGGCTCCTACCATCAGACCCAGGGCCCTGGAGAGCGGCTGATTATTCATAACGGTTAGAGCGTGAGTTGTAGGAATGCAAACTTCCCTCTCGCCATCTGCCACTGGGCCTTCGCCTTTCACAGGCGATATGCCCCAAAGGCGTCCAGCTCGCGGGACTTGTCGATACTTGGCCCTTCTCCTGGCAGCGCCAGTTAATGCCGGTGGGACCTTCTGTAGCACGAGCACCTGCTCACCGGAAAGCAGGCGAGATGCGGTACCTCGCTCCATGCTGCCTTCTGCACCCGTCCGATGATGGTGACTGCTGGCTGTTATAACCCCGCTTTCTTTTGCGCCGGTGACCCAGAGGTGACGCGGTCTTTATCTCATAGCAATTCCCCCAGGCACCCAGTTTGCTAGACCTTTTGTCCTTGCAATCAACTGGCGCTGGCATTGTTGGGAAGCGGGACTCGCCATAAGGTGAGGCCATTTGAATGGTATTGCCAGTTTTGAAAGCATCCCTCCGCCCCAATGCAGGAACGGTGCTTTCATAGATTTGATCTTTGCTATTTAAACAGAGGAGGGAGTTTAATATTCAGATTGATTATGAGCACCTTCTGCTGGAAATGTCTACTACAGCAAGCCAAGCCTTCTGGTATGGTTAATGAAATCCATTGTGGCATTAATTCTCATCTCTAATTCATCTTTCAGTGTATAAAACAAAAAGAGATTATACTGAGATGATTTTAATCTCTGAAACAAAGCCTGAAATAAAACTCATAGCTGCAGCTGTTGGGATGGGAAGGGAAAAAAAAGCTATCGCCTGGATGGGGAGAAAAAGCACATGTCACCTGGTTCTGTGTATTACCAATATGCTAACAGCACAGCTGGGTGCCTGCACGTGCTTAACTCTCCTTTGGTGCCTACTCACTGCAAAACATGACGGTGTTATCCAGTGTAACTTTGCATTACAGCTTTGTTCACAGCATGACCTGCTATTAACCTCCGCTTCAAAAAAAATCCATTGTCCTGTGAATTTAATTATCGATTTGGCATTTCAGAAATAGATTGTATTTTTTAAACTCCTTTATGCATTGCTTTACTAGTGTTGCATCTTGTATGTACTATGCCAATGAAATATCCATGAAAAATGGTTATGAATAGAACAGTATGGTTTCTTTATAGTTATATGGTGGCCTTACCATTAGGACTCTAAAATGCACCTCAGCTGAGAGGCGGGACACTTGCTGACTGTGCATGGCACCTGATTCCCATTTCTGCTCCTCTTCCCCCCAGCTGGGCCTGGTTATGTCTTTTGGAGAACCTCAGCCTAGAAAAAAGAAGAACAGGTTAAAGGAAATGGGTCAAAGGCAAAGATTTTTCTTAACTGCAGTACTCAAGTCTGATGTGAGACTTCAATGCTCAGATACTAAGAACTGCAGACAGTGGGTAGTTCTTGTGGAGATGCAGCTCTCAAAGCGTGTGAGGTTCCCGTGTATGCATCGCCCATTATCTTCAGCATGGAGGTCACCATAGGATGACAATAGCACAGACCCTTTTTGGAAATGTGAGGGCAGACTGATTCAACCATGCAGAGAGGTGAGAAAAGTGTCTGATGCCAATGACAACACCACATCACGCGGTGGGTAATCTCTGTGGAATTAGCAGGCGAGGGTGAGAACAAAACGTTGGTCAGATCTGGTGCGAGAGGAGCAAGTCATTCTTTTCTTGCTCAGGTGAAAAACTTGCAGGGCTGCGAAGGAAAAGCAAGCAGCAAAAAGTGAGACTACCCCAGGAGGGGAAATAAGACAGCATTGGCTTTGTTGCTAAATAATTTCCCCGGCTTGCCTTTTCCCCATCTTGCAGTTACCCAGTCCTGTAATTAGACCATGGGGATGATTGGAGAATGGAGTTCAAGGGGCCTTTCAGGGCAAGCTCGTGCAACAGCTCTGTTAAACGGGTTCCTAAAGGAGCAAGGTGTCGAAACAGGCAGTCCAGCCTAAGGTACCGCTACCCTGTGCGTGCTGTGCTCTCGGAGGGGTCAAGGAGAGGCGAGCTCTGAGCTGCACAGGCTCTGGAAGCCCAGGGTCAAGTACCTCCTTAGGATGGAGGCTTTGAAATTGATGTTCTGCCTTCCAGGGATTTTGCAGGTTGCTCTCTTCACAAAGGAAAGGGAGCAGAGGGTCCAGGCCCTTGGCAGTTACAGGAACAGAGAAGTACACAAAACTCTCCGAATTAAGCTGGACAAACCATTTTTCACACATCAGAAGAGCGGCAAATCCAACAAATGCCGAAGTACTTTGGTAGATGCTTCCACCTCAGCTGTAGGAGGGCAACAGTCAGAGATGAAACGCGGCGAGGGAGCATCCTTTTTTGGTTAGAGTAAGGGGAGAAAAAGATGCATTGCAGGGGAGCCACAGCCACGTCTTGTTGCTCTGCACTTTTAGAGCTCTTTGTGGTGAGAGGAATTCCCATCTGCACTCTCAAGCGGCCTTTAAGTCTCCTCCCAGGGGAGATGGCACAAACTGTCAGGTTTCTTTTGCCATTCGCTGGCTCTTTTCCTCTCTTTTTGCATGATGAATTGCTCACTTTTTCTCTTTGCTTTACTGCACTTTATTTCTGACAAACGTTCCAGTTATTTGGGATGTTCGTATGCCCCAGGGCTAAGGTGCGTCAATGTACCACAGCCTCCGCCTGCTGCAAGATGGGCAGCAAGAGGTGCCAGCAGCCTGAGAGAGTTTGCTCAGAGTTTGCAGTTACCCAAATGAATAATTAAACGAAATACGTGTCCTGCTTTCAAAGCAGGTCAGAACTGCAAAGCCAGAGATAAGGCTCTTGTGTGACCTTTATTTCCCTTTGCTTCCTTGATGTCCAAAGCTATGCAGCTGTATGCCTGTGCCCGGGTTTTCCCCAGTGCTGGGCAGAGAAAATACAAGATAGGAAAGTATATCCGTGGAGGCAAGAAAAGGAGAAGAGAATAGAAATTTCTGGTTAAACAGAAGGGAAAAGAAAGCTGGCATGAATGCTAGCCAAGCAACACGTTGCAAAATGAAAGATCATCCTGAGCCTTTGCAAGGCTCAAGTATCCCCGCAGAGCTCCTGGCAAGCTTGTTGTTTCCCCAAGTTATCGGTGCTACGTCATTCAGAGGCGAGAAAGCACTCATCCACACAGCTGACTCATCACATCCGCGCAAGGGGAAAAATCCTGTGGCTGTTAAGGCTATAAAGCCTGGCCTAGGAGACTCAGGACTGCCTAAGGACAGATCTGACACCAGACGGCGCTTACCCTACCGACTGTGTGCGAACAAAGAGGGATGCAAAGGGAGAACAGCAGGATAACAAATTCAACTTGTTAAATGGCCCATGAGAGTATCCCTAGGAGACCTCCATGAGACAGAGATGTAAATCCTTGGTACTGCAGCTTGTAGTCAGTGTTTTAGGTGTGAACTTTGGAAGCATGACATAGCAGTCTCTTCAAACCAGAGGTGAGAGTACTGGGAACAAGCGAAACTGCTGTGGAGCCAGTGAAGTTGCATGTCCAGCCACCAATATTTCAGGTCAGCTTGACTCCTTGGGGTCCTACGCGGCCAGTCTGACGTGGTTGCACTCCTGGCCCTGAGCAGCCCTGCGACAAACATGCTGCTTGGCTCCTAGGGCTCCTTCTGCACTTACCTAGTTCTTCCCAGGAGAAAAACTTAGTCATGGCTAATGGGAGAGTTTGCCGACAGCCTGGACACAGAGTCCGAGCTGGCTCCCTCTGACTGAAACAATCCTCCAAAACTCATCTCAAGAGGGCTCCAACCACACGTCCTCTCCCTCTGCGCCGCAGGAATTGCTACTACCTCATGTTATACAGACATATGCCGCTCAGATGGGCTGCCACACTGTTTCTTCTCGCTTCAAGTTCTCTGAGCTGGAGGAACTGCAAAGAAACAAAAAACGTCCCAGGGCCTCTGTGAGCACATCAGGACCAGCGCAGACGTGGGCACCACAGGCCCCCTTCAGAGGTGCTAGTCCTGAGCGCTTGCACACAAACCTGCTTCCTCCACGCTCCACAGACGGAGTAAAGATGTAACGCTGCATGTGTCAATAGAGAATATGGCTGTTTTTTAATGAAGCAGGTGTTTTCTGCGGTGGGTGTGAGTTACTCCCTGCTGAATCTTACAACGTGACAATGTTTGACAAGTCTTTGTGGAACAAACACGATTGAAAAAGAAAAAGTAGCCTGTGCTTTTGCTCTTATGATGACAAACTGAGCGAGATGCTCTTCTTGCTTGTATTTCTTTATGGGGAACCATTAGGTCCTAACTTTACTAGCTATGGTGTTAGCCACCGCAACCATTAAAGGGTTAGGCGTGACTTTGTGCTTTTGTTGTGGGGAAAAATATTTGTTGAGTGCTGCCTTGTTCTGTTCCCCCTGTGTGCGCCGCAGTTTGCAGTGGCTCACAATGGGAACAGTGGTCTTTGATCTGGCATTATTGGATTATAATTGACCATGTTGACAAGAAGCAATCTTGATTTTAATGCAGCCTCCTTCACTCACTGTTGTGGTCAATTATTTCACGATAATGGCAATTCTGCCAGGTATTTTTGCTCCATTGAGCAATTAGGTTGTTATGGAAACTGGTATTCTATAAATTACCTAAAGAGAGGCCTGATTCACTCCTTAGGAACAAGAAGTTTGAAAGTAAAACGTACAGGATACCAGTTTCTTTGTAAAACAGTTCGGTTGTGTTTGTAATTCTTAACCGTTCATCAACAGTAATAGGATGCCTCTGTTGCAACCGGGTATTTACTTGTGCAATAATTAATCCTTAGGGCCTGTTAACTATCTGGTGCAAATACCAGCACCTTCACGTCTCTGCAAAGTTTGGTCAGTTGTTGTCCCTTATTTGAGGATGTGGGACCACTGGATGTGCGTGGCCGAAGATGAGCTGACTCCTGCCTGTGTTTCCGTCGTTGGCCCTTGGCCGTTGCTGGGCACGGAGAGCCCTTCTGTGTGCCATCTGCCAGGTCACGAGCTCCCAAACACTTGCCTGGCTGTTGCGATGGCCAAAGCCGCATCTGGCTGTGGCAGCAAGGATGTGCCCTTGTGTCTTAGACATTGAGATTTATGGGGGACTAGCAAGAAGGCAAGATGCTGATAATCTGGGACGAGAACCTTTGTCCCCTGTTCAGTCACCAAAATGTTTCAGACAGGCTTTGCATGCAACAGGTTTCCTTCCCATTGAGCAACAGGGTTTCCTTCCCTTTCCCAAGCAAAGGGAATGGATTGCCTTGAGGGGCTTTTGGTTTAGTGATGGTTGAGTCTTTCATATTTTGTCTAACCAAAACCTACCTCTCCTGTACTAATCCCTGGAGAGTCTCTGAATTATGTCACTAAGAGTGAGCCAAACCTGCTGGACAGAGGCATCCTGGATACGGGCAATGCAGAAGCTCTCCGAGAGTGTTTTTGCAGCACCCATTACCTATGAGAAGAGCAGCCTTTCGCCTCAGAGCTGCTTCTCCAGCACTTCTCAACAGCAAGAGCTGCAATAAACATGTAGGTGGGAAACTGTTGAACAGAGGTAATTATCTTGCTTATGGTTAGCTGAAGTTATTCTGCACAGCTGAGGGACCCGCACCGGCATGACTCGGGCAAATAGTGCTACTCCAGAGCATCCTTCCTCTTTTCTTGTTATGATCTCCTTGCACATGTGCACATTCCTCTTTCACAGAGGGATGAGGAAAAGCCCAGGCAGTCACTAGTCAACAGCCCCCATGCATGCGCATACACAAACCCCACGCTGAAGCTCTGACTTAGTCTTAACCATTAGATCCCAATTTATCTTCGAGAGTCAAGTTGCAAGAAGAAAACAAAACAGATCCTGTTAGTGTCTTCCTGTAATGACTGCGCTTTTTTGGTTTTTGAGATAGACTCCGCAGGGTCAAGGAGAGAAGCGCTGTGATATAACTGAAGTCACAAATGTGTAATGGAGATGGTATTAAAAGAGCTGAGAGGAATGTGAGAGGGAAAGAGAGAAGGTCGCAGCTCCAAAGAGCTTGTGATCAAAACATAAGAGACAAGGAACACATGAAAGGGTTTAGTCTTAAATACTAGGAGGGAGAAGGGGAGAGAAAGAACATGTATTACAGTAATTCTACTGGTCAGTTTGTTAATTGTGCGATAAATTGTGCTTGCAGTTTAAAAGAGAAAAAGTATTTCTTTATTCCTGCTGGGTGAACTAGGACCTAGTTCACACTAGCTGTAAATGTGTTAGGACAGAAAAATCGAAGCCTTTGAGTGCTGCAAGGCACACTCATCATATCATAATGCCTTTTGAAGCGGTAATTAAGTGATTGATCAGAGCAGATCTAATTAACTAACTACATTATATGAAAAACAACATCATGGAGAAAGTTGTGATACTCCGGGCTGATGACTCTTTGCCCTGCTGGATGGGTGTGGGTGGAAAAACCAAACCTTCAGTCAATATATGACTTTAAAAGAGCTTAAGATTAAAAGTTTCCTTTGTCTCTCTTCCTTGTCTTTCCCACATTATTACTCCGCGTACTTCTAGACATTTTAGGAAGTGCGTAGACCATATTTGTCACTAACATATTCAGCATTAAGCTAACTGCTTAAGTCTAAAATTCACCCACACACGGTCTGTATGGGGGTGCAATTCAGATATAAACATTTCCTTAGTAAAGTATCTTCTATTCTTGTTTCTCTTTCTAAAAATTTGCTTTACGCCTTCCCTTAAATCGGCGCGTTTCTGCAGAGGCAGGGCAAGCTCGGGCTCGTCAGACCTGACGTTCGGGGACGCGCAAGCGCAGCTTTGGCGGCAGTTCACGGCCTGCTTCTCCCGCGGGGCGTCCGAGAGCGGCGTGGCTGGCAACATGACAGAGGAAAGATGCGACAAACATGAAGCAAAATATTATTCATTGGGATGAATGCTCTGACGTGCTGTTGGAGAAGGTTATACAGGTTGTGGGCATGTTTTACTTACCAGATGGCCTTTCATCATAGATGCAGAGACTATGATAAAAAACCACAGTGATTCAGGCTCTCCATCAGAGCCCAGTTTGGCTGACAGCAGTTTCACCCCTGTCATGCTTTGGACCATGATTTCCCTCTCTCTCGGAGATCAGACTGTTTTATAAAGCTTCCAGACCGTTGGCTGACAAGATTGTTTGAACTAGAAGAAATCAGCCCCACTGGGCAGGAGGAGAGTCGCCTTCAAAAGGCTGGTTACATGCATTATTTCCTTGCTGTGGGCTAGCCTCCATTATCTCCCATGCATTTTTGTATCTGATTTCCTCCATATTTTACTACTAAAGGAGTAGTTTTATTTCAAATTAATTTAAATTTTGCCAATTTTAATTGTCCTCTTTTATGCTTATAAGTGTCAGATGTAGCCTTATACAGAGAATTTCGTTCACATCTTCCTTCCCAGCTTTGATTCAAGAACACTACAGTGATAGATAAAAATCATTTCCCAAAATTTATATTGAGGTGAGGAAAGTCCAGCAAAGGCCAAAAGGCAGGAAAGCAACTAACTCCCAAAGCATCCTTGGAATAATCCTACCCCCAGAGGTTATATGCCTTGCCGATACGATTCAGTCTGGCCTGGAGCCAGCAGTCCTTGCTACTGCTTGGGTCGGTTTTGTGCTATGTGATGTCGGTGATAGATAAGATATACGCCGTGACAATCTTGCTCCATTTTCTACCCCAAAAGAGTAACCACTATACAAGTAACAGATATGTATGGGTTTGCCTTGCAACGTGTTTTTGTTTGTCTAGAATTTCAGAAGTTGTGCTGCAGGGAAAAGATGAGGCTGCCGTATAATATACGTCTGCAGAGCTCGTGAAGTATTGTACGACTTGTCTGGCGCACACCAACGTCTCTCTCCTGAGCAGGAGCCTCCCTGGGAACCTCCTGCGGGCACGGGCGGTAAAAGCAAGCGGCTGTGATTTTTCACTGCCTCTGCACAAGTGTCACCCACTGCTGCTCCCCCTGCTCTCCTGACGACTTACTCGCTCAATAAGGTGTAGCATCACTAACCTGAAGTGCTGTAGCTGTCAGAAATTGGAGTATCATTCAGCAGCGCAGGCACTAGGTTAGCCTGGGAGACACCCCGCTGCCGATGGGGGAAGGCTGGCGAGGTGAAGGGGGTTATTTATTGGAAGCGTTTGCTCAGCTGCTATAGAATTAGCTCTTAAAGTTGGCAAGAGAATCCGTAATAAAGGCGTCTACATCCTTGGAAAAGTGTCTCTCTCTGAGCTTCAAATTACTCTCTGTTTAAAAAGCTGAATCAACTACTTGGTATTTATAGAAAATTAAACCAGGGGTTCCCATTTATTAGCAACTACTGTGGGAATGATCTTCCAGCTTTTTGTCTCTGCTATATTGGTATGCTGCTATTTCACCTTATCTGGCCTTTTGCTACCGTTAACTGTATATATTAGTTGTTAGTCTGTTAAACTGTCCCTATATCTCAATTCTTTGGAGAATGAGAGTCATTTGAAACGGTTGGAGAACGCTGGCTGCGTAACTGATTGTGTTTATAAAACATAAAAGACTGTGTTCCTCTTTATTTACCTTTATTGTAAATGGAAAACACATCTATTGTTTGTGCTTCTCTGAAATTGCATATAACTCTTTTAGACACCTTAAGGCCCATTAGCACCTGCTTAATTTTTGTGTTGCTTTGTCTGTATGAGAGAAAAATCTCCTTTATTGGCCTATCTCAAAAATAGCATCTCATCAGTTGGGAACTGATTTAGAATTCTTTTAATTCAGCAGATCATTAAAATATATATGGCACTTCCAGGGAAAATCAAACCACGTAGAAACAGCAAAGACTGGCAGTTATGCCTGATCAACAATAACGGTCCAACATCTAGGGAGAAAATGATTGCGCATTTTTCTTCTGAAGCCTATCAACACTTAACAAAACTGATCTGTTTATTTTTAACCCATTACAAAAATACCAGTAGCTTTTTTTTTTTTTCATTTTGTGAAAAGACAGACAGCTGCAAGGACTTGCAGCAGATTCTAGCTCTTTATTTTGTTTGACCTGATTTAACAAGCTTCCTGTGTTGAAATATCATAGTCTATGTTGGGAATTATGTCAGGAAGCACAATATGTGCAGTGTGGGTGAGTGAGCTTGCATGAACTGTCAATGAAGATCAATTATAGGAATTATTGAATTACACATTAGATAAGAAGCAGATGACTTCTTTTTGCATATAAGTGTGCTGTTAACTATTTTCAGCTAAATGAAAATTTAGCCATGCAGGCAGTGAGAACTTGTCACAAAGCATCACAGGCTGCCCAGGCTTATTGATTATTTTTTTTTTTTCTGACTGAAGTCCTGCAGTCTCATGATTTTGGTGTGGAGAACTGGTGCAGATGAAGCGAGAGAGCATCAGTCTACTAATAATGCATGCTACAAATGCAGCTTGGGCAAAAATGGCTCCTTGCAAGGGACTTGATAGGGATGAAAGGAAAAGTGTTATTTAGCGCTTGCCATTTTCTGACTGCTTTGGTACTCCTGATTCGTGCTGTGAGAGTTGCGTGTCCTCCTGTTGGTACCACAGCTGGGCAGTTAACAACAGGGTGGTGAGACAGGCTCATTCCTGTACCCACATCATTTATGAATATCCGGTATCAGTCTGTTTATTGGATATTTTTGAATGTCTGGCATTGGTGGTATTTTTGCCACGAGAGGTTACCTAGAAGGTGGTAAGACTGGCTCAGGAAAAGCCAGCCTTGAGCAAAGTCTAGAAAGCTGTGAGCACCGCTGCCAGCATCGCCGTGTCTGTGCCTCTGGCTCTGTTTGTCGCTGAAGAATCCCAGCTTGGCAATACATAAAATCAGTAGGATTTAAACAGGCTTTTTCAAGGAAGAAGTACTAGCTCTTGTTAACAGGAACTAGATGATATATCATCTTTTGCTGTTGAGGTACTGAAAGGCATCAGAATAAAACCCAGGAGAGTACAGAGAGAGAACAAAGAGGTGAACAGCTATGCAGCCTGTGTGCAAATATCCTTTTATTGCAGCTTCTTGTATTCTAGAGTGTAAAATCTTTTTCTCCAAAGATCTGTTACTCTTTTTCACAGAGGACTGACTTGATGCAAACCAAACCCCCACCACAGCTATTACTGCTGTCTTCTGGAGAATCTTAAGTGGTAGTTGGTTTTCTGCTTTAGAAGCATTGTTAGCAAATAGCAATTACTTAGCATGCATGTTTTTTGTTATTTTATTTGTCATTTTGGGATTGGCTGTTAGGCTTTTTCTGACAATTGATATGAAAAACTGACTACTTTTGTTTCGTGTTTGGAAGCTTGAAGGTTAAGTATTGTCTTATTGACTGTACCTCTCCCAGTTCTACTCTAAGAAGGTAGTTGCTATTAACTGTTTTGATCCAGTGTCACGACTGATAAATGATGCATTTAATTCATCCCAAAATTTCAGAGAAGTAACACACAAGTCTCTCATTGCTCTGAAGAAAACTGGACAGCTGAGTGATGGGAAAAGCAGAAGGTAGAACATATTCTACCTTTGTACTTATGTATTCCATTCAATTTTGGAGAAATTTCAAACAGAAGCATAAAACACCTTTTATTAAGAAGTGTTTTTTAAAACTCAGAAGACAAAGTCTATCTGCAGTACTTCAAAAATACAAAATAAAAGAAAAATAGCCCTACCCTCCCCCTTCCTTTTTTCAGGAAATATTTATTCCACAGAAACTCTTTTGCACAGGATTTCCATTTGTCTTTCAGGGCTAATATTTTAGTATCCGTCCTTTGGCTAAAAATGGCTCAATGTAATTCCTCGGCAGACCACGAACATTGTATCGTTGCAACAACCGCCCGCCATGTTTTTCTTCAGTTGGAGGAAAAATATACTGTTTTTGTAGCCTTTCCCTTCCAGGTAGCAATGACAATCTAAAAATGTAAGAAAACAACGTGAGTGAGGCCGGTAGAACATCAGCAATGGTGAACAGCACCATAAAAGAGCAATTTGACCATGACCTCCAAAACGGGCAACAACTGTCATTCAAACCCTATTGAAACATTAACTTATTTCACTGTTTGTTATTGCTTTGTCTTAATCACACCTAACTTTTTTTAAACATGTTAATGTTAATTCATCACAAATCTTAACATGGAAAAACTGTTTAAAAACCAGAATCCCACAACAGTCACTGCAAAATATTTCTTGGTCTCAAAGCAAATAGTATAGAACAACTAATTCTAAGACTTAAATAAAGTAACATGTAGGCTGTCATTGCTGAGTTCTTCAAGACAGGAATGAACACACCCACTCAGAGCAAGAACATTTTCAATCTGTAAAGTACCAAAATCGTGATTCCAAACTAAAATTAGACAAGTAATCATACCTAAATTTCTTTCAGTTTCACCTGGAAGTGTCCTTCTATGTTGTATCTGTCATTGCCTCATCTGATGCTTTTATTTATACTCTGAACAAAGTGCTGTTATTGGTCTTTTATACTGTAGTCATGCCTGCCACCTTGCCTATAAGGCTACTCTGCACAGATTATTATATTTACTGGAATCTGTGGAATGAAATCTGAAAAGAAAAAAGAGAATTTCTTTCAAGTTCCATTATTTGAAGGAGCTAAATCTACCTCAATATCTGAATTTAATTCACAAGAGTTAGTCAAAAGATACTTTCTTCTTCTTCTTCAAAGAAAAGAACCTCCATAATTTTAACGAGTTTGTTTCATTCTAATCTGTTTTAGCACTTCATTTGTTTTACTAAATTGTAGGTATGAGCCAGTGGTTTTTTGTTGCTTTAGATAACAATTCTTGGAACTCTTAAGTACATTTTAGCTACATCTGTCAGCCAACACGAGGTTGCTAGGAGGCATCTTATACTTTCCAATGACTTCTACCTCAGTGACAGCTGCAGAGATTTCCCCCAGTGTGGGGATTTGATGTGAACAGCAGGCTCTTCCAATCTTTGACGTATGATGCTCTAATTTACTACCAAAGTCTGCTTTCAGGTCATCAGATTTCATCTGCATAGGTGTAACAAATTTATAACGAACAAACTGTATTTTGCGACTGGCATTGAATTGACCCATTCAAAAAACAAGAAATGAACAAACAAACAAAAACTAACAAGCAACTATTTCAAAAAGGAGTGGAGGATGTTTTCCAATCCAGTAGAAACTTGATTGTGTTACTGACAGATGACTGCCTGCTATTTTTTTATGTAGTGTAATTTCAACATCAATCTAATCTAATTTATTCCAGGAAACTCCAAACAGTAACTAGACTTTTCTCCCCAAAATCACAAAGGTATAGTGATATATGAGTATCTTTCAACACCATCTAGCTAACTCCTAAATTAATTCACGTTCTTCTACCTTTCTGGAAGTCAGCCAAAGAGATTTATGGGTGTGCATGGCTCTCTGCTGCTCATCAATTTTTCATGTGAAGATGTCTGTCTGGCACATCTCTGTTTCTGGCTGATCTCAGGGGCAGAGATCAACTAAGAAGAGCATACTACTTATACTAAGACAGAATGAATCGTTTTGGGCACTTTCCCTTGAGGGCAGTCAGATTTCCGGTTTCCAGATATAGCGAGTGGACTGGATTGAGTCAGAAATTCTTCCACCACACAGCAGGAAACGTCATGTTCTGCAGCCCACAGGAGTGCTGGGAATGCCAGGCTTTTAGGTGGAACTACAGCACATGGCCATGAAGCCCCAACGACCATTTCACGGGCAAGCAAATTATTGTTTAGTAAACTAAAGGATGTCTTCTCTATAGATTTTTCATTTAAGGCTACGAAAAAGTCCTCCCATGAGCCTCCAAAATTAATTTGTCCTAGGACCAATTTAAGATTAAATTCTACTAATCAGTTTTAATTGCGCTTCCTACATAATCTGATATCTTTAGAGACATCACAGTTGATATTTTCTCTTAGAATCTGGGTAAAATATAATTTGATATGGCCATCTTTTCATGATTACTCTATCTGAATTCTGGAGAAGCTTCAAGTATTTTGTTACATACAGCTTTTAGATGATAAATTGCACTGTCCCATGCCAGGTTTTATCTTCTAAGATAGAGTTTAACATTGCCATCCTTTCCTTATCACTGAAAAAATGCAAATAGTTAGCTACATTTAAAATAAAACAATGTTTATTGTAATTGCTTAGATACTTTGTCAATTTTGCTTTAATTAAGCCCCAATCACTTTTTGCTCTGCAACACATAATTCCCATTATGTCATGACAAACATAGTTTTTAGCTGCTCCAGGAGATATTAATGTGAACACATCAATTTGTGTGTCTTGACAGACCATGAAGTTTAATAAATCCCTTTCTATAAAATAATTTTTGTGGAATTAGGGGTGCCCCTGTAATAGCACAGATCAAGCCTGAGGCTGACCTGTCTAAAAGGTAATTTGGTTTTTGCGGCAGCTACAATTTAATAAAGTGTTTATCTGTTAAAAACTGACCTATTTGTTTTAGGATAACTGAAAAAAGAGAGCATGGAGGACAGTTATGATTTTAAAAAGGCTTCACTTTCATGTGGTTAACTGCACCTTTACTTCTAATGTTCCCAGATTCACTTATTCCACGTGAACAGCCTCTACTTCTTGCCTACTTCAGGAGGAACCTTTCTATTCTTTTACCCTTTGGTTGAGACTCAATTATTCTGCCCTGTATAGCTCTAGGATGTCAGATGCTGTTCTTTCCTTTAGGAATTTGAGTCCTGTTTTACAGTTTTCAGGCAGTGGTGGTACAAAACACTTTATGAAGTAGTTGGAGCAAATAGTTTCATTATAAACGATATCCTATAGCCCTATAACTGATATCCTATACAGGGCTATACATGACTCAGCATGACAATTTTCTCATTTAATTTTAGGCACCACTAGAAGTAATGTGCATTTAAGGCCTGAACAACCAGTGTAATTTGGGGAGATTCCCGTTGGACTAATTAAAGTATTACTACAAATCATTCAGTAGGTGGGGAAGGACAGGGATGGGTGACACCTTAGCCTTGAGATGGGATTCCCCTGAATTTAACACTGGTTTTCAGTTTAAGTTGTGGTCACACAAATGACTGGAAAGGTAGCAGTCAATGTAATTGCAAAGTTGTTTAAGCTAATATGATTTATTTCAACGTAAGGAGAGGATCAGTGTGAAGCCTGTAGCCAAGGCGATGCTTGTGAACATGAGGACAGATTTTTTTTTGGAACAGTTTTCCAGTATAATTTGCTTCTGAATATGCTTAAGGTAGCCAACATACAAAACAGCATTCAGAAATATAAACCTCATTTTCTCAGCCTAAGCTTTTTTCAAATCCTTAACCCAAACTTAATCAAAAAAGAAAAAAAATCAAGTTCTTTCCTATATGTGTTCAATATCAGAACTTCAATTTGTCCTAGCTTTTCTCTTCTAATCATGTGGCAAGGCTCCCCAGTGCTGGGGTGATAACGGTAATGGCCATACACAGATACACGCATTGTGGATAGGAGCAGTGAAAGCTGCTTTTTGGAGGACTGAACTCTAGCCTTTATCCTGTATACAAATGCCTCATGCATTTTGGTTCTTTTTCTTTAGAAACTACACCTTTATCTATTGTTCAGTTTTCTCACAGCCTGAGCACTTTGGAGTAGGGCCCATGCCCTTGAGAACAGCCGGGCAGCATTGCTTGGAGTATTCATATCAATTTAAGATACAAGTCATCCTTATCTTTCTGGGATTCCAGTCTAGCTCCTTCTATAGGTGCTCAGTTCACGTATAGAAAGGATTGTTAGTGCCCCACTTCAGTTACCGTTTTATTTGGGTCACATCTGAAATGTAGTATGTTTATGTCTTGGCTTAATGAGAAACTCAGCATAGGGTTGCAATGTTAGGGGAGTTTCTAAGGAAACATGGATAGGCACCGAACGACGTGTGCTGGAATGAGGATTCCTCAGAACTGGGATTAGGTCAGAAGAGCATCACATGAATCTGTTGGCATTTGGTACATAAATAAAAATATAGATGATGGCTATGTATCTAATAGGAAGACTACCATGTTTATTTTAAGTGCTATTTTTTTTCCTTGTGTAAATGTAAGGAAAATAAAAACCATATGTAATAAAAACTAGTGAACGTAAGCACTTGCGTAATACATGAGCGCATTGCTTACACAAACAAGGCCTTTAATATTTCAGTGAAAATAAATTTGAAGAATATCATCAGCTGTAGCCTTATATCTAACTTCTAGTGGAAGTCTATGGAGGAAAGACCTAACAGCCATTTAGGTTTTTTAAAATTTAATTCCCCTTCTGCTTACCCTTGGAGAATGATTGTAGAGGAGGAAATTAAAAACATTGTGGAAGGAAGGACAATACAATTGCTTTCCTGGTGATTATTTCTCTTTGCCTTCCTATCTTTCTCTGAGAAGGAATTTGCTTACTTCTTCCATAAATGTTTTTCTTCAAGATGTACTGTGCAAACATTTATATCCCCTGTAAGTGTGCATGATTGTTGCATCCAAGCTACATATCTTGCGACAGCTAGGGAAAACAAAGTAGGAAAGAAATATGCCTAGGACCGCAGCATTATTTAGGTCCCATTAAACAATAGTAAATGCTACAATTGGCAAGGGTTTATGACAGTACTCTGGGCAGCCACCTTTAAGGGTGTATGCTTTATTTTGGTGCAGAAAGTTGTCATCCAGCTACAGTTAAGGTTAGGGCTAGGAAAAAAAGGGTAGAAGATCCTGGTTTATTACAGGATCTTTTAACTACTGGCTGGTTAGGGTAAGGACTAGAGCTGATAAGTGATAATTCAATTTTTGTTTTCAGATGCATGTAGATTGGCTAACTACGGTTAAGGCCAGGGATAATACTCAACAAAAGAATCACTGAAGAAATCAGTTTACTTCTAGGACCTGCACACCCTGGAAATCTAGGTTGCAAACTGATACCAGACAGAGTTATTGGATTAGTATTAAGATTTGGGAAACGGAAGAGTTGAAGAGATTTCTAAGATAGAGCAAAAAGTAGGAGTTTTTTTGGTCATGCTCAGATCTTAGAATTGTGATAGCACAAGCCTTTTTTGTTACCTTCCAGCCATATGCAGATCTCAGGAAGTTAGCTTCCTGAGTGCAGGGAGCAGTCATGAGTGTTTTGCTGGGACAGCTGGCAAAAGGATGTAGGACTCCAAAAATGAAGACATTCGAGCGATGCTGCTGTAAATACAGAAGTTTCACAGCCAGATGGTGTTAGGTGAGGCTTGGCATCACTCTGCCCATTAAAATATAGCTATGCTAGTTTTGATCAGAATCCGAGTGCCAGGTTCTTGGTGCAAAGTTGGCACACCTGCATGCCTAATCTTTTGCTTTTATATTTACTTAGTATCGTACATCCTGAACAAGCCTGAAGGGTGTTACAGGCAGCGACAAACAATCTTTGGAACACAGTCACCTCAGTGCACTATGCAACAGCATGAGGGAGGAGAATTTTGGCCAAGGAAATAAAGGGAAACCCCTACTCTTATAATAAAAAATGCCAAACAGATGGTAACCAATTCAATGCATGGTGAGATGTCAAAACATGTTGAGCACCATATTGGGACCCGATTAGGGAAAATCATAGAGCTATTTATTCCATTAAGCTTTTAAATGACCTATTAAATTAATAGTGGGAAATAAGCTCTTGTTTTGCAGAATTGAAGGTCTGTTGATGATCCTTCCAGTTAAGTGAGGTTATCCACAGGAGCAGTTGCCAAGATCACAGTGATGTATAATCTTGCTGTTATAAAGACAAAGGACTAGTGGACTATGATTGCTGTTGATAAAAAAAGCAGAAGTAAGAATGAATAAATACTTTTACTCTGAAGGCTTCAGGTCACCAATTTAAAGAAAAACAGAACATGTGTTTGTCTGAAGGGGTATTTATTTTTTACCTGCTACATCAGAAGTGGGTACTAAGGTCTTATCACACAGCTTTTTTTCTCCCTTCTCTACTCCCTCCATCTGCCACTTTCAGCTTCTTTTCTTGATGCTTTTGAAAACACTTCTGCTACATCTGTAATTTTTTTGCTGGAGAGGTCAACTAACCAACCGATGCAGACTTGTCAGTCCAGCATGGCAGTGCAACTCACTGGGCTGGTCAAACAAATAAGGTGCCAAATTGCGGTGGAAGACTCAGGTGTAGTATTCTTGTTATGGAAGAGGGGACGAATAGCCTAATGATGAGGGAAAACCTTGAATGATCCATCTCCTCATCCGATCTGTGCATCAGCTGTTCTGCACAGAAGAACCTCCATGGAAAGGGAACCTCTCTGTCAGAAGAAAAACCCAGCTCTTCTGCTTCCCCCACTTCCTAAATCTAAAGTGATACAGTATCTAAACAGATACAGTAATTTCTCAAGTGACATTAGAAATATTGTGGATATTTAACAGTAATTTTGGCAGATACAAAAGATGGGGCCAAGAGCATTTCTACAGAAGGTAGGCTGCAGAAAGGGAAAGGCAGAGGAGCCTCAAGCTCGCCTCTGAGGCCTGGATGGCAGGCAGCTGAGAAATGCCCAAGATCTAGGACACACCACCTCTAGACATGATAGGGTTCTGAACGTTAAGGCAGGATGTGGTATTTTACTAAAAGGTACTAGCATGAAAATTGACCAGGTAGTTTATGAAGAGGAAGCTCTCTATAGCGTTGCTTTTTAAGAGCTGATCATTCCTATGCACTGCAGTTGTGGATGAGACACAGACAATGTCCTGCCTGATTGGAATCCAAAAAGCAAATTAGGCAGTGCAGGTGCCAGACAATAAATTAGATTTTAAAAACTCTTTCAGGTTTAACAACTCGAAGCGAAACCAGATATGCAAGTTGAGACAAGAATTATCCTGAAAATATGTCAGTGTTCCAGGGGTGGACTAGAAGAAGTAGGAGGAAGCACGAATCTGTAAAATGATTTGTATAAAGTCATAATGTAATCCATCAGTGCATTACTTTACCACTTTGATGCCAAGCCAGTATTAGCATAATTAAAATGATTGCTGGATAGCAAAACATCTTGTTTTATGTCACTATACTGCATCATGATTTTTAAGGAGCCCCATCACCTAGATTTCTGCTACCAGCTTACATGCTGCCAAGGTGCTGTGCAACACTGAACTGTACTCTGAAACAGCATCATGTCTTTTGCCTAACTGTGATGTTTGCTGATACCATCAATGCCACATCGTGATATCCTCCACTGAAATCACTCTACTGCTCCATTGTTAAAGAAGGTCATGCTGCATTCCACTTAGCATTTTGATGGATGGCACGTAGATATTTTGGAAGGGATACCAAGCTGGAACATTTTCACCCATACTTCACTTGAAAGCTAATTACCCTGTGTGTGAATAAAACGGCCTTACAGACCATGTAAAAATTGGGACATAAAGGTCGAATAAGCATTTTGCAAAAGAAAATTTAAAGCTTCTGAAAATATAATTTTATTTCCCCTCTGGCAGTTATAGCATAGTTAGGTGATGCCAACTATGACATCTAGCCTACAATTGAACCAGCTCCAGTCAGAACTATTAAGAATGAGTCATTTTTGCCTTTCAAGATTGAAGGAAAAAAAAAAGCTGGGGGAGGGGCAAAATTTAGGAGCAATGGTACTCTTTATAGGAATAAAACCGGGCACCATCTGAGCGAAAGCACACGGCCTCTACCCAGCACGGCTCATCCCTGCCTGAAGGCTGTGGGGGCCCTGCCCGGCCTTTCTCTTCATCTCCCCCATTTCCCGCTCCTCACCCCCCCGGGGGAGCGGGGACGTCCCTCACGGATTCCCCTTTCCACCAACCCCGGAGGGAGTGGGCGGCTGCCAGGCCCGGCACGGAGCAGGGGGAAGCCTCCTGCGAGGCACCGGGCCCCCACGGCCGCCACGCGGCTCCCTCAGCGGCAGGCACGCTGCCAGCTCGACCGTTAAAACCGTTAATCGCCGCGCCGCGCTCGGGCGCGTGACGCACAAGTGACGTCCCGGGGGGGGGGAGGGAGGTGCTGAGGCGAGGGAGAACGGCCCGCAGCGCCCCCGAGGGAGCTCGCGGCCCGTGACGACGGCGCTTCCGCCAGGCACGGCTCGGGATTGGCTGGAGCCGAGGCGCCTGGCGCGCGTCATCGGAAGCGATGGTGCCAAGGCCACGCCCTTCGCTGCGTTCAAACCTGGATGGCGGTAAAGAGGGGGCGGCGAGCGGGGGCTGGGGCTGGCGGGGCGGTGGCGGCCGCGCGGGGTCCCCGGCGCTGAGGGGAGCCCGGCGCGACACGGGCACCGGCTCCGTCGCGCCCCAAACGTCGCGACTACTGCCTGGGCCGCGAGGCTCTTCAAACTCGCTAGTTTTAATAAACTTTGTTTTTAAATGTACATATCGCTTAGATTACCCCCTCCCCCCCTTTTTTTTTTTTAACGTTACCCCCTGAAATGCCTCCGCGTGACAGCCCCGATTCTCTTTCCAGGAGGTCTTTTCTCCAAGATAACCCGTAAAGATGTTGAAGTTCAAATGTGGCGTCCGTAATCCGGTAGAGCCAGGACCTATGGAGCCCATCACGAGCCGGATTTCTCGGCTAAATCTGCTCTTTCAGGTAAAGAACGTCTGGTGTTGGATTTGCTGATCTCTGTTTATTCTGGATAGATAGTCAGTATGTAAAAATACAATTTTGGTTCTTCGTGTGGACAGTCAAACTGTGCCTTTTTTTTTTTTTTGAGAGGGTAAAAGAAAGCGGTAACTTGTTAGAAATCGAAGCGTGAACCCAGTCTGCACAAAGTTCAATCGGGAGTAGCTGGTCTTACTTTGATGTGCAGCTGTTAATGTCTGAGCTTGAGTGGACTTTCTTGAATAAAAATGGAAAATCATATTCTGTGCCCACAGTTTTCTCATGGATGAGATAACTGAGGGTTTGTCATGAGATGGATTTACGAAACCAGCTGCTATTTGATCATCCAAGGTTACTTCTGGAGCTAATATTGATGCTGATTGCTTAGACTACTTGTACCAGGAAAAAAATAAACCTATAGGGTATAATATCAAGAAAAAGCCAATCAAAGCAGAATTGTTGGTAGGATGTAAGCAATTTCAAGAATGCTGTGATTTGAGCTTTTAACAATGTTGAGAAGATTGCTTTATCTAAAAGTACCGTACCTGAAGCAGCTGTTACAGAGATGGGTAGTGATCTGATATTTTAAACACATGCTTCTGCATTATTTGTCCAATTTCTAAAACAGTGATTTTTAAAATGGATAACATATAATCTCTATACATATGTTATTGATTTGAGGCTTTTCATTGTTGTCTGAGACTCCATCTGCTGTTGCTTCCTTTTTTTTTTTTCAGGGGAAGCCACTCTTTGTGACTCAACAGCAGATGTCTCCTCTCTCCCGGGAAGGCATCCTTGATTCTTTATTCGTTCTTTTTGAAGAATGCAGAAACCCCGCTTTAATGAAGATTAAGCATGTTGGCAACTTTGTCAAGAAGCGTAAGTTTGTTTAGACTAATTTCCAGATGTCATTTTTAAAGATAATGGTTAAGAATCCAAATGTTTAAGTAGTGCTCTAGTTGCTTAATTTGTTAGCAATTTTAACCTAAGACTTTGGGCATGTGACTTTTTGTGGACAGACTGTACGTTGCACAGGGAACCTTGACAATATTACTAAGGCTTTGTGCAGGTGCAGAAAGGTCAACTGCATTGACTTTTGAAGTGCTGTGACTCTAATGTGCATCCTTCTTAGACTGTACTATTTATTGTTAAGGAGGCACTTTCATTAAAAGTTTCTCAGAGTACTGCATCGAGCAAAGTTCCAAGTACAAAAAATAAAAGGGTGTCGAAAATTGAGAGCAGGACGTGACTAAAGCTATGAAAAAAATATCTAGAAAGAAACTCAGTAATACTTGGCTCTATTAGCTTGAAGTAATATTTGGGATTCCATGTGTTATCCCTATTTTGCATTTATAACTTGTAGTTAACAATTTTGCGCTTAAGAAATAATTCCTGTCAGAATAAACATCTTACTGATAATGTGCTCAGAATAATAATAAAAAAAAAAACCACAAGAAAGCGTAGGTCAATGAACCTTTCTGTAACCAAATGGCATTCTATTATATCTTAACAGTAGTTCCATCCAACAGTTTCTAGGTATTATTAAATAAGAGTAATGGTTTGCTACAATCTGAAGAATTTTTAGAACAGTACAGAAAGCAACTGATTATCACAATGCATCCTGGATGAAACTAGTCCATAGAAAACTTAGACTGAATATCTGAAACAAATGTCTATGGTATTTGTTAGACAATAGAATAGTGCCTCCCACAGGCAGAGGAGAAAACCCTGCCACTTGAACTTGTAGAACTGGACTGGGTAAAGCCCTCTTATTTGGAGAACATGCTTTGTATTGGCAAAGGATGGCTGAAAATAAATTAGAAACAAGAGAGACTATCAGCCTATGATGACATGAATGAGACAGAATTATGGTTGCTATGGGAACTCTCTTAACATTTCCTGATTCTTTTGTATGCACCATCTTTCAATCTTAGCTATGCATTAATGCTGCCTTTTTTTTTTTTTTTAGTATTTATACATGCTGTTTTTTAGGAAGCATATTCTGAAATGGTTTTATATTTCTTGAGAAAGATTTTTTTTTTTTTTAATTCCCCATTGCTGATGTTGTGTTTACCACAAAATGCCAGTTGGCTAATGTAAAATAAGTGTGTTACTTTTATAGATGCAGAAACTATAGCTGAATTAAGGGAATTGCAACCCAATGTGAAGGATTTTGAAGTAAAGAGTGTGGTTGGCTGCGGTCATTTTGCGGATGTAAAAGTAGTAAGAGAGAAACTTACTGGTGATGTGTATGCTATGAAGGTGATGAGCAAAGAGTCCTTGTTGGTGCAGGAGCACGTATGTATATTTTTCTCTTATGACAGTAGAACCATAAACAATGACTTGTTGAGCATTTCCTTTTTGTCACTGCTGTTAGAGTAAAAAGGTAACCTGGGAAAGATCATCCTACGTTTCAGTAAAGGTGTCTATTAGTATTTGTTTGTAGCTTTACTGTGTCTAAGAGCCATTGTCATAGACCATGAATCTATTGGGTGAGGTACCATACAAAAAAACCCCACAAAAACCAGTCCCTGCTTCAAAGAGCTTACCATCTAATTTTAAGACAAGAAACAGTAGATGGATACAAATAGGTGAAGAAAATTTTGACACAGTATTGATCAGTTTAATAAATGATGGCTTGAATATTCACAGTCCGTTAAGATTTTTTTATTTTAAAGAGCAAGGTAGGATGTCAAGAGTGGGTGTGAAGGCAAACAATGTAGTGACTGGATTTTGATGGAGAGCTCCTCACTAGCTTGAGAAAGGTGTCATTTGAAAACTTAAAGAGAGTAATGGAGGGGGTTATCATAGTTTGGTGAGAAACAGAACTTACTCTTTCACTGCTGAGAGATGAGAAGTAGGACAAAGATACTCAATGAAGGGCCTTGGGAATTTACACAACAATGTCTAAATCGGTCCCAATACGTGACTGCTCCTGAGATCCTCTAGCTTTTGTGGCTATCAGAAGTGAAGATAAACTAAAATTACTCTTGCTGTGGCACAGGTTGACAAGAAGAGCAAACTATGATATTATCTTCAATATGACACTTACTCAGTCTTGCTGACCGTGGGTCAGTGAAAGTAGAAAACGTTGATCTAAATGAACTAGCAATATCTATATAGTAAAATTTGTTGTTGTTGGGCCACAACTCTCAATTATTAAATAGTTGCTAGAGGAAAACTTTGTATTTTAATACTTTACATTGAATTTATCATGGAATTGGCTGTAAGATGCTGCCCCATAATTGTGCTAGCATCTGTTCTGCTTCTTGTCTGCTTCTTTTGAAATTAGTTTTATTTTATTAGGGCCAATCCAGATGAAGTCAACCCAGATTGCACTCCAAACTGGTAGATGTTTCACCAGTGTGAAAGGAGAGCTGGCCTTTGCTGCAGGGACTGTCCAAATGAAAACAAACTAGACAAGAGAAGGGGGGGAGTAAAGCTGGAAACACAGAAGAGTAAAATTACTTTATTAAAGAGACATCACAAGGCAATGGCATTTCATGGTTTGTAAGTAATTTTTATGGGATGTATGCCTTTGCTGCAGAATTGCATCTTTCTGAAGCTAGGGAATTCTAATGTATTCAAACCCACTTTAATCAAGATATAACTGAACATTTCCTTTTTCTGTAGGTGTCGTTTTTTGAGGAAGAACGCAGTATATTATCTCAGAATACCAGTCCCTGGATTCCACAGTTACAATATGCATTTCAGGACAAGAAAAATCTCTACTTGGTAATGCTGATCTCCGTTTCTTTTCTTCTCTGTTGAAGACTTCACCATTGTTATATTTAAGAACGATTTGATGACTGAAAAGTGTTCATCCTCTGTAAATTTTCTTACATCACATGGCACTGTTTGATATCTGTCCAGTGTAATATGTAGGAGTTGAGTGGAGTGCCTTTTCTATATAGGAACTACATCTGTTCCTCTAAAATTTTATGTAGGTTATGGAGTATCAGCCTGGAGGGGACTTACTGTCACTCTTAAACCGATATGAGGACCAACTGGATGAGAGTATGGTGCAGTTCTATCTTGCGGAGCTGATTTTAGCCATTCATAGTGTTCATCAGATGGGCTATGTACACCGGTAGGTAAAGAACGCTTTGCATTGCACATAATGTTTAATCAGTATCATTCTTCAATCAGTGTTCTGGAATTATACTTTTTTTTTTTTAATTCTATCCGCTTGAGGGACAGCGTTTCACATACTGTATTAGGAGAGAAAATTAGAATGTTAATCATACGCCAACTAATAACAGCTAAAGACATTAACTTAGATGTAAAGTTCACACTAATATCACAAAAAGATTGTTACATATATATTCGGGAAGCTTAGTAAAAAGAAGCCATTATGTTGCACTGTATTGAAATTAAAATCTTTTTGAGGGCTGAAGGCTGGTCATGTTTAGCACCAATTAGCAGAGGAAATCAGTGGAATTGTTAAAGCTTGTTGCTTGCTTGTTTGTCAACAGGACAATATAGTATGTTGGAGTAGTTCAATATGACAGGAGTTTTCTAAAGATCAAATAAAGGCATGAAGGTTGTTACTGTGTAGATTTTCAAATCGTATTGACATCTAAGCATTTCATACATTTATTCCATTCTAAGGCTTTGGAGTTGTCATGAAGTGCTGTAAGTTCCAAGCATAGATGCTGCACTTAGAACATACGCTGTGTCTTTTTAATGCAAGGTGGCTGCCTGTGTCTGAAAGAAGCACAGAATAAGTTGGGAGGAAATTTGTAAAGCTGCATAATACTTTGCCATAACTCAATTACAACTTAGTCAAGGTATCATTAGAGCTCAGTGCAAAACCACCTCTTCTTCCATTGTCTGTCAACAACTGTTAACTTTCCATGAAGTGATTTAAACTCCACTACTTTGATGTCAGCTTGCAAGCAGAACAACTGTTGGAAATAAGACTCCCACAGTAATCCATTGCTAGGGTTTTATGCAACTGAGCAAGAGTTGAGTGTAGCTGGAAAGGGAGATACTGTTATTTAGACGTAGCAGCAGAGAAGAGTATAGAAAGGTATTGATTGCTTTCTGCTTTCTTACAGAGATATCAAACCAGAGAATGTTCTCATTGACCGAATAGGACACATTAAACTGGTAGACTTTGGGTCAGCGGCCAAAATGACAGTAAACAAAACGGTAATAACATGAATTTAACTTTGTCTATAGCTGATTTAGGTAGTCCAGTCAAAAAGAGAAAACTAAGTTTGTCTGTTCCTTGATGGCACCTTGTTCTTCTTCCTTTCTTATCCAATATGAAATCTATTAATAATAATACTTTCTATTTATAAATGACTTGTAAAACATGAGCTGGAGTATGTTTTGCAGCTCTCAGTAGGTATATATTTGCTTATGCAAATTTTAATGAGTAAGATAGCAGCAAATCTTTCTCATGCTGCTGTATTTCAATGCAAAATCATATGTTTAGATTCTCACAGCTGTTAATCTTTCTGTATATTGCACTAATATCAAACCTTTTTCATTAAGGATTTGAGTTTGTGCTACTAATTCTGCAGCCACCTTAGCTTGCAGCACAGTCTTTGAGCAGTTGCAATACTGTGTTTAAAGAAGGACATGTACTTATGAATTGTTCATAATTGGGTTGAAAATTGTGTTTGCTGTAACTAAGGTGGCATAGTTTTGAAGACCTGGGTAGCTCTTGATTAAAATGAGTCACATTCCAATGTTCTGGGATTTAGTAGTATTCACCAAAAAGCAATATATTCAAAGCTGTAAATAGGGTAAGGTTTTTTTTGTAAGTTGCTTTTAAATTTACGAGACTGAATACAGTTTAAAGTGAGAATTTGAAATTAAAATAGATGTAAAACAGAATATGCAGTTATACACTGGAGCCTTCACTTGTTTTATGGTTTTTGACTTTTTATACAGTTTTGTTAGTATTGTGATTTTTGTATTTTGTTTTCCTCAGTCTTCCCTTTTTAGTGTTCCTCTGCATTGCATTTTTCTTTTCAATTTATTTCCTTTTCATGTGATCTGCCTTTTCAGTCTTCTGGTTTCTGTGTTAGTCTCCCTGCTGTTATGTTTCACTCTTTTATACCACTCACAGTGTAAAAATTACTGCAATTTGGGTTCCTGAATTACCTTTTCTAAGCACTCCAGCAATTTGAATACTAGTATTTTGCTGATCATGAACACAAGGTAAAAAGGTAGGGATGACACAGAATGGAATGAGGGCAGGAATGTTTATGCCTATATCTGACTGATTCTTGAAACTTCAGCTGTGATGTCCTTGTTAACTAGTTGAAACAGTATTGCTGTTATGGGTATGCATACTGCTTAAAGCATCAGTGTTCAGTAATGCTGTGCCTTTTAGAATGCTGCTCTTTTATTTCCTTTACTTTAACTGTATGTAGTTTCTAGTGGCAGTTAGCTCTCATAATTTATTGACTCCTTTTGTGTACCAAATAGCTTTCTGTTTGTTTATCAGCAGTTTTGTTAACTTTGCGCTTTTTTGCTTAACAGTTGAACACAATTTGATAATTTATGAAATCCCTTACTTAACATTTACTTGTAGGGTTGCAAATTCCATCTGTCTCATTTAAAAACAAGATAAAAAATTTGTTTTGTTACCAAGGTCACAGAGAGCAAAAAGAGCTATAACTTCACTTGGTATATCTTTATTTGTAGGTAAATGCCAAGCTACCTGTTGGCACACCAGACTACATGGCACCAGAGATGCTGACAGGGTTGAATGGCGATGGCAAAGCTTCTTATGGTCCAGAATGTGACTGGTGGTCCTTAGGAGTCATTGCATATGAAATGATTTATGGAAGATCTCCATTCACTGAAGGGACTTCAGCAAAAACTTTCAATAACATCATGAACTTCCAGGTAGAGAGAACTTCCGTGTTCGTGGGTAAAAAGGCTGTAACTAAAGGCTACGTGTTCTTGCAGTTGAAAAAAAGTTTATGGATGTCTCTTACTTTATCATGTTTATAACAATATTTAGAATACAAATGTTTTATGATACGTTTAGTATTTTCCTGATACGTGCCTCCACATTGTAGAGATTTCCATTTATTTTTGTAACAGCTGTCTAAAAATAACCATGATTTATGCATGCAGTGCATGAATTAAGAAAGATTTATCTGTGCATCTCAAGTGATTGTATTTGCAATGTCGCCAAAATAATCTAGAAAAGGCATGGAAAGGATGAATTGTGGATTGATAAATTTTCCTAATGATACTAAGTTTTTCTGGGTAGTAAGACAAGGGCCAACTATGAAGAGTTGCAAAAGGAGAGTATTGAGTGTCTGCATGATTAAAATGTCCTAGGAAACTTAGCATAAATAAATGCAAAGCAATACATGTGAAGGGAAAGGTATCCCAGCTTTACCCAGTAGTGGGCTCCAGAACAGGATCTTGATGTTACAATCTATGAAAATGTTAGCTTACTTCTCAGTAACATTCCAAAAAGCAAGTAGAATTGTAGCAGTTAGTAGTAAAGAAAAAGTCATGTGCATCTGGGGAGGAGGTGAATAAAGAATGATTGCCCATTATCTCTTCTAATACCAGACTTAGGGGCATCAGATGAAAATATCCAGTAGTAGCTCTAGAACAAATGAAAAAGGATACTTCACACAGCACATATTTATGCTGAGAAGTGCTTTGCCACAGGATTTGGCAGCTACTGAATGTTTACATAGGTTTCAGCAGTGACTGGACAAATTCCTATTTACTAGGCTTCAGTAAATTTTTCTTCTATGAAGACATCACCCCTGGTTCAGAAAATTGCTAGGCCACAAATCCTAGAGGTTTGGCAGGATTTTCTGGGGTATCTTGTGGTTTTACACTTCTGTGTGTGTATGTTGTTGACCGATGTTCGCCATAGGATGCTGAGATGGGTCTACCATTTGTCTGGCCTGGTGTGGTTGTTCTGTGTTCTTGTCTTTACTGCAGTAAAGGAGAATAAAGGTCTATTAGGAAAAAATCCACAACGCTGTCATTTGTGTACTATAAATAAAGACACTTTGTGCCTCATGTATCTTAGAATAATGAAAATAAAGAACCTTCCTGTTCTGGGATTGTTTTCCTACTGAGCAGAAATACTTTTCTTTCTAATGCAGAGATTTTTGAAGTTCCCAGAGGATGTGAAAGTTAGTAGTGAATTTCTTGATCTGATCCAGAGCCTGCTTTGTGGGCAGAAGGAAAGGCTGGGTTATGAGGGACTCTGCTGCCATCCATTTTTTTGTAAAATTGACTGGAACAACATCCGTAACTGTAAGTAAAGTAATGCTGCATATTTAAACAGTTCCTGATTTCTCAGTAACATGAAAATTTACAAAATCTGAGCATTTAGATGTGCTTGATCTGAATCATTGTTAATAACAAAACATGACTGTGTTCTGGAGCAGATGTGTATCAAGGAACAATTTGTTTTGCTTTTTGGGTAAGATATATTAACATCTCTTAGGTGAAAATGGTAAGTTAAGAGTAAGATGAAATTTAATAAATTTCTGTATGAAGTTATGGTGTGATTGCTGTATTATTGCAGGCACTAGACTGGAAGAGCCAAGTGGTCCTTTCCATGTCTTTCCTCAGATTAAAATGCACCAGTGCGTTCTTTCAGGCTATCTCCAACCCAGCCTGCTTAATTTTGACTTTGTCTCCTGATTAATTTTTTGTTACGTCTTCGGCTTCTTCTCTTCTTTCATCTGTTGTGATCCAGCTTGTTTAAGATTTCTCTTTTAGCTCCTCTAGATGATAAAACATCAGAGGTCACAGGGACTTGGAAATTTTTCCTCAAACTTAATGTGCTTAATAGATGACTCTTTTTTTTGGTCAAAAATCGATTCCTTCCACTAGGAATGGAATAAAAGCAGTGTAGCACATACTACGTTCTACTTTTGATGACTATCTTAGCACTTCAGCTGTCAACTCCACCGAATGCCTGCTCACTTTTTTGTTGATTCATTATCTTTGAACTTGTGGAGCTTCTGTTCTATCAAATGCCATTGTTTCTGCCCTTTGAGAACCATTGAGCCTTGAGTGAGAAGTCTTTTTCATAACTTCAGCATATGCTTCAGACTTCAGCTCACTTTGCCCTCTTTCCCCTGAACACTGTCTAAGCCACCAGTTTCCATTTCTGAAATCTTTTGTATTGGTTTTGTTTCATATTATCGCAGCTGCAGGAAAAAATGGCATGTGAGCATATGTTCTGGTGTTTCCTTGGCAATCGTTTGCCCAGCATTCTCACAACTGCACAAGTTAATTAGGAGTGTTTTGCCATTTCATGTGACAACAGTGATTCTGACTGACAAGCTGGTAGGCAGTCCTGATGTCCTTTTAAATGTTGAAATAGTCATTTGGGATTTTTTTAAAATTCCCATTTTTATCTGCAGCTGGCCAGTGGATTACATCATTCTCTGTAATATCCAGACCTGCCTATGGTGAAGATCATGCAGTTTTGACCCTTGACCTGGTTGTTATGTCTCATGCATCATAACCCCCACTGTAACTAGCACAAAACACAGCAGTCCTCTTGCTTTTAGTAGCAGATTGAATGCATCACCTATTGCTTTACTCTCTGCAGTGGTTCTCCGTTTGCTGGTCTATTCAGGGCAGCGTCTCTGTCTTTCTATTCAAAACCCTTGACAGGTTTGGCCCAGGCTTTCTAAAAGCTGAAGGTTTCTTTCTTATCGTGACCTGCTATGATAGTGGTGGTGAACTGGAGCAATGGAAAGCTAAGAAAACTGGGAAGCTAGCGAGTGCTGGAAGAAGTCACAGGTTTTGGACTTCGACTAAGGAATCTCAGTCCCACAAGTTAATATGGTCAATTTTGGGGGGTATGGAGCTTGAATTTATCTCTGACAGGCCTTTGTTAAATAAATTTTATGTCTGCACATGCAGACTTTTCCCTAGACTATAAAATAAGGATGTTATTTCTATTTCAGACTGAGGAAAGTTGTGGTGGTGGGGGAAATTGATATCCCTGCATTGTGGGTATTTAACTGTCCTGTTGGGAGTTCCAGGATAACCATTCTTAATGCACTACTTTTGGTTAAGAATGTGTCATTAAAGGATTTTTCAGTGTTTTATTTTGTAGTTATGGTAACCTGTGGAATGTTTGACTTGGCCTGCGAAGTCCTTCCCCAAAAGATAGTTGCCTCTTAAAAAAAAAAAAAAAAAAAAATTCCCAGCTTTCTTGGGTTCAAGTAGCATGTGTCTGTAGAAGCAGTTCTTAAGCTACAGAAACAGAAGCCAGCTCTTATTAAACCTCAAGGTGAGGTTTAACTGAATCTGGCTCTATAGATGACTTTCCCCTTCCTGGGAGTGTTGTGTTGAAACAACACTTACAAGTTTTGCTCTCTGTATTTGTTGACTTCTGCTATTTAATGTCTTCTAATGCTTATAAAAAATTCTTCCAAAAGGTTGTGTTGATTTACTTAACAGAATTTTCTGAAAATATTTTGAAATTTATTTACCTAGAATAAACATTATATTGCTAGCTGTGTTTCAGTTAAGCAATCAGGATTTGGTTTGGAAAGTTCAGAACAAAACTATCTGAGTCCTTGAAAAGAATCTAAAATTAGAGATAGAGAGTGGGGAATAATAACATGCCTGACTTACTGGCAACAAGGTTGTATTTTTTACACTTTGGGGATTTTGTTGTTTGAAACCCATAAATTATATCAGCTGTTTAATTTGGAACCAAAAATCTGTCTAATGAAAGCTAGCGGAGAGATGCTTAGAAGACTTGTGTCTTAATCTGGGTGAGAAATGTACAGATAGCATAAAAAGTCTTTAATTTTCAGAATTGTTTTATAACTGCAGTCCAGAAGGTTTTGAAAATGGCATAGCATATTCGGTTTTGTATGAGGAATCTAAATATATGAGAAGAAAAGAACGAATGTCTCCTGAAAAAGGAAGAACTTGAAAAATACTTGAAGACTGATTCCAGGCTGTCTTCTGTTATTAGACAAGCAGGAACCCAAATCTCTGTGTTCGTAATTCCCAGACTCTTTTCCTTATCTTAGACTCCAAAGCTGGCTTTGAGTACGTTAACGGTTAAGTATTGTGATGTTTCATTTAGATGTTTGTCTTCAGAAAAATGTATTGATATTCTGTTTTCAGTGGAGGTCACTAATTAAGCTAATGTAGATTTGGAAGATCACTTTCATTAACAGAAATGTATGTCTTTTGGATTATTGTCTTGAGAGAACAGAAAAGATATTAAGATGGTGTTATGCAGATTGGTTAGAACTAGTATAATACCGTTGTTCAGGTGGTCTTAGATTAAGTGTTCTTAAATGTATCACTCAGAGCTGCTATTTTCTATTTTTCTTCCATAACACTTTGCTGAAATAGGTCTCTTAAAGCATGAGGAAGAGTAATGCCTAACCTACTTAAAAAGGCTGTGCAGATTCTTCTCTCCAGAAAGTATATATAGATCACCTTGTAGATCAAGAAAAGACACATTTTTATTTTTTAGAAACATTGTGTATCTCCTCTAAATTCTCTATCTCAGTTAAGTTATTCACTGTCCCAGGCAGTGCAGGATTTGTTTTCCCAACTTACATGAAAATAATTTGAAAGGATGGAAAGATGCTATTAAGGCAATATTCCTTGAACTAGTCATAAATACATACACTCGTCCACAGTTTAAAAAAATGCTTCTTTTCATAAGAACCATTCTGTCTAATCTTAATGATAAACCAGATAAAGTACTGCATTTTTTTTTTAACTTAGCAACCTAAAACACCCCCTTTTCCTCTGAAAGTCATTCTATGGAACAGATGGATGAGGGTTACATCCTTCCACAAGTGGGGAGGTATCTAGGCAAGCAATTGGCTTTTTTAAAACATGCAGTTCTCGGCAAGATACTTTAAATGGTAAACAGCACATGTACATTCGTTTGTAACATGTCAGAGGCAGAAAGAGGTCCTTATACCAACCCAGTTTAGAAGGCTAAAGGCATCAGGTTTACTATCTTTTTCTAATAGTTTTGGCTTCCATTTTGGGTGATCCTAGAAAAAGTGCAAGTGCCTTGACCAAATTTTTGACCTTGTCAGATGCGGTGGCATGGTTTTAACATGTGATTCTCAGAGGCTTATCTTGACCTCTGCTAAAGGATTCCTCTTTTTAAAGAAGCTACTGAGAGTATTCTGATACATAAGCACATCTATGTATTTGCAGTCACTAGTCTTCATCTTGTTCCAAAAATACTGTGGAACAAGTATCCCATAGGACACTCCTCTGATTTTAAGCAAGAAATATCAATTTGACTAGAGATAATTTCACCATGGGACCCACATTTGGGAACCAAACTCTCCTTTGTTAGGTTTTTTTTTTTGTTTTCACAGGACTCTTCCATTTATTCAGCATTTTTGGACATCAGGCAAAAAGGACTCCTTAAGAGTAAAGGAAACTGAAGATGCTACCAAATAATTAACAAAATCAGAGAGAATGGATCTAGCTTATTCTTCATTTCTAAGGATATTCCCTTTTACTCCTGAGTGAGTTTTTCACCAGTGTTCTGAAACTTCAGAAGTTCAGATTCTCATTTTTGGTCACTGTTGACATTTCAGAACCACTTAACAAGTAGACATGCTGTTGTTGGAGGACTGTTCTAAGTTTTCTCTTTAGTTGCTACTCCTTCATGTTAATTATACTGAAACAATGTTATACTACAAAGCTGCAGAGTTTTTGGACTGTTAAGTCAGTCATGGATCTTTAGTGAGTGCAAGAGAAGAAAAGCTTTCTTCTTTATTTTTCAGTCTATTGTGCACTGTTTGTCTTTTTAATACAATTTTTTATTAAATAAGATAGCAGTGTAAAAGGTTGTTCTTTAAACTAGTCTCCCTGCAGCCTCAAAACTTTGGCCTGTCTCGCTTTCAGTCATCCCTTTTTTGCATCCATTTGCCCTCATTGTGTGCCTTTGATCTTTTTATGTGCATGCTGATTTTAGACATATTTAAATTCTATTCTCTTTTATGCATGTAGTTTGAGTATGAATTCTTGATAAGAGGACAGACTTTCTTTTTAATGGTAGTGGCTTGAAGATGACTCTCCTCAGTGTTCTTCAGAGCTTCTTAGCTACTTACTGGTGAATAGTAAGACTCTAGCTCTCTCTTTCTAAGCTGAAGTTACCTATCAGACTCTGAGAAGTACAAAGCAGGGTTGCTATATCATTATAAAAAGAAGGGTGTGTTGTTTTTGCTACCTCTTTAAGAAAGCTGCTAGGCTTCCCCGTGTGAAGTGAGTAGTTTGCTGCTTTCTCTATTTTTCTGCCTCATCAACTCTGTGTCTTCAAAGACAATATTAAAAACCCTACAAAAACTCCTTCCTATAAGATGTCCAAAGTTCTTTCAGCAGAGGTGCTAAGCTAAAAAATATTAATTCATTTATTTATCCTGCTCTGCTATGAATTACCTGGGACTTTGGGGTTACATTTGCCTTAAAGATGACATACGTATGAACTGTGTTCTGTTGATTCTATGTTCTTAATCATTAACTGTATGAAAGAGTAGCTGAACATTAATATTAAGTGAATTTGTTTTAAAATACAGTTCCTGTAGATAATCTGTATTCCAAAATAATATGCTTATAAATATCAGTATTGCATTGGTTCTAAATGTACATTATAATAACCAGTAAAATATCAGAACTTAACCAATGCCTGATATTGCCAAAAATTTAAATGCTCTGAAGCCAGTAAGTAAAACCGCTTAATACAGAACCTTTTCAATTTGTATTTTTTCCCCCATTTGTCTCATTCTAATCTGCATCTTATCTGCTTTATGGAATTTCTCTTCTTTTCTCTGCTTGGGAGCAGTGGCAGAATGGCTCCTTGGGGAGCTGCTAACGACGCATGCATGTGCAGTTGTGATTTGGCAGTTTATACAGACAGGTTTTTTTTTTTTTTTGGCCTATTAATGCTGGGCTGGTGGGTAGTTTAAACATACATTTGTCTAGAGAATTAAGAGTTAAAAAGTAGGCTGTGAAAAGCTTTGGCAACCTAGAGGGAGCTAGCAAGCTCCAGCCGTGACTCATTCTGCCTATGTCAGTCAGATAAGCATCAGCATCTGTCACGATCAGGCAGGTAGGGTTAAACTCGAGCATGCAGAGAGTGAGGAGCAGGGAGCCTGCACTGCAGGGGTTGTAATGGTTGTTCCCCTTTCTTCAATTCGCGTCAGCCGTTCAGCTACTGGAGATCTATACTGGATCCATGGTAACGGTTTTAGCACACTACACTTCCATCAGCCTGTAACAATGCGCTGGGTTCTAGTTGCAGGCTGAAGAGCTGTCTCCAAATCAAAAAGAGATTAGTAGGTTGCAGTGAGTGAGGACCTGAGTGATGAAATATTAAAAAAATAAAATAAAAAAAAATCTGAGAGCGAAAACGTGATTTAACAAGGTAGGAATTGCACAGCAGGCTTTTGCATTCATTCCTTTCATGCACGCAGCCAAGCCAGCAGGTAACTGAGGTGCTGCACATCATTGAGAAGAACTTGTCCTTTTGTTGGTTAATTAAATTGAAGCAAAGGTTTGAAAATCAGCAGAAACTAAACAGCTGCTTAACAAGTTAAGCGATACCAATTTAGAAATTATAGTAAGAAATACGTTATAATTCCTGCTGTTTATACCTCTCTTCAGAGCTGATTGTATTGGAGCCACACTGCAGTGGTGTCCCAACAAGAGTACCAGATCTTCAAAAAGCTCTTTTGGAGAAAAAAATCTTATTGATCTTTCTTCTCCTAAAGACCAGTTAGCATTCAGTATCTATAGTTTATTAAAATCTTCCAGGAGAAAGATCAGTCTGCTGTTAATTAGAAGCCCATGCTGAGGAGATTCTTGGTGGTATGAAAAGGTAGATATTATTCCTTAGCTGACTAGTAAAGCATCAGGCTGCATTCTCCTGTAGTGTCTTACTTCACTAACTGGATAGGTTGGAGACATCTTTCTTTTTCTACATGATTCACAACTGAATTACTTTTAGGTGTAGTACAGTATAATTTCTTTAGCCTGATGCTTTGATTTGATTCAATGTGTCTGTGTTTATTAAAAAAAAAAAAAAAAAGAACAACCCCAAACCTCCAGTCTAAAACCCAGTTTAATCAGTGTGGGAGACATTCTGCCTGCAGAGTGGTAGCCATGTTGGTGGCTTAAGGGTTAATCTCTTGTTGCTGTAATAGGATTTGAGAGCAGCAGCTCAGTCTGCTTGTGTTAGCAAGATTAAAAGCAAGAGCTGCAGTGCCATTGCAAGCACTGAATGAGTGGGACTGTTGCAGAGTGAACTGTAGCTGAATTTTGTCTTTTCTTCTTGCTTTTTTTTTTTCTAACCAGCTCCTCCCCCCTTCGTTCCTACTCTCAAGTCTGATGATGACACCTCAAATTTTGATGAACCAGAGAAGAATTCGCGAGTTTTATCCTCTACGCGCCAGTTGAATCCAGCAGGCTTCTCGGGTGAAGATTTGCCATTTGTGGGGTATTCATTCATCAAGACACTGGGGATCCTCAGATCAGAGTAAGTAGGAATTATTGCTTAGATGAATAGGACCACTGGAATATGAAGATTTGTTACAGTGAGGATGGTGCATGGTGGGGGGAAGCTATTTTAAGTGGCCTGTACTCTGCTTTCGGGAACCTGCCAGATTCAGGCTTTATCTGTTGCTGCTGTGGCTTGTGCATATCTTACTGTTCTTGTGATTATTTCTGGGGTGATGAGGAGGGAAGCAAATTGCAGGATTGATTCTGAAGGAGTTATTTTTAAGGTCGTTGTTTAAATACTTTGAATTAGTTGTTGCTGTTAACCAGGGAGCAGTAGGTGGTTGCATCTCTGGTACTGCAGATCTCAGAAAGAAGGAAAATACTAAGGAGTTTAGAGATGGAAAATGTGTCTGGGGGAGTATTTTATTGGGTCAGAGATTGGGTACCACAGTGCTAGGTTGTGCAAGGTTGAATCAGTAATCCACAGAAATGGAGCTCCGCTAATCTAGGAATATGTGGTGATGGGTCAGTGAACCACAGAAGGAGCTTCATGGAGCTGACACGGTTTACTGTTGGTCAAGTTAAATATGGACACTGGATATTGCTGTATTGTGTGTTAGGAGACTGGCAATTCAGATGAAGTATGCAGGGTGTTTGTTGGGAGTGGTGACGATCTAGAAAAACTGGTTATCATTTGGAAGAAAACATGATTTTGGAGAGAATGGAGTCAGGAAAAGAAGAATATAAATAGTATGGTATAAACCATTTGGTGTGGTGGGTGGTTAGTTCCTGATGATAGAGCTAATGAAAAAGTATCAGTGCAGCACATTAAGTTGGGAAGTCCTTACCTCAGTATCATGAGACCTCCCCGGAATGCAATGGCTTTAGCTGGGTTAGTGACTCAATGCACTAAGGTGCTGTGTTTTAGTGTCAACCGTCTTTCATTGCTGCCAGTTAGTTCCCATAAGGGACTTCATTGTCAATCTGTCTTAATCAAGTTTTCATTTTTCTGTCATATTGATTGTGATAGTTGCTCTACAGGAAGTATGCAACCAAATCTGGTGATACTGTTGACATCTTTGATCTTGCCCACACCATGAATCAAGGTTATATGATGGTTATGCCAGTAATAAAAAGGGATCCTCTGACTGTCTCTCCTTAGTAGATTTGCTTTTATGACAAGGGAGAGGACATATCAACCAAAAAAATATTGTTTTGGTGAAGTAATCTAATATTGTCAGCAGAATCAGACAAATGCAATGTTATGTCTGCAGATTCTTGCAGTTAAAGTCTATCTTGAATTAGAAGTGAAATAACTTATGGTGTTATCTTTTTCACCTGGGGAACTATCATCCATCTATCAAGACTAGATGACCATTTGCGTAACAGTCAGAAGAGGCTCAACAGTGAATATAGATGTACTGGTAAAGATGTATATGTAATAGCGGCCCAGGACTGAAAATGAAGAGGAGCTTGAGGTAAAGTCTCAGGAACAGTAGTGTAACTGTGCTGGAGGGTGAAGGCTGAACAGTCATACAGATGTAGCAGATTGACTGGTATGCTTTCTTAGGGGAGCTGGTATTAAAGATGCATATTGAAGTTATGTTTAGATTTTGGTAGTAGCTGAGTAGGGGTACAGCAAAAGAATGTAGAGATTAATGTGTTCTGGAGGAATTATGTTCTGCTTGGTATGGCCTGGTCTTTTTTATGCTGGAATAGAATGACATCATGTACTTAATTTTTCTCCCCAAATAGTTTTAATATGAGTAGATTTTAGTGAATTCTGTTTTTGAACAGATCTTGAGAAGTGCAATTTTATATTTTTAGGAGTAAATACTTGCATTTTCTTCTAAGAAGGTTTTTTAAATATGGCAAAGCACGTACAGGGGCTTGGAAATATCTGTATTTAAACTAACACAGAGACTGGTTTATTCTCAATATCATGGCAACGCTGGGATGTAAAGATAACTTCTTATTTATAAAATGTCTATTGTGTAGTGTACGTTTTACTGAACAGATTAAGTACTATTTCTGCCCAAGTTGGCATAAATACCAAATTCTAGATGGGTGAGAGAGCAGTAAATGGGGGGTAGGCTTAAAAAATCTGTGAATCTTGGGATCCCTTTTCTGCAAAGACCTGTTGTCAAGTTTATCAGTGCAGATTTTTTCTTCTTAAAACCTTTCCCCGGAAAGTCTAACCCTTATGGTTGCTAAGTGATGCAAATCTGTTTTCCTGTGTCTGCAGCATGATAGCTCTAATGCCTCTACTGCTGCTTACAGTTAGGCCAGGCAACTGCAGCGTGCCATTAACAAGGTCCTTGAAACTTTCATTGCTTTTATTTTATGAGATCTGTCAAGCTATGAAGTTTAGGGTTATATTCTTGCCCCTGTTCACTGGACAATAAGAAGCACTAGTTGAGCCAGGCATTTGAATTACTTTAGGGAAAGAACAGTTTTCAAAAAGACTGGATAGAAGGACGGCAAAATAAGTTCTCCTTTTTTTCATTCTCCTCTTTCTCCTAACCTCTTAGGATTTGAAGAGTTCACCTAAGTCATTTAGACCAGTCACCAGAAATTATATAGTAGGTGTGTAGTATAGAAGGGCCCATAGAGTGAGTGTTCTAGACGTTGTCACATACCATGAGTTTTGGGAAGAATTTGTGGCCCTATAGCAAATTTATGCTCTAACAAAAGAGCAAAGGCATGACAATAATGTATCGTAGCAAGCAATCAGGAGAAATCAACGGCATTGCTTATGTCATAGCTTCCTGTACTAGCAGAATGTTTGTTAAATAAATTGCCTATATGATTCTAGGAAGTGGGATCATGCTGCAGAGAAGAACCAACTCCTCCTCCCACAATGGCCTCTCAGTTCTTGACTTGGGGGAGAAATACCTTCCTGACTGCAAATCTGGCTGCTGGTTTGGCCCTGAGCGTAAGAGTGTGACAAGATAACAGGCAATGGAGAGTTTAATTCCATTAAAAGCCAGCCCCACCTTACTTCCTGCCCTTAACTGTGGCTGATCTCCAGTGCTTAAAAGAAGTGAGAAAAATCCTTTGATGCCAGAATTATGCATCAAGTGGTGAAAGAAAATTATTCTTGACCCTTGCAGGTGACTAGCAGAAGTCCAAAGGCATAAGACAAATGCCAGATAAAAAAAAATGATTTGTGATGTAAATTTTTGCCTGTTTTTCCCCTCACTTGGACTAGAGAAAGGAGCTGAAAGGGCCTGATTAGCTATGGAACAAAAAGTAGGTTAATAAAAAATACACGCTAAACCATAATCTATAGATGTATTCCTCATGTGCAAGGTTGGCAGTGGGGCCAGTACCTTATCTCAGTTGCTATGTGGGTTTTTATTTTTTACAATTATCTTCCAGAGTATAATAAATTTAAGTCTAGTAGTTCTTGAATTGTGGTCTCTAAGGCTACGGTAAGTAGTCAAAGTCTTTTTTTTGGGGGGGAGGGGGGGATCATGAGAAGTGGTATTTTTCAGGTTTTTGAAATGAAAATTTGATGTGGGTTCATGATGGTCATTATGAAATCCTGAGTTAAAACGAGACATTCAAAAAAAAACCCAGACATTCCAAAAAAAAAAAGTTAAAACTACTGATTTAGTCCAACAATTTGTAGGGTTCTGGTAAGCTCTTTCACCAAAGATAGATTAAAGAGGAAACAGAGGACAAGTGTACCAAAAATATGCTTTGCTTCAGCTAGCTCTATTCACAGATTGTTGGTATCACTGTTTGTTTTGGGATGTTTTTTTTTAGGCCTGAGCAAGCATTTACGAGGGGGCGGAAGGTACAGATGAGTATAATGCTAAAAAGAATAGAGCATGAGGGATGGGGGATGAGATTATAGGCATGTTGTGAGGGGGCCAGGATTAGGACAGATGGTGTCGATCACTAGGAGAAGGAAGAAGCGCAGGTGAGTTGGGGGTTTCTGAGAGTGGCGGAAAAGGACAAAGAAGGAAAGAAGGGAAGGGGTGTGATGCACAAGCGAGGCTAAGCTGCGAGTACCATACCTCAGCATCGTCCTGTAGTTTCTCCTATACTGATTTTTTCTTTTTTCTTCTCCTCAATAATGTTAAGACTGGAAGGGCTTTTTACACAACTAGCACCGTGATAGTTCCGCTGGATGAGGCTGTTGCCTTGAAATAGCTGTGAAATCACTAAATAACCAGCTATAAGTTTAACTTGTTTATTAGTCATTCAGGCACTGCTTCTCTTGAAAATAAATTGGCACAGCTAGTGCTGTCAGTACTTGGTATACCATAGACTTGACTTTCACTTTGGGTTTTTTTCATCTTTTGTTGCCTTTATTGCTGATGTATATTAGTTACCTTTTATTGATTTTCCCCCCCCCCCGCCCACGCTTCAGAAATAGCAGAAACTACCCCATTGTGCTACGAGAGTCGACCCAGATGTAGCAGTTAACTAACTGAAACGTTTGGAGATGCTACCAACCTGAACGATAGCTTTGCAGCATAGCTTTGGATGTTAGGTTGTTTGTTTAACTTCTGAGGTGACGCTGACTGAGGATGAAAATAACAGTGCCCCAGCAACGTGGGTATTTTCCACCTGTCACAGCCTCTTGGGAGCTTGTACCACCATGACAAGACTTAGTAGATTAGTCGGTATCTCATTTCTGTTGATGTCCTCTCTGCCCCCTTTCTGATAGCTGGAAGGTTGGTAGGGATGTTCATGAAGATGTTCTAATAGAATTTGTACAGAGGAAAGAATTGGTGGGAAAGGATGCCACTTAAAACGTGTGTCCAGTGCAAGCTGACATCAGCTTTGTTTGGGCATAAGATGTACTGCTTCCATGGTGACAAGAAGGTCACGGCACTAAGACATACATCTTTAAGGTATTTCTTCCTGGCTTTCGAACAGGGCTGAGCAAGAAAGACTAATTGTAGTTTGTATCCTTCTCTTTCCTTTCAAAACTGGCACCAGCCCTGAGGAGCAGCTCCCTCTAGAGTCGGCTGATGAAATTCAAACTTTGGTCAGCGCGAGGCTCTTGCACGGTCCCATCCTGTCCCTCCTGCCCGAGCGATGCGTCTTTGCTGAGCCGGGCGGCTGCTTGCCTCAGTCCTGTGTTGCAGTGCATGGGGATGGTTCAGCTGCCTTCCCAGGAGAGATCCTTGAATTGCAAAATGGTGCCTGCGGTATTATGCTCTGATTCTTTTAATAGCAAATAAAATAGATAAGCAAAATTAAAAAAAAAAAAAAGTGGACCCCTTTAGGGAGGTGAAATAGAAGCAGGAAATAAAACCAGTTTGATAAGAACTAGCTAGAATTTTCTTTGGCAATGCCTCAGATTTGAACAGAATAAAAAAAATGTGAATTATTATGAAACTATAATTCTTCTAAAAAATCGCTGTAGCCAATTCAATGCAGTTCTGTAAAGCTAACTATTTAATACCAAAAGATTTTCAGACTTATCAGTACACATTTGCAGCTATTTACATATATTTGAATTACATTTTTAAGCAGATTCCTTAGTGTCTTTTTTAGTTAATGTGAGCTTTAATTTGTATTTTTAGACAGCTTTTCTCAACTATTCATTTTTAGCCTTGTTTGTACACCCAGCTGTTATGGGATTTAATATGCATCTTTCTCAGATGGTTGCCTTTTCTCTGTAGGAGTACAGTCATGCTTTATAAATTGATTTTTAAATATGATAATCTGATGGACTGGATTGATTGGACCAGAAATAGAGGAATGCTTAACAAAAGCATTCACTTTTAAGATTTGTTTTTTATTAAGTCCTGATCATATCTGGATCTTTGAAGCGCAGGATTCATTTTTCTAAGTTTTTGCACGTCAGGTTTCTCAAAAAATGATTAATAAACCTTTCAAGGCAGAATTGGTGGATTTTTGCTATGCTCGTGTGTTAACATCAAAACTGTGTTTCCTGATGGTCACCTAAGGTGGTGGTACTTAAGATCTGTTTTGATACATATATGTTGCTGCAGCCATTTCATAAAAATCCTTTTTTGTGTGTGTGTGACTGTCTTGCATATGTATTTGGATTTAGGAGTAAATTTTTCCCAGAAAATGGTGGTGATGGAATCAAACTTTCCTTGGTGTTAAGAAGAGACTGCGCTGCTGCGTGTGGGTGTATGGCTATATGCAAAGAGCTGCTCAAAGCTCATTTCTCTCCATGGGGATAACTGGCTGCATACCAAACTGTGGCCAGGAGAATCAGAAAGCAATGTGTGGGCAGACTGCATGATCTTTTATTAGCACCTTCATTGTACTTATGCATTTTCAACTATCAGTTAACACTGGTTCCATCATTAACTGCTTAAATATCTAGTTTGAATTATTTTATGCGAGGGAGAATGTGATTTTTAAAATTATATTTTGAGGCACGTACTTAATTTTGTTGGTTGAAGATTACATATTTAAGACTGCAAAACACTAAAAATATGGTCCAAAACATTGAGTGGCTTCTCGTCCTTTTTTAGAATGAATTTTGACTAACAGAGATATGGTAAACTTTTTAAATGTAGAGGCCCAGTTAGACAGAAAGCTTAAGAAGATGTAAATATTTTCCTCAATTTTTCTGGAATCAAGCTGTATTGGATAGTACAGTTAAGTAATTTTTTCATGAGATACAACTTGAAAGTGCAACTCTGAAGTTCTGCAATGTGACTAATCATATTGATGTTGATGGAGCTGGTGGGATCATCTGAGTTGGGTTGGGAAAGTTTCAGTTCAATTTTGAATCACAGAAGGTAACTAAGGAAATGACATTCTTCTTCCTGCAGTGCAGATTATTACATGTTGCAATTTTTGGTGCTTTTGTACTTTGATTATAGTTTTAAAAATCTATTTAACAGTAAGGTACAGTAAATAAGCATTTCTCTGAAAACTTGTTATCTTTCCAAATGGTTAAAATGACTTTATGCTTTGTTTTTGTTACACTTATAAATCTGTACAAGAGTTATGCAAAAATGTTCCTGTGCTTTATTGTTTTGTACTCTGACATAAAAATCATTGATGGAAAATATTAATATTTTAACTAGAAGTGCTTATGTATTATTTAATAATGACATGGTGTCACCAGGTTTTATAGTATGTTTGGTCTGATATGATACCTGTTAGACTGTGGTTGCTGCACCTTTCTTTTATCCTAGCACAAGTGCCCAGTGACTTTACCAAGGCTGCATAAGCACTGATTTCTGTACCTTTTGCCTATATTTATGTTCTGTTTGGCTTTACTCTTTTAGATCTGTTTTTTCAAGTTTGGACTCTCCAGCCAAGGTCAGCTCCATGGAAAAGAAACTTCTTCTCAAGAGCAAAGAACTCCAAGACGCCCAGGACAAGTGTCACAAGGTATTTATTTATGCGATTGGCCATCTTCATTGCACCAGGAATCTACAACCACTGTATGTCAAGGAATCTGTCAGATGCTGCTGATCATCCAGATTCGTGGTGGGCAAAGTGCTTTTTCTTCAGTGAGGTGGCTTCCTGTCCAGTACAAAGGGAGATGAATTTAGGCCATGCTGTTGCTCTAGATACTTTTATCTTAACAAGAAGTGGCTCTGGATTTTAAACAGTCCTTTTCTAAGCATGACACAGACGACCGCTTCTTCCTGCAGGCTGTGCCTCCTCTTCATCAGTCGCACAATTACAGCAATTCTGTTCTGAGAGTCTCTTCTCAATTCATCAGCTTCTACTTATATAACTGTTGTCACATCACTGGTTATGGTGAACATCTTATAACAGTTGCTGTGCTCGAATAAAGAGAACCCAGTGGAGTCTTTTAAAACTCACTGCTTGTTTGAGACTTTTATGAGAGTTCAATTACTTTTCTCCCTTCTCTGTTCTGGATTTGATCATTTGCTCCTGGCAAGGAGATGGGGGGGAACCATCTTCTGGTGCAACATGGATTTGGGATAAGGTTAAAGTGACCCATCTCCGCAAATCAGGTGAAAAATGATTGTGGCTTCTTTGCTAACTGGGGTTCGAAGAATGACTGAACAAGCAGCTTGAATGAATGGGGTGACTTAGACTTACTACTTGTCCTTGAGAAGAACTGTGCATTCCTGGAGCAGAGACAATGGTATCGGAATTTAAACACCATTTGGAAAAATATAGCTAGGAGTCTCTCGGAGACAAATTCCTCACAGAGGTCTGAATGTAGCAGTTAACAAGGCCTTTTGAAGCCCCCTTTATAACCTTTTGATATTTATTGCAGATGGAGCAGGAAATGACGCGGTTGCACCGGAGAGTGTCAGAGGTGGAGGCTGTACTTAGCCAAAAGGAGGTGGAACTGAAAGCCTCTGAGACCCAGCGATCCCTCCTGGAGCAGGACCTGGCTACCTATATCACAGAATGCAGTGTGAGCCTTTACACTAGTCCCTTTTCCTCTGAAGGCCTGAAATCTGGTGATCTTTGGCTTTCTCTTCCATCACGGTTTCAATGGGGTACTTGATGGAGAAAATATATGAGAGAACATCTGTTGAAAATGGAGCACTAAATTGTTTACAGAGAACTGTAAAGGCTTGTTTGATAGTTTTATTTCAACTTTGTTTCAGTGCTGTATGCTTAGAACATCATATAGGTATAACTACTATTCTGGTCTTGCTGAAGTCATCTGCAATTCTTGTCCTACCAACTGTGCTAGAACGTGCTTGGGCTTGGCTTCTTCCAAGTTTCTTAGCCAGAGGAGGCCTAATGGGGGCCAGATGGGGCCTAATCAGTAGCTAGAGGGAAATCTTCAAGTCAAGTAAGGTTGAAACAATGCTGTTGCCTCAATCTGTAGTATTCTGAGTTCAGACTGATCCAGTTCTCCAGCGTAATGGCAGGGATGATGCTAGGACAGCTGCTGTTTTTCAGATAGAATATAAAAAAGTGGCCTTAAAACCATGTCTTTACAGGTCATTTAGCACTTTTTCAGGGAGTAGGAATGTTTGCCCAGTTGTCTTGGCAAGATTCCGGTGAGGGCATTTTCATTCTAGCTAATAGTCTCTGTATTTGCAGTTGCGTAAATTATTCTGTTTCCTCTCTCCTACCAAGAACAAAAATCCAGATACTATTCTGTTTCAGAGAATTGAGAAGCATTTGTGCTGGGTATGTGTGTTAGGAGATATATCTTTAAACCGGGCTGAGTGATTTTTCCCATAGCAGATTCTACTAAGTAAATAAGTAAACTGACTTTGTACCTTTCTGGAGAAGAATGATATACAATTGTCAATCGGTAGAAGGACTACCAGTCTGTCTTGAAATGTGCAGATGAAGTATGTGGTGAGATCCTGAAGCAGTTCTTCCACCCTTTTTGAAAGTTTAAAAATGATGAAAGGATTTAACTCACTTGAACAGCAACAATAAAAATGAACAGGAGTCTTAGTTACGTGAAGTTGAAGGATTGTGGTGTCTAGGTTGTGAATTAATTGTGCTAGAAAAAGATAGATAAATGCTGTCAATAATGGATTTTTTTTTTGTCATCTGTGTTTGGTTTTAGTCTCCAAACTTGAGGTGAGGAGGTAGAGATTTGAACTAAGATCTCAGTATAGTAGATGGTGGTTTGTAGAATGGACTGCTTCTGTCCAGGTGGAAGAAGCACTCCCCATGAATTTTTCAGGCTTTCACCACGGGTGTCTCAATGTATGATGCCTTAAAATATTCAAGGAGGAGTTCCCATAGCTAAAGATCTTTATTGTGCAGCCATCTGCAAAGCCAAAGACTCTGTGTATTGAACACTTTGCTTTCTGCAGAGCTTAAAGCGAAGCCTGGAGCAGGCACGGATGGAGGTGTCTCAGGAAGACGATAAGGCACTACAGCTACTTCATGATATCAGAGAGCAGAGCCGAAAACTGCAAGAGATCAAAGAACAGGTATACCTGCTTCTTTGGGGAGCAGGGTGGCTAACTACAAATACGCATTCTTTGAATTTTCTAACTCTGTTGCCAGGATTGCATTTTATATTGGGGCCATGATCACTCTCAATATGTGTGTTTTCATGTGGTTTCTTAAGCAAAATGAGAAGAAACAAAATTATACGTCTTGTGCACCCTGCAAGTAAGCACAAACTCAAAACTTAAAGTTTTTTTCTTCTTGGTCATGAAGGTACTTTGTCCATAAAGCCAGCTTAGGAGAAAGTTGCAATGCTTTAGTAATATGCTGCATTAGAAAAAAAACTATCAATTGTAAATGGTCAAGCTATACAAATTTAACTGCAGTTAACTTCCGCTGTGGGTTCACAAATCTTTACCTGCAAGAGAACTGAGCTAGCCTTAATTTTGTTTTTTTCTTACCTGACCATTTAAAATGCTCAATAGTCTTTCAAAATAGAATGTGTGGTGCCTAAACGTTCTTTCCCTAAGTTAATATCTTTGCAAAGTAGATGTTCATAATTTTTTTCCCACCAGAAGTATGTTGAGAATTCATTAATCCATAGAGTTGTTCATAAGGAAAAAAATGTAAAAATTAAATGAAAGTATGATGACAAATGTGGACGCTTCTAGGATTAAAAATAGTCTGCAAGACAGAATCCATTCAGTTTTGTGGATTAATAGCAACATGTTATATCGAGAACAATAAATTGTAATTTGCTATGGAGTTCAAACAATTCTTTGCAATTATCTGCTGTTTTTCATCTTCAAAGCACTTTACAAACATTGACTGACTAGTCTCATAGTGTTTGAGAAAAGGAAGCCCAGAAACCTTGGTGGTAATTCTCAAGACGTGAGCAGCTCTTATGTAAAAAGTAATGAAATGCAAAAACAACCCTCTGGATGTAGCAGGCCTCCATGGACATCTACAGCATTCTTTTGGATGGCTTTTTATGTCATATAAGGGATCTAAAGCTCGTTACTCTGGGTTCTAATGCTTCATTAGCAAAGTTGCTTTAAATACTGAAGTGTGGAACACTTTTCGTGACAATAAATATGAATAGATTCTTAAAATGTACAGACTCATTCGACAGAGGAAAAGTAGTGCAAGTAATTTTTAATCAAAGTGCACTAGGATAAATATTTTGTATCGGGATCTTTTAACTCTGGTTAAGATTCATGCTATTAAAGTGCTGCTTGGGTCAGCAAATGGATCTGGAATATACCGTAGATTTTCATATCTGGGGGTCTTCTGGTGCGTCTGAAATCCATGTGCTAGAAGGCTGCATACAACATGCCGAGACAGTTGTGCTGACTCATACCAGCAAGTGGATCTTAGCCAGAAAAGACTTGGATCATTATTTTTTATGGCAGAGGGCGGCGGGAGGTGAGATGGAAGTGTCCCTTAGAGTTTTGCTGTTGAATAGCCAAAGCTTGAGAGAGAATCCGTTAAGTTAACTGCAAATCAGAGTTCAAAAACAATAATTAGGCATTTGATATTTTTCAGGGTAGGACTGCAAGTTTGTGTGGGGGTACTTGAGTAGCAGAGTTTTTTGGGGTTTTATTTTAACTTTTGTTTTTCTTAACATGGGTTCTGGTTAGCAGTTGGTGAAGACTATATGAATGGATTTATTTGCAGCAAGTCAGGATCTTTATATTTTTAAATGTAATTTATATATATATAATTTATATTTGTAAATATAATACACAGCTACCCTGATGTGGCTTGCTTTAGGTATATGCCCTGACCAAGCCATTAATATGTCTGTGCTTAAGCACATCTTGATAGTTTTTAAACTTTGACTAACCTTTGCTTCTGATTATCTGTATTCATTTACCCATTTGGGGTGTATTAAGTTTAATATGCAAGAGGGAGTATTCTTTTTCTGCTTGAGTGATGTGGCCTGTTGTTCTGACCCAATCGTGAGATTTGTTCAAAGATAGTCTTGAAAACGTGAAGAAACAAGAAAAACTGAACTATTATGAATTATCGCCTCTTCTTCTCTCTTTCCTCCCTTCCCTTTCTCCTCCCTCTCCAAAATACTCATTTTCACCCTAGCATCTGAAGTTATGCTTGTAATTCTTTGGTCAAGTGTTTGCTGATATAAGAGTTAAGTGTTGTGGAAGAGTCTTCACAAATGATGATTTCTGAGCAGAACGTATACTCCTTCAAACTGTTCTGCCTCCTTCTTGGCAGATATGATTGTATGAAAGGATTATTTGAGTTAATGTGTGCTGACTTGATATAAAAGGCTGTGGTTCCTTCCAGCATGAAAATAAGATCATCCATAGAGAGACTGGCTGGAAAGAGTGAGGTTCCCTGTCTGCCTTATGAATTGGAGAATCATTTTGGGGATTATGAACCAAAGAACCATTCTGCCTTATCCTCAGTAATGGATAGGAAAGCAGTCTGTTAAAGGTTCATCATCTTTAAAAAGCAGCATAAGCTCTTCATGTTGCTAGAGAACCACTGGATGACATTAGGCCCAGTATTTATGGGATCGCTTGTCAAAGGGCAGCTATCTGTCTGGAAGGAGTGATGACTAACTTGGGTTTGCTTTTAAATATGCTTTTAAATATGGGGCTAGTCAGGAGTATCAGAAGATATTAAAACAGTGAGAAAGGTGGACCTGCTATCCCTCCCTATCCTGAATGTTTTCTCTCAGCCCTTGATGTGCATGTTTTCTACTTGTTCTTTGCTTCATAAAAAATACTTTTTTTCTGTTTAAAGCAATTTTATAAAAAGAAGGTATACTTACAGGGGTTATTAAATGCTAAATAATCATAATTTAATTCTGTTTTCTAATGAAGGTAAGAGAAGCAATCTCATGAGTCAGTCTCAGCTTGAATAACCAGTCTCATTGATATCTTCAGTTCAAATATTCTTCCCTCCCCCCACCACCTTCCCCATCCAAATCTCTTATCTTTCTAATGTCCTGGATGGGGAATCATCGTTCCTGCCTATGTAGACAAGTATTTTCTATAGGAAACATGCTTTTTAAACAGTTCTTCTAGGTTAATATTTGATACTATGCTGTCTTCCATACAGAGTACTATGTTCTTTTTTTTAACTCTTTCAAGAGAAAATAACCCATATCTAAAAGCCACAGTATGCTCTCCCCTGCTTCTCCTTCTTTCCTTTTACCCCAACTTTGCAGATCTGTGGTAATTCTCATGTTATCAGCCTGAGAAAATAAATATTGAGGAAGCAACTGGGAATTTAGTAGAGGCATCAACTCAAAAGCATATTTATGTTTTAGAAATAAGAACATGTAAGTAACTTTTATCATTTGTGTCTAGACGTATGTGTGTGTTTCTGCAGTGAAGCCACTCTCAAAAATCAATACCTCGACTATATTATATGTCTTTTAGGAGGTTTTGGCTTGAAAATGGCAAAACTTAAACCAGAATACTGTGGATGTGTGGGGTTTTTTTTTTTTTTTCAGCTGTCATAATTTTATTTTGTACTTTGCCGTTCTACGTGTTCTTTCTTTGTGCCTCTTGCCTGCAGTCGGTTTTCTGGGATCTGCTGCTCCATGTGTTTCTCCTGTTGCCTCTAAAATGTAATAGTCTTTCCTTCCCTTCTGCCACAACCGCAGGAGTATCAAGCTCAAGTAGAAGAAATGAGGTTGATGATGAATCAGTTAGAAGAGGATCTTATTTCGGCTCGCAGGCGTAGTGATCTTTATGAATCGGAGTTGAGAGAGTCCCGATTGGCAGCTGAAGAATTCAAACGTAAAGCTACTGAAAGTCACAACAAACTGCAAAAGGTAGTTTAGGCTTCATGGGAGAGGGAACTTGTGCTTGAATTTCTAGTGCTATTTTACATACGCATGAGTTTGTGTGTGAGTCTTCTGAAGATGAATGTAGCTTGTACAACTAATGCAAAATGGGTCTCAGTTGTACACTCAAAACATCGTAGTTTGTACTCTGTGTAACTGCTTGTGTTATGACTGCATGGGGTTGTGATTGAATAGAAATGCAGCATACTGAAACTCTTCCTGAGAGTTATGTATTTTATATTTAAGTTACAGGCTAAAGATCAAGGAAAAACTGAAGCAGGAGAGTTGTATTCCAAGTTAGAGAAGGTATGCTATTTTAATGTCCTAGATCCTGCTTCCTGAGTCTTTCATATTATGGACAGAAACCAAGAGTGACTTTGGCTAGTCAGTGGCATGCACAGCCTGGAATCTTTTTTTTTTTTCTTCTTTTCTGTGTATGTGTTTTTCTTTGTGGGATTCACTGTTCTTTCTGATTTGATTTAAAGCTCTGTCTGACCATCCTGTTCGCAATTATTGTGTTCAGAAGCTAGACAAAGACCAAGCCATGGTCTTTGTGTTTGGAGTTATTAATACATAACAATTTGCTTTATGAATAAAGAATAGCAAATGAAAAACAAAGAATTCTGAATATTGCTCTGTCACGCTGGGAAGTCTGCTTGGTGACCAAAACATGAAAACAACCCGAAGTTAGTAAAATGGGAGCAGATTTGCACAGGGACATTTTTTGTGGGTTGGAATTTATAGGGAGAAACAAAGATTGTGAGAATTGAATTAAAATAAATACAATATCGTAAGTACAGAGGATTTTTTTCCTTTCTGATTTTATCCTTCTCCCCCGCCCCCCACCCCTTTCTGTTTAACTGTAGATCAATACGGAGCAGCAGGCCAAAATCCAGGAGCTGCAGGAGAAGCTGACAAAGGTAATGTCTGAGTGGTGAAAAAGAATTTTCCACAAGATTTTCCAGTGAAACCTTAATGCAGGGGAGGGATGCACTTTGTTTCATACTCAAAAATAGAATTAGTCATAGCATGGGGGATGATAGGGAAAAGGGGGTGGGAGCTGGTATCTGAAATCATTGGTGTTCTCAATATGTTTTTCTGCTCTTGAGACATGTCAACAGTGTTTATTTTTACAAATGAAGCTGAGTCAGAACTGGAGTAGTGTAGAGAAATTCTAATTTGAAAGGCCAATTTAGGTATGTTGTGTGCAATGCCCTGGTCTCTTACTTCTGAAGACCAGGGCTCAGATCTTTTCAGCTCACTAGTAAAATATGTGTTGGTCTCAGTCTCCCAATATACTGTTTTAATTGCAAAATCACTTTCCAATTTGGTTATTTGCAGTAAATAGGTTGAACAGTAAGGATTCACAATAGAAATAAAAATACCTTAGCAAGGTAAGCTGAAGGAAGGATATAATATCTAATGTTTGTAGTTGTGGTCAATCCGTCACTTAAGAAGGCACTATAAGAGTGGTGTGGAAAATCCTTCATTCTAGATGATGCACTTCTCTTGTGGAGTCTTTTAGCAGAAAAGAAAGGGCTTGTCATAGTAATCCAGTGAGAGAGCTTTTCAAACTTGGCCCCTTCCTAAAGAGGGCTTTTTTTTTTTTTTTAAGAATTAGCGATCTGGAGCATGTGTAGGGAGGCCTAACTATATGGAAATGGTACTTCTAATAATCCAAAAAGTCACTTATATTTTTTCCCTCCTTCTCTCATTAATTCTAAGAAAATATTTGTTGGCCAGAAGTAAATTGAGTGTTTTAACAACAATATTTTGTGAGTCCTTTTCAGGAACTTAAGCTGAATTTGGGGCTAGAGTTCACATCCAGTACATAAGACAACTAGAAACTTCTGGTGCAGAAGATAAACATGTAGTTCTCTTAGATTTCCAAGTATTTGTCAAGCAGGAATGAATCATCTAACAGAAGTTAGAATTTGGGTTCCCATGGTAGTTGTAGGTTGTCTTAATTTTAGATTGCTATACCGAAGTTCTATAGCAATTTTATTCAGGATGTTGAACGTCTTGAGGTTATGATCTTTTCATGCTGCAAATTAAGTATTTCAAGAAAAACACATAATAAAATACTTTTTTTTTTTTCCTTTGGACCTAGGCTGTGAAAGCTAGCTCTGAGGCAACTGAACTTCTTCAGAATATCCGTCAAGCAAAGGAAAGAGCTGAGAAGGAGTTGGAGAAACTGCAGAATCGAGAAGATTCTAATGAAAGCATGAAGAAGAAATTACTTGAAGCAGAGGTGAGTGGAGAGTGTTTATCTAGAGTAAATGAGTTATTGGGATGTGTTTGGGTTTAGGAACTTTCAGCTGGATAACTGTGAATAGCTTGTATTCCTGTAGTAACGCTTTGTAGGAAAGTAGTGTTACACGTTAATCCATTTTTAATTAAAAAATATATTTCTCTGAGGAAAACTTACTGAGAAGCTAATTTTATTTTCAGTGAGGACTCATTGTGGACATGTGATTAGGATATGGGATTTGAGGTGTGAGGAGGATTTCAGATTTAAAAGACAACCACATATTGATTGCTTCAGCTGACTTTTTCCAGAGACTACTCATTGCTGTGTGATAATCCAAAGCTGATTAGCCTAAATGGCAATTAATAATTGCTCTGCAGGAACGGCGCCATTCTCTGGAGAATCAAGTGAAGAGGTTAGAGACTGTGGAACGAAGAGAAAACCGTCTAAAGGAAGATATTCAGACTAAATCTCAACAGATTCAACAGATGGCAGAAAAAATTCTGGTGAGCAGAGGTGAAAATGAAAGATAAAGGGTAAGAGTTTGTAAGAAAGGGGTAGGAAAGGAACGGAAGACATAGAATTGCATAGAGTAAGGTGGAAATTGTTGAATAAAGGGGTTGGTTTCATGTACTACTCATAATGGAAATAGCTTGAGTGCTCAAGGTGCAGCGTTCCTGTACCTGTAATCTTAAGACTACTTTAAAATTCTAGTTGCCTCAGTGGGAGCGCTTTTAAGTCAACTTAGTAATATTTAAATTAATTACCTGATGTTTGTTTCAGATGGAAAACATTCTCAGTACAGAGTTCTGCAACAATAAAAGCTTTGACATCTAGCTTTTAAACTAAATTACAAAGGAATTTAGAGGTCAGATCTACTTGAAATGCTTACATTTTGTAGCAGAGTGAAATTAGTCATCTAAACTGTTCTCCAAAGATAATATTTGTCAGAGATCCATTTTCACCCACATACCTTCTCTGTTGGCAATTTCTTGTTTCCCTCTTTGTTAAACCTATTAAGTCTTTATAGGTAGTGTGTACTTCAGTCTACAGTGAACCAAGCAGAGGGTGCTTCTAACACTTTTACTTCCCTGGGACAGGAAGTATAATCTTACAGTGAAGTAATTAATTTGTGTTTCTCATGAATTCTCTTTCTGTGTTCCCAATGCCCTTTCAGTAATGGATTTTTCTGCATTATGACTGCAAATCTGTCAGTCCACAGGGGAAAGGGATCTTTTTAATTTTATTATATTGCCCATCTCCAGTCCTGGGTCGTGAAAGCCAATATATTTGTCCTCTGGGGAATACACCTCTAAAGAGGCTGTTCCAGAAGATGAATTAAAGATTTGTATTATGTTGTTCTATTGCTCCTCATAAACCTGGATTGCATCAGCAGTGTTTTGTTAGAATACTTTTGACAGTGCCTTAAAGCAGACACCTAAAAAAGTATAGCAAGTGAAGGGATGGCAGACCTGATGAGAACATGCTGTACAAACTTAATTTTTGTAGCCAAAGTGAAGGAAGATCAGTTAATGTTTAACAGAAGGAGCATTATGAGCTTTATCTACTCTGTTGGTTTTTGGTTATAAGGTTCAATAAAGTTGGATAAAACTGTAGTCCTATAAAGGACTAGATATTTGTCAGTTTTTGTCTTTGCTTTGTTTCTTTAATGGCTGCTACCGGGACAGCTAATGTTTTGAACATGTCGGGATATACGATAAAGTCAAAAAGATAGTTCTTTCTATTGATAGGAATCCTGAGTATAGACAAACCTGAGGAAGGCCTAATGGGAATGTGTAAATAATTGTATTTGGAGTCAACAGATGACCCATATTTGTTCTAAGTAGTAGCTGCATATGTAGACTTTAGGATCAGAACATTTGAACTCTCTCTCAAAAAGGTAGAGTTAGTCTTTCATAGTGTTCTCTCCTTCAAACTGTTTTGATAACATGAATGCATGGTAAGTGGGAGACTATGGCTTTGCTGGGCACAGAGCCAACTTTATATTTAGAAATAGTGTAAAACTTTGGATTGTTTCATAAGCCTCTTGTATATATTTGGACATTGTAGCTTGGCTTTGATTACGTTCTCAGTGGAGGCAAAACTGGAAGGGAATGCAGAAATATCTACTAATTGTTTTACTCTGTTGCACATATTTTGCAGTTCTTATAGGTAATTTCCAGAGGGTTCTGGCAGAATATTGGGGGAGCACAAAGCTATTTTTTGGAAAAGGACAAATGGGAATTGAAGAAATAATCCTACAGGGTCTTTCCTAGTCCCCTGCAACTCTATTTGGAGAGCATGGAGTAATGATTTCTTTTTTTTTTTTTTTAATTTTTTTTTCTCTACTTCTACCCCTTTTTTTCCCCTCAAATTGATATCTTTAAACACTTGACTTTTCCTGGTATAGAAAGGACAGAAATGATAGCAAACAAATGAATGAAAAAAAAAAAAGCAGAGAGGTTTTTGTGTTAGCATCTCTCAGGAATAGCAATACCCTTCTTCTCCGAGTGGTTTTTTTTTTTTTTTGGTGATAGTATATAAGATTGTGATATATGATGCCTGAATTGCTTTTGAGAGATCACTTAATTCTGAAGCACGATGCTGTTTGGATTTGATCTTTGTTATCTCTATAAGAACTCTCATAAGGCCTTGGAGGATGTGGGGAAGAAGGAATGAAAGCATAGGAGCGAGGATATAATGGCTTTTTAATGTTTTTGATGAAAAAGCTGAAAGCAGACTTGTAGGAGTTGTAAGAGAAGGCTTATAAGACTTGTAAGAGAAGAAACATTTGAGAGATCTAGCAGTACCTGAGAAGACCTGCTGATCTGCCTATGAGAACTGAATAAAAAGTAAGAAACAAGTTAGAGAAGTTACTTATTACTGCTTGAAAGTGTAGATCCTTACTATCATGGTAATAATGACTGAAAGTTAGAGCTACATAGACAGAATAGTAAGTGAGAACTGGAATGGTAAAAGATTACCTTTTTAAGCCCATACAGGCTGTAAAGTGCCACTTCAGACACTGGTGAAGCTTCTTCTGCAGTATGAGCAGTCTGATGCTGGTAGCTTTGAAGCTGCTGTGCTGATCTGGTTGTCTGATTCATTGCCAGGACCTAAACTGTGTGGGCTTCCAGGGGAGACGAATTGTCCCTCTTGTTGCTGGGAGACATATTTCAATTGCAAAAAGCAATAATCTCCATTCCATGCAGAAGTGTCAGGTAGTAGGCATTGTGGATGACCTACTTCTGGTGAACTTCCTATTTGGTTTTTACCTCTGGCAAAAGAGGTTTATTGCAATTGCTGGAGCAAAGAAGTCTTTGTATGTGTTCAAGATGAGGAAGGTCAGAAAAGAGAGTAGGAAGTGTGCTGAAGTAGAAATACCAGGAAATTTTCTTCCACTGTGCAGTTATGAAGGCAGATAGGAGACCTGGAGGCATCCCAAAACTTGAACTTGTCCATGCAATAGTCAACCTGCTGGTAGTGAACTATAGATCTGGACCTGCCTGTTGTTCTAAAGGAATTGTTGGAATGGCAAATATGGCAATGAACGAGCATGAAGTTCTAAACGCAACTCTTGAGAGATGTCCTCTTGAAAGATATTTAGAGATATATTCTCAATAATGTATTCAGACAACAGAATGTTCCTCTTACCGAAATAGCGAACTTCTGAAATGCAGAATTATTTAAATCCTTACTGTGTTCAGCTCAGACTATCCATGTGAGATTAAGTGGATAAAAATATTATGGAACCGTTTGCAGCATATATTGCAGCCTGCACTTTTCACTTTCAAAGCAATTCGTTAATGGTTATCCTGACAACATTCGTCAGAGGAATACAGCAAAGTAAATACTATTCCCGTTCTGTGACTGTAGAATGAAAAGTATAGATAGCAAACCACCCTCTATTGAGACCTTCTGAGAGAGAGCTTGTTAAAAATATGTCTGAACTTCTTGCTCTATGCCACTGCAGCCATGAAGTGCTTGTAACTGCTTGTTGTCACCAAACATCCTTGGCCCATCTTTGGGAATACTTTATTGGAAAACAGGTTCTTACTGTGGAGGTGTATATTGCCAAAAACAAAGATTCTGTCTCTGCAGCTGTGGAGTAGATGGGTCAGCAGCAGTATGCAAAGCTTAAAACTGATAATGTGCCACTTTCATAATGCTCTTTCGTAATGACAGCCGTGGTCTAGAGATTTTATAGTATGAAGTCTTAAGATATGTATAAAGAACTTTACTCTTTCCTTGTGTGTCTGAATATGAATCCTTGCTGTCTTTAGGAGCTGGAAGAAAAGCATCGTGAGGCTCAGATCGCAGCACAACATCTGGAGTTGCAGCTGAAACAGAAGGAGCAATTCTATGAGGAAAAACTCAAAGTAAAAATATCTTTTTATCATCTGCATACAAATTTTTGTAGGTAGAACGGGTTCAGGGAAAAAACAGTTGTCTTTAGGCTCCATGTACTTTGTTGTGTGAGTTGCCTTCTTGCTTCACTGCTGAAGTGTTGTTCAGAGAGCTTAGTGCAATCTGACTAAGTTTTCCTTCTAAACTGTGCCATCGTACCTTATCTGTGGTTTAACATTGTATTAAAGCACGTGGCATTGGAAGTCAGGACTACAGGAATCCAGTTTGTTAATTGTAACTTGACCACTGCTAACTAAATAATTCCTACTTAATGCTGTTGAATTTCACATCTTGAAAAGGCTTTCAGTTCCTACCACTGATTTTCTAATTTGTTTAAGAGAATTCACACAGCCTACCTGGAATTTTTAAACTCAGCAAATACTGCAGCATTTCTGAAATTCCATCCTCTTGGAGCTGTAACATCTGCCAAGAAGCCACAGAAAACACCCACTCTGTTTTTGTCTTTTCCAGGGTAGCATAAGACTTTAACAAACAGAAGTAGAATTACAGACACCATCTAAAATTTGGAAAAGCAAATTAGGAAATGGGAGTATGTGCTCTACTTAAGCATTTTTCCAAAGAACCTACAATAGCCAGCCAGTGCATTTTGTAAGGATCTGTGTTTCTACTAAACATGATCTGTTTCAAGCTATCTTTGTCTATTATTTTTACTTAGAACTATACTTCCATGTTTCACCTTAAATTTAAGAGCATGTAATATTTAAGAGGAGAAAAGGAATTCCTGTGGGGAAAAACATGAAGGAAAACAGAGACGAGGGTTTCCTGGCAGATTTTAGCATGTGGTAGTATTCAAGAATGAGAAGAGAATGACAGAAAATGAAGCTCAGAGGTAAATGTCGGGAAAGGAGAAGTGATGACATAAAAACTGGAAAAGAGGATAGAGACTGGGAATAGAATTAGAAGAAAAAGAGAACCCGTGTGTAATGGGGATATATGATTTAGTAGGGGAAATCAGGAAGCCAGATGAAAGGGATTCAGGAAATGGGATGGATGTCACTGGAATGGTAAAAGATATCCTGTGGTGTCCAGGCTTTTCTGTTGCATTAGTCTGGGATGTTTCTTGAACACAGTTTATAGGGCTTTAAATAAATAAATAAATAAATCAACAATGACTCCCGTCTTCATAAAATTCCATCATTAAATTCAGTCTTCAGGGGTAACCTAGAAACATTCTTCTTTGAGTTTGATGTTCCAGGGATTTCGTGCCATTGCATGTTGGGTCTAATTTTGCTTGAGACACAATCAATTGCTTAATGCAATCCTATTTTTCTTTATGATTTTCTTTTTGTTTGCCCTTTGCGCAATGAAACAAAAATAAATTAAACAAAAGAAATGTCTTTATTTAGGTGCTGGAAAATCAGATGAAGAAAGATCTTGCTGATAAGGAAGCACTTGAGAATATGCTGAGAAGACATGAAGAAGAAGCACGTGAAAAATGTAAAGTCCTGGCTGAACAGAAGGCGGTATGTGTAGCTGAATTGGAAACTGGAAAACATCTTAAGAGTCGCTTTTTGAGACCCTGATTTGGAGCAAGATAGTCGTCTTTGAGATTTTTGTATTGCTGCTGAGTTGTGTTGAAGGAAATCTAGTGTTTAATATTAAAAGGCATATTTTAATTTAAGATATCTTCAGGAACATTTGCTTAAAAGTAGCCACATAGCTTGCTGTGTACCAGTCATGTAGTGCACAGGTAATATAATAGCTGCTTGCCCTCAATATTAAAGCAGTAGAAGAGCAGTTGTAAATGGTTCTGATGTTTGCATCTGTGATGCTGCTTTATTTCACTGTTTGATCTTTATTCTTTTATTTGTTTTTGTTTCTGCACAAGGTTTTGGAGACTTTTTTTTTTTTTTTTTAAACGTTGCCTTTAAAGTCACTTCAGTTGTGCGATCTCAAAGGTCCACTGCTCTGTTTCAGATGATCAATGCCATGGATTCGAAGATTAGGTCACTGGAGCAGAGAATAGTGGAACTGTCTGAGGCCAATAAGCTGGCAGCAAATAGCAGCCTTTTTACCCAGAGGAACATGTAAGTATAGCAACTGCTAGCAAAGTGGTCACTACTGAACAGCTCTCAGTAAAATTTGTTCTCTAAACCTAAAAGCAGCCCTTTTCTGCAGACCTGCTGTGCTCCCCTCTTGTTTTTATGGTCTGTGATGCAAAAATGTGCTCATTCTCCAAATGGTTGTAGTTCAATGCTTATTTTGTGTTTTCTCAAACGTGACTAGTAAAATTTGTTTGTATTGCTATGTTTACTTTGGAGCCTTTCCTGAGGCTGGTTCTTTGTGCAACTTTACCAAATATGTGAAATGAATACTAATAATTTTGAAGTCTAAGATACCTCTGGAGGGACATTTATTCCCTTTTTGAACATATGTATTGCTAAGAGATTGCGGTTCCTATGACAGCTACTTGATGTTGAAATTGAAAACTTTAAATACCTTTCCTTCACAAACTTTCCTTCCTCTCCTGTTGAGTGACAAGACAAGTGAGAAGACTGGATTTTAAGCCAAGAGTTTTCCTGCAAGTTTTTGAGATGCTGATTGCAAGTGTGAGACAGTTTCTTACTGAAATGGGCATAAGTAAAAAGAAGTAAAAGATATCTCAGCTTCATCTTCAGAATTCTACCTCAATTCTTTTTATTTTCTTCCTAATCAAGATAACACTTGCATGTATTGGCTTCTCACTTTCAGCCTCTCTTTAGTTCTCGTTATCAATGACCAGTGTAATAGTTGCTTCTGTGTTTTGGGGATCCTACCGGCCGAGATCTGACATCATCCTGAATCAGTGTGCAATCAGCAACTATTTTTGTGGTGAATTATTTTTGTTTATTAAATGCAGAGCAAACCTTGGACCTTTTGATCTTCTATATCAGATCTTTGATTACTTGAACTTTATTTTGCTTTGTATTTTGGCTATGATTCCTTATCTTTGTAGAGATGTTTTTCTTTCTTAAATGACTTAAAGGCATCCTACTTCAAATATAGGAAAAAAGCTCAGATTGTTTGATGTGCAAGACAGGGCTAGTGTAGTGTATGCTGTTATTGAGTTAAAAGTTTCATCAAGTTCGGCTATCTGCAGAAATGTTTTCAGTGTCTATCAGCTGCTAGAGGCAGTGTTAGTTAGTGTCTCTGTGGGAAGTGTTTGGACAGATCCACCTATAATATTGAATGGAGACAAGCAAGGATGAATTTTGACAAAGAGCTGCTTTGTGTGTTTTTTTTTTCTTTTTTCCTTTTCAGTGATGATTATGCCTCCAGATATGTAATGGCACCAGTTTTTGTTATATTGCAAATAGTTGGCGAGTTTTTCTAGCCTGAGCAGCCAAAAATATTCATAGAAATAGCTGAGAAAGCTAATTACTGCTTTGTATTCTGGTTGTATATGCTCCAGATGACCTCCAGTTAATCACCCAGGAAATGTGTTGAGGAAGCCAAAGCCATAACTTGCCATCGGTCTGAAGAAAACAGCAGTAGTGTTTCCACTTGTGCCTGGGAAGCATATGTAAGGCCTAGTGTCCCAATCATTGGTGCTGAACTGAGTGTGAATCTCAGCTCTGTTTGAATTTTGTCAAATGCTGTTCACTGAAGAAGTAAACACTTAAAAGAATTAGAAATGAGCATTCTCCAGATAGCTGTGTTAAACTTCAGTACAGTTTTTTCGAGACATAAAACTCCTTGTACATTGAGCTGTTTCTTTTATCTTTTGGACTGGGGAAAAAGCAACGTTTGCCAGTGTGAGAGAAGTGGAAAAAATGAAATGAAGGCAATAATAAACTCATATAGATACTGAATAGTGAAATACGGTGCTACCCATTAGTGCCTAAGGAAACTAATGATTACTAGGTTCCTGAGCAGATAGCCCAGTAAACTATAGGAAGAGAAATAATACTATTTGACAGTTCTGGCTGCCAATAATCTGTTGAATAAATTTAAAAAAAGAGAAAGAGTGTTTCAGTGTGCGATGCACAGAAACGTGAGTCAGAAGAATTAGGTTCTATTTCTAGTTTTGTTAAGTCTTCCTGTTTGTTAAGTATTCCTGTCTTGGGCAATCCGCATAATTTTTCTGGTTTAGATTTAATAACAGCTTATCTCACAGTGAGCTTCTTAAAATATTAGTTCGTTAGTACATGTAGAGCTTTGTGAGGTTCCTCAGTGGAAAGCACTATATGAGGCAGAATTTTCAAATGAAAGATAAAATGATTCTGGGAATTGTAAATAATTTAGAAAGATTTTTTTTTAAATGTGTTGTTTTAATGTAAGTATCAATTTCAAGTTGTCATGGTAATAATTCTTGCCTTTAGCAGGTGTTACCAGCTCTCAAAATTCTTATGAGCACAAGTAATTGTTTTTTCACTTTATAAAGGAACACTTTCATCAGAGACAACAAAACTTTACTTCAGTGTAGACAGAGTTAAAAACTTGTCCTAGGTCCATTACAACTTATTAAAAAAAATACAGTGCCTAAACCTTAGGGTTGCTCTCATCTCATGGAAGTATATTATGTGAAAGCAACTATTCTTAGCATTTTTGTTTTCCTATACGAGAAAATATATAACAAGGCATTGGTGAAATGAATAGAATGAACTGTAGCTTAGACATTGTAAATTACCATGTAATTCATTTTTCTGTGCAACTTGCAAATGTATGAAATTTCAGTGTTCTGAGTATGTATATTGATGAATCCACTAGTATATGAATCGTTTGCAGGCAGCAATAGAGAGTTAATTTTTTTTTTTCCTCTTTTACCAGAGTGTAGAATCTGGGCTGTGAAGAGCTCACTCGGGTACAACTGTTTCACTTAACAGGAAACTTGTATATTATTTCCTGCTTAGCCCCAGTGAAAGGGCATACTGTAAGGACGTTTGGGGTTTGTCTCTTATGTTTTTCTTCTATCAGGAAAGCCCAAGAGGAAATGATTTCAGAGCTCAGGCAACAGAAGTTCTACTTGGAAACACAAGCTGGGAAGTTAGAAGCCCAGAATCGAAAATTAGAAGAACAATTGGAGAAGATGAGTCACCAAGACCACACTGACAAGAACCGCCTGTTGGAGTTAGAGACTAGGCTGCGAGAGGTGAAAACTTGGGTTTAATCCCTCCAGACAAACTTACTTGAATGTACCACATTCTGCGTATTATAGTGAGAGCTAGAATTAAGTTGTCCTAGTTCTATGTGCTATAAATAATAGTATTTTAAGGTATATTACTTTATTTTGGCCTAGTGATGCTTTATTTTTCCCAGGAGTTTAAAAAAAAAAAAAAAAAAAAAGATTGCTCATTGGAAGGAGCTAAGAGTAAGTATTTAGGATTTGTCTTTCTTAGACCTAGCAGAATCTGGACTTTCAGATTATCTAGCTTTCTTAGAATTGCATTTACATGTTTTTGTACAGTATCCTTATAATGTTATCCAGCTAGAATGGTTATGGGGTAGAAAAAAGCTTAGATAGGTACAACGACCGGCTTAGCTGCAGACTTAAAGATTCAGTTTATACTTTATTGTAGAACAGAAACTGAAGGACGCAAAAAAATGCTATAAGAAAATAGGAACTATGCTGCTTTATGCGTGATTTTCAGAAGTTTTCGGGAAACCTAACAGTAATAGAAAATATGTATTTTGAAAGATGTGTGAGCTATGGTTCATTCTTTGCTTTTAGTTTTGTATCAACTAGTTTGGATCTACTTCAAGTCGTCTTTTACCTTTTGTAGTCTCACTCCACTGGTTTTGAGCTAAGACTGAAATCTTATCTTTAGCTAAGGGAGTTGGATGACCAACATATGTCCGTATTTGACCAGAAGTTGTTTGGGACCAGTGTAAGGTTTCTGGCAGACTTGTCCCGCATCTGCAACACAACAGACAGATTCACGTGCAATAGCAGACAACCCAAGGAAAGTGCTAAGGTTTGCAATTGATTTTGAGCACTGAGATCTGTTCTGCTGTTTGTTCGGTTCTTATCCATTTCTGGAAGTTACGTGTTTATCCCTGAACATGGCGATATTTGTCTCAAGAAAATCTTCAAAAGAAGCCTTTCAAGTAAACCTAGAGCCAGAAGATGTCGTTGGTTTATTTAGAAAGAATCTGAAGGGAAAATGAAATATGAAAGTAAATGGGAAAATGTATATGATGTTTACAGATACAGTAATTTAAATTTCAGTTAGGGAAGAGTACCACAAACTACTTCAACTCGCATGCTTTTTATGTTAACATAAGTGATATTTATGTCATACCTGGAACTAGTCTTGTACCCTTGTTTTTATTTCAAAATGTCATATTTCTTTTGGCCTTTTTTGAAGCAAACCGGTAGTTTTTAGGCAGTAGACAAAGCTACATCCTTGACTTTTTGGTGACTTAAGCAATCCGTCAAGATGTGATTTTGGGATAGACATTGCCATATTTTCCTAAAGCAAGGTTTGAAAGGAGATTACATTTCCTGTAATTTCTCAGTTTGTGTATTAGTAACTCATATTTGGACGCTGCTTTTCCTTCTTCAGGTTAGCCTAGAGCATGAAGAACAAAAGTTGGAACTGAAAAGGCAGTTGACAGAATTGCAGCTGACACTCCAGGAGCGTGAGTCTCAAATTACTGGGCTGCAGGCTGCACGGACAGCCCTGGAGAATCAGCTCCGTGAAGCCAAAACTGAACTAGAGGAGACTACAGCAGAAGCAGAGGAAGAGATTCAAGCTCTCACGGTGAGCCCTAAAATTGGTACTGTGAGCCATATCTACAGATTTGAAATTATATAGGTGTGTGTTTCATAATGAAGTTAATATCAGTTTATACTACTTAATTTTTAATTGTCGAAGCAGGACATGAATTGTGCCTTAATATTGATAGAGGCAGGAATGACTGAAATGTCAAATTTCATCTTATTACCTTTAACCATATGACTGCTTCCTAGTGGTGATTCATTTGTGCCAAAATTGGCAAGAACATTATTACTTTGTGATGGGGTGAAAGTTCCATCTGTAATTGTTATTGTTAAGAGTTTTACTCTCTGATTTCCTTATTTAAGTAATCTCTCATGAGTTTGAAAGTACTTGGTGATCATAAATGTTTTGATGATTTCTTTCTGTCAGTTTTCCTGCTTTATATTTACTTGAAAAAAACAAAATTCCTAGGAAAATAGTGTTATTAACACCCTACTTTTATTATGGTGCTTATTTCATTAAAAATTGTCACATGTGCATCTTGCAGTCTCTTGTTAGGTGTGGAATGATATAAAAGAAGAAAATGTCAACTAAAACTCCCCCTTGTTTTTTCCTCTCAGTAAATGGAATGCTAAATTATATGCTGCTGGTTGCTGTCTCTTGAGTACAAAAAGACACTTTCAAACTGCTTGATTCTAAGTGATGTTTTCTTCATGACGGATTCCCAGGGCTGGGGGGGGAGGGGGGGGGAGTAGAGAAGTATAAGACCTGCTACTTTGGCTGCCAGCTAACCCTCACTGAAGCAGCTGTCTTCAACGACCTTCAAATCCTGTCATTTTGAAGTGTTGAAAATAAGCATTCTCTAGCTCCAGTGGCATTAGATAAAAAGAACTGTTGTTCTGAATATTTCTGCCAATGCATCCCTTTTTAGAAGGGATGATGGGCTCAGCTGAAACAGGGGCTTGTATTATATTGATGCTGTTGGATAGGTGGAAGGGAGAACCGTTTGCTCAGAGTTGTTCTAAAGCAGGTGCATGCTGGGAAAGTACAGCAGCAGCATCAATGCTTTAACTGAATAGAACATGACATCAGATTCTTTTTTGCTCAAAACTGAGGTGGTCCCCTCCCAGCTGAAAGCTTTACATAACAAGTAATATCACCGCTAAGAGGATGATGATGTGCTTGATATCTTTATCTACACTACCGATGAAACAGATGAATGTATATGTGTTCACTCAGTTATTACTTCAATTATTCTGGCAAAACGATAGTGCTTTTGGACCAGCTGTTGTTGGAGTACAGCATCTCCAGATCATTTTAATCTTGTTTAGTGGGCTTGGGGTATTTCTGGTTTGGAATTTTTTCTACATACTTTTTTTATTTTTCATATTGCCCGTTGTGGTAAGATAACTTTTCAGCTTTCACATTTGATGTCTGCCAAACAGTTTTTCCTGTTTAGTCTCTTGGCTATAAGGAAAATGCTCTGAATAAAGAAAGGTGGCTGGATGTGCTAGTGCACTAGCCTTTCATCTGTTAAGGGCTGAGATAGCATATGACATTAGACCCTTGTTAAATCAGTTTGACAGTCTAAATGTATTTTGAGAGAGGCCATGAGGCTGAAACAAGAACTTTTGCTTGTCATGCTTTGCTTGTAAATTAGGAAGTAAAATGGTGCATGCAATACTGCATTCTTTAAAATAAGCGTTTGCACTTTTCAGCACTGGATGCTCTCTTCCAAAGAATTGATTATTCTGTTTCATTACTGATTCTTGGAGAGGTTCAGGATTAAATGGTACTTTATGATAGGATTCAGGTAGATTGGCCGAGCTGCTTGGGGTAGCTTGCATAACATTTCATTGTAGTTTTCTTTGCAAGCATTAAATTGTACGCAGTATTTATTTTACATGAAATATAAATCTGGATATGGAAGTGAAAACAAGTCAAATAATTTTAAAAGTCAAGAATGTACAAACTTAACATTGAATTGATGTCTTCTGGTGACCATTTAAGATGGAACCTTTTACATAATTCAGTTTGTGAGTTTGTACATTGGTCTAAAGTAGTTCAGAATTGGGAGCATGAGTATGTGTTGATTAAGTAGGATGTGACTTTTGCTAATCAGTTCTTTGCCACTACAGAGTGCTTTCATAGCCTGCAGCATCTGCCTTCCAAACTTTGCTTGCTGGTAGATTGTTCTGCAGTTTGTTTAGCAACAGCTGTTGGATTCTAATTCTAATGTATGAAAAATTGATGATTAACTTCTTACCTCCTTTAGGCACATAGAGATGAAATCCAGCGTAAATTTGAAGCCCTTCGTAATAGCTGCACAGTGAGTATTAAATACAGATCATTGAATTATTTTGAAATTAAGGATAAGAAAGCAAACAATTTACTTATTTACTCCTTGATGACACTAGTTCCTAATATAGACTTCTGGCTTCAAGGAGTTCGCAGGAGTTAGACTGATTGGATATGATTCCTTTTAGGCTTCAGGTAAACCTCAGTTTAGAGGTTTTATTCTGATTGTGAAATTGACACTGTTCTTCTTTTTGGAGAAGAAAGTAAATTAAAATATCTCATTGCAGTGCAGCTAATAAGAATGGTGTAGCAGCTGCAAAAAATGGTTGTGGGTAAAGATTTTTTCTGCTCACAAGGAGAAGAAAAGATCTCCCTGTCCAAATCCTGAGCTGCATTGTAGGTCTAGGCCAGCGTGGAAGAGCATTCGTGCTCCTCTGGGTTTTAAGGAGGACTTTAGCACCATTTGAAGAGAAGAGAAATTTTGAGTCAAATAATACACTGACATGTGGTCATCTGCTCAAGGAACAGAGTGGACTTAAGTGCCTGACTTGCACCTTCTGTTGCTTGAGATCTTTTGATGTGTTTCTACATTCATTTCATTCATCTAGGATGGATATCCAAGGGGTTGTCTGTCACTAGGGATTCTTGCCAGTTGACGCTATCTTCAAACTTATTTATGATGCTTGATGGAGAGCATCTGTCTTCTAGTGACGTGAATTATAGAAGTGTTGAATAAGGGCCACAATCATCTGGATCAGCACTGGTTGCAGACCTCTCCAGGCTTCTTCTACCCCACCCAGTAAGGAGGGCTTAACTGCTGTTTTTTCTCTCAATCTTGGTTATTTCCCCACTTCCAGCAATTTCCTCAAAATTAATTTTCCATGCTGCAGGATTAGTGACAGGTACTAAACAAGTATCTAACATACAAGATTTCATCCTTCAAAATATCTTTTCAGGATAGGAATTGTTTTGTTTTCCTCACTTGCTCTTTAGCGTTAGCAAGGCAATCTTCTACTGTGTTTATAGAATACACTGATGTGAAAAAATGAGGAAGTAGAGCTTAACAAAGAGTGTCAACTTCCTTAAAAAAAGAATTCTGCAAAGGAAACTACTCTCTTCACTTATTCAGATAGATCCTCTAGCTCCATGTATGTTATTGTGTATCCTACATCCACAGCTGTCTTCTTTTCTTTCTTTTGTTTTGTCTTGCCCTTCATTCAGAATGACAGGTTCCTGTGAAAATGCTTGTGTGATCTCCATGCCAGCAAAATCCGGTCATGTGGGAAATCCATAGCTTCTTTCTACTTCATTACAGGCCGCCTTTCAGAAGTTGTAATTCATTACCTGGTAGCTCCTTGGCTTTGTAAACATGGCCAAAAATCTCCGACAGTTAGGAGTGACCCGTAAGATTTTGAGACTATTGGGAGCTTTGAAGATTCTGCATAAAAGGATTTCTGAAAGTGTTGTGCATTGTAGGCCCATCAGTGGAATAAGTGGGTTCATGCATCGGACATCCTCATCAATAAGAAATTAATGATGCAGTTCCTAAATGAGTAATGTGTGCTCATGATACACTCTCTTTGCAGCCCAGGAGAATGCATGTGTAGTTTAATTGAGCATGGATAGAAACTTTCTTCTTCTGTGTTATGAGTGATTCTAGCTGTCACCCTCTTTACTGAGGAGCACTGAAGCAATGACAGGACAATCTTGTATTGACAATGAGGGATCAGGGAATGTTTATTTTGGTGCCTTCACTACATATTTCTATCTAACACTAGCCAGAATGATGCAGGCTTCACTTTTTGGTGACCATGTGATGCTGCTTGAAGGTGATTAGAACTTATGTTCATTTTAAAATGAGATGACACTTCAATTGAATAATTTTAATGTGCTTCTGTTTATGCAGTGTAATAAGGAGTGAGTTTATTCTCTGTGGCAAGTTTTCAAAATGCAACCTTTTTGAGATGAAACAAGCTCCTTGAACTGTTCTGGCAAACTTTGTTATGGAATTAATTTTTATTTAATGTCATTGACTAGTTCAAAACAGCATTAGAATAATGAAGATAAGATTAGACAGAAAGAAATATTATTGAAATATAGAATTACTTCAATACTTTTCTTAGTCTTCAAAAGATAGGTAAAAATATTTGTCTATTTTCTTTAATATTTCTTTTGGTTCACTAGCTTCTCAAAGGTCACAGTTTCTGTATGTAGAGGAGAGCCACACTTGGAATGTGTGTTTTGTTTTCCTGTACCCTCACTGCCCTCCTGTCCTTCCTTTTACTGAGGCCTCTGAGCCAAGTAGATGTTTATTATGTTCTGCTGTTGGTCCGTTTTAAATTTGTTGCGTTTTGGGGTTCATACTGAGAGACCATTATTATATAGTATATTTTAGGTCTTGATTTCTGCCTTGTTTGTGAATTCGTATTCAGTTGCTCTGATAGCTCTGAGCTGTACCTCCTCGTGACATCTTGCTTTTACTAGGGATCAAAAAGAAAATGTTAGCTTCTGCTTTCTCTGACTCGCAGTTGTGGAAGAAATTATGACATATATGATTACAATAAACATTGTAAATGGTAATACCTGCTCTCTACAAACACACACACGCGCACACACACACTTGAAGAGCGGTATCTTATCACAGTCTTCCCACAATGATAACTCATCTAGCAAATCTGTTGAGGGGGAAGTACCTACATTTAAAGAATTCTTCTATCAAAAGTATAATCCATACGATCCATTTGACTTTTTAAATTTAAAGGTATTTTGTAGGTGATCCGAAAAAATTCTAGAAATAATGTTAATCTTCCTATTTAAGAAAGCTTTTTGTCAGATAGTGGTTTTCAGCTGGCTCTTAGTAATAACTTATTGTTGGATCATCAACATATTTGAAGTAAAAAATGCAACTAGGTTGGTCTCAAATAGTGGTAGAATTACTTCAAAAAGAAAACATTCGGTAAACAGGCGGTAACATCTACAGAAACTTAGAGGAAAAACAGTCCCATAAAGTATTTGCACTCAAGTTAGTAAAATTTTATTGCTATTCCAAAAAACCATCACCTGAATCTTGGTCCCCCACCACTAATTACTATTACGTTTATTCTAGTAAGGAAACTGGAAGATCTTAGTATACTAGTTGGATATTGCATTTCCATTTATTCAAGGTTTCGCTAGTAAAAGAAGAATTGTCTCTAGCCCTCAAGATTCTTTTGCCGTCATCTTGTGCTGCTATTTTAAGCCTTACCGCACTTGATTCTGCGATTGTGTTAATGAACACTTGTCTATGAGAGTGGATATTGAGGCATGAAAACTGCAAGCCCTTTAGGCGCGTTGCATAATTTTGCTCATGCATGAAGTCCTGCTGACTTCAGTGTAATGTCCTGATTCCACACTGACTCGACAAGATGGCGTACAAGAATACTTCTTTACGTAGTCTTGAGAATTTCAAAAATTATGTCTAAAAATGTTATGTATTTTGATGCTATAAAAATTATGTGTCAAAGTAAAGAGATCTTGCCCGCTGCAATAAGGCTAATGCCCAGGCAAAAACTTTTATATGGCTTAGTTAAATTTGTAACAATATATATTGGCTGTTCGTTGGGAGGGGAGGGTTATCCCTGATTCTCCTTTCATGGAAATTGTGATGGTAGGTGTCAGTTATAGGCTAAAATGGAGCTTTATAGTTTTATAAAGTCAGATTAAAAAATCAGAGACTATTTAGTGCATTGATGCGGTGTTGCTGTGTCTAATGGTGCCTTTCTCACAAACGTCATCGTCCTTTGAGAATGAGGCTCATGGTTGGAAGAGGTAGCTTGTCCACTTGGGACCAGGATGGAGGAGCAATGGAGATTATGTCTGAGTAACAGGGTGTTGTGGGAAGGAGAGGATTGCTGACCTTTCAGTGTCCTGCTGCTCTGCAGCTACCAATGAGAGCAATGTCCCACCCTCAAGCTAAGCCATGAAGACTTTTTAGAAGCTGAGATCTCTCTGTGAAGTATATTTCAAGTCACAGAAGCCATCTGACTATGGCAAGGGGAGGGAAGTGAGGAGCTGATTGTTATATACCAATCATAGAAGTAGACTTACAAGACTGGTACCTATCTACTGCTGTGTACTTTAAGATGCTTGGTATTCTGTCTTCTCTGTGAGAAAAGCCCTGGGTCTCGGATCTAAGTGTTGAATAGGTTACGGTGAAGTGAGGCTGGTGCCTGCTCTCACTTCCCTCTCACAATAATTTGGGGCTGTGAGATAGCTCCTTTTCCCCCCCGCACCCATTTACTTCTGATGGCTAGCTTTCTAGTAAGAATTGGCATGGAGCCAGGGGGTGGTGGGGTGAGGATGGAGATGGGTGTGGAACAGTGCATCAAACTGGAAGTTCTGCATTAAGGTTGTACTAAAAATTGCATTAAACCCCAAATAACATGCTGCTGATAGCATCCTGAAACAGTTAACTTTGCCTGTGTCTTTACATTTGCTTGCACGTTTGTTCATGACATCTGAGAACTGAGGCATCCTAATGAAGAATCTGAATAAAGTTATGGAGAAGTTTGAAAACTGCAGTTAGTCATATTCTAAAACTGCTTCCTTTCTCCCACTACTTTGCCTGTGGTTTTTGGCACATAGCGCCCATGGATTAATTTTTGTACTTTATGTCATCATGGCCCTGAACCCCTGACTGCTCTGATATTTAATGTGTGATCCATGCTTGGAGAAGTTTGTAGGCCCAGCTATAACACCTATGAATCTGCAAAAATCTCACGATATAGAAACACTTTGCTGCTTTGAAACTGTGAGCTATGGGGAGGGAACTGTGCTGAAGAGTTGTTCTGCTTGGGTTGCTCAGTATAGTATTTAAAGACAAGATGCAATCTTCTGTACCAGTGTAAAGATAAGTTGTGTACTTAGATGTGGCATGTAATGAACAGTCCGACAAGATTATGATGGTCCAGAATTTGTTGTGATAAAGTTGTATGTAGTTTGAGGAGAAAATTTCAGTTGCTCTGTGAGTGATGATACGGTGGCACAGATAAGGCTACCTAGATGGCCTGAAAGCGCTTTCCAAGTTTCCAAATGTTTGGCTGTTTTATTACTTTAAAATGTGAAGATTTTTCTGATTATATTTTGCATTTCAAAAGGACATAATGATGTTTTCTTATATGTTTTCCTTTAGTATACTTACAAATTTAACTCCAGCATCCTTTTTTTTTGTTTTTTGCCTGGGGATTTCCTTAATTAAAACAAAACAAAACAAAGAAACCCAGAAACTATTACCTCTTTTTAGGTACAGGATTCTGGCATAAGGTGTATAGCCTAGGATGGCATTTCCCATCAAATGGTTTTTCTGATCTCTACATATTTTCTTCCTTTTTAGTTTCCAGAACAGGCATTTATATTACAATTTGTTCCATTTTCCTACGTTACTACTTCCTGATGCTATGTAGGCTTTATAATGTTTATAAACTCTGTAACCCTATTGATGTCATAATATACCTACAGATTGCTTATAAAAATCGAGTATGTTGACATATTTCCCCTTTCCTCATGAAAAAGAGGAAAACTGTACTGAGAAGAACTAATTCTCTTAAAAAAAAAATATATATATATATATATACACACAATATATTTGGAATTTCAGTTGAGCCGTTTTGAAATTGTCAACTAAGATAACGTTAGGAAAATATTCAAGAAATGAGATCACATCATTTTTTCTTTGGGAATCCTTCTTGACTATGGTTTTTGCCTTAAGCTTGCCAGAAATATTGTGCAATGTAAAATGTAATAGTAAAATTTAAAGTGCTTTGGTTTAGTTTTGGTTATGTTCAGGAAACAAGTCAAAATCTCAGAACACAGAATAAAAGGGAATGGGAGCTTAACTTCCAACTCTAAAGGGATGAAATCAACTTGAAATGTAGCCATTTAAAAAAAATCAATTAATTATACTATTAACTCTGCACATCACCTTATCAATTTTGTGAATTTTTTTTCCCCATCTCTGCTTTCTTATATTTCAAAAATAGTTGCATTGATTTACACAATGTAAGTGGAAGAAACCATAGCTGTATAACAGATTCCTTAAAACTGCCTAGATATATGGTGTGGTCAAATGTAAAATTAAAAAAAGAAAAATACTAGAGGAAAAAGGGAGGGTTCATCTGATCTGGTAGTTAGTAGAAATCTCAGATGTGACCTGTAAAAATGGTAGGTAAAACACTGTATAACCAGGAATGTTCTTTTATTCCTTTTTGTTTGTTTAAATACATTTCTAAGTTCTTAATCCTACAACGATGTAAACACTGACACATCTTTATGATAAAGTCTGGGTTCTTTGGGAACTTGATACGTAACATACAGAATAAAATGCACATTTTTGAATACAGCAGTAAGAATGTTCAACAAACAACTACGCTATCGGATTGTCACCAGGAATGTTTTGTTTTAGAGTATGAATCACTTTGAGTTGACCCTAAACATATGGGTAACAGGAACTCCCCTTCACCCAGCAGGGAGTCATTTCAGTTGGACTTTTTCTGCCAACAGTTTAAAAATCAAATGCTGTTAATTTAGATTTAGGAGAGGCATGATAAAAAGCTGCCAATACATGCCTTGAAGGCTCTTCAAAAAGAAATGGTTGTCGTCTTTCCAGATAGCTGAGAAGAGCTGCCTGTTCTGCTGTGTTAGATATTTAAGTCTTCGGCTTGAATAGGAAACCAGAACATTTAAAATTGAATGTGTGGCCAACTATGTTCTGGGATTTTAATTTTTCCCATTAAGTGAAGTACATTATTCGCTTTACTTTGAGATATTAGGCAGAAACGCCTCTTGGACATATCTGTAATAGTTGAATGTGAATTATTTTATAGAACTTTCTGGTTTCAGAAATTCTTATTATTAAGCTGTTTTCAAGATTATGTTGAAGTATCTCCTGTTATGATGACATTGCTTTTGAAATAGGAGGAGGTTGCAGGTATTCATCCATCCAGTATTCATGGGCTTTCATTCCTAAAAAGTAAAAGGGAATGTGAAAACAGCCCACTGTTGTTCATATTTTTCTTTACATTGAAGGGGAGCTTCATTTAAAGTGCATAATATAATGCTATTCTGATTTAACAAGCAGGTGTTTCCACTTCATTAAAAGCAAGGCTATTGTCCTTGTTGAATTTTTGCTTTTCACTGATTTTTCTATTAGCTTATTGTGCTGCCAGATTTACTTTCTTCATTTATCTTGTGCTGCCATCCATAATGCCGTTGCCTTGGTAGAATATATTTCTTTAAAATGTTCTGCTTTTCCTGGCTACATACAGTGTTACTTACAGTAATCTAAACAACTGCTAGGCAGACTTCAGATTATACTGCCTCCGTTACAGCAGCACCTCTTGTCTGGTTTTCTTAAGCATCACACTTCAAAAATTTTTCTGTGAGAAGTATTAGCCTCATTTCACTTAAGGGGAAATTGAGGCAAGAAAGATAGTGTTTTGGCAAAGGCACACTGTAAGTCAGCAGCAGATCTGAGAATACAACCAGAACTCCTGACTCCTAATCCAATGCTTTAGATGTGACAGTTCTCTCTCAAATAATAAAGCGAGTGCAGCACATTCATACGCTAAATCAAGTTAATAAAAATTCAGGCTATTTTCTGTAAGAAACAGAACTTTCTTCCTACTTCAAGTACACTCCTGTGCATAAAATCTGCAATTACAATATTGCTTGTGTTTAAATTTGGAGAAAAAAAAAAAAGAGAGAGAAAGGGAGAGAATGTCAAGTTGTCTACTTGTTTGTCAATAAATGGTTCTGGGAGAGGAGAACGCAACACTCTTTCGAAAAACTGTACTCACTGACATGTAATCTAATTTAATTTTCCTTTTAGGTGATAACGGATTTGGAAGAGCAGCTGAACCAGCTCAGTGAAGACAACGCAGAACTGAACAATCAGAACTTCTTCCTGTCCAAACAACTTGATGAGGCTTCAGGGGCCAATGATGAAGTTGTCCAGTTGCGAAGTGAGGTCGACCATCTCCGTCGAGAGATAACCGAGAGAGAGATGCAGCTCACCAGTCAGAAACAAGTAAGGCTTCATATATCTTGATCACAATTTCTTCAAGCTGGTTAGGAAATCTCCCGAAAAGGCTAAAAATTCTTTTGTATCTCTAAATTCTCTTAAATTTCTTTTAAACCTGGAATGAATATATGAATATTCATTCCTTTTAAGAATGAATATGCTTCCAGGGGCAATTTGACCATTTTATCATTTATGCCTTCTTTCCCAGAGCAATTGAATGGATTGAAATTTTTAGTGTTTTCCTTTGTATTTTAATGCGATAGTGTTTAGAAATTTTGCACTCTGAAGGTATTACCACTTAGAATTATTCATTTTAGTTTTGTGACCCTGGCAATTCTGAAATCTTCGTAATGAGGTAGAATTGACATTAAAAGCAATCACAAGTGAATATATGGAAGCCCTGAAATAAATGAGTTGTGATTTACGGGCTTATGTTTGCTGCCAATTTGCATGTACTGTAATTGAAATGGTAAGACTGAAGCTTAAAGTGCATGCTTGATGTGGGATGTGAGAATTGATAGGAGGATTTATTTTTAGACTATGGAGGCCTTGAAGACAACATGTACAATGCTGGAAGAGCAAGTAATGGACTTGGAGGCCCTGAATGATGAACTCTTGGAGAAAGAACGTCAGTGGGAAGCATGGAGAAGTGTTCTAGGGGATGAGAAGTCCCAGTTTGAATGTCGTGTCAGAGAGTTGCAGAGGATGCTGGATACTGAGAAACAGAGCAGGTCGTCTTCTCTCCCACTCCCTGCCTTTTATTAACTTGTACGAAAAAACTCTGTAGAATGTAGTATAAAAATTATATTTAGAATAGGATATGGGAGTTGGAACTAAATATAAATTCTTCTGAAGTAGTTCTAAAAGTGGTATATTAGTTAATAGATGTTCACCAGTGATACGGTTCCTTTAGTTTCTTTGCACATGAGTGTTTCAGCAGAGAATGGTTTTTATCATTGTAATTTATAAAATGACTTGATTTCTTATCTTCTACTTGATTATACAGAAAACTAGTCCTTGCTCCCGTTACTCTGGGGTCTTGCAGTTTCCAGGCTCTAGTTCTAGCAGGGGCAGAAACAGGGTTATGTAATATAAAAGTGTTGCAGCAAACAGTCTGGCTTTTATAAAGTAACATCCTGAATTTGAGGCGAACCTCTGAAAGAGTTACTGATGCCATTGCGTGCTACAAAGAAGACAAGCCCCGAAGAAAGTTAGGTAACGTTATTTTCCATTTTAATACAGAGTGCGAGCAGATCAGCGTATTACTGAATCTCGCCAGGTGGTAGAACTAGCTGTCAAAGAACACAAGGCAGAGATTCTAGCTCTCCAGCAAGCTCTAAAGGAACAAAAACTCAAAGCTGAAAGCCTTTCTGACAAGGTCAGTACTTTTCAACCCTAAGCTTTCATAATTAACAGAGATGTTTTCCTTTTCTAGAGATGTTACTTGCAGAAATGCAATCTTGAGCAGAATTTTCTAGGGGCTAGAGCAAACTAAAAAAGACTTGAGGCCATAGAATAGAATTCTATCTTCAAGTCAAAGACTTCATTTTTCCTACTGAGTAAGACTAAAGAAAAAAGCAGCTCATGATGTCTGGAGTGTGCAATGAAATCTTTCAGTAACTTGATTTGCCATTTGAGCAATGGCATGCCAAATTGTTTCTTTCTATGTTTTTTCCATTACAGTAAGTAGAGAATAATTGAATCATTTTTCTTGTGCGTGTGCTTTGTGAAGTTGAATTTTGAGGTTATTGAACTTTGTTAGTGTTCTATGGTGTTCTGACCGTCTGTTCCACCTGCCTAGCTCAATGACCTGGAGAAGAAGCATGCTATGTTGGAGATGAATGCACGCAGTTTACAACAGAAGCTTGAGACAGAAAGGGAACTCAAGCAGAGGCTTCTGGAGGAGGTAACCTTGGAAACTTAGGTTATAACTTCAGAAGAAGGTTCCACATCTGAAACCAAAACGTTGCGTGAATAGTTTAATTATGAACAAAAAATTCAGTGTTACAAATCCTTCCTTCTTCTATATAACTCTGGAGAATTAATACAGATTTCTTTTTGGTTAACTTTTTATTAAAGCTTAACAAAATGGGTGTTTATGTCAGTGAAAAGTGAACTGCTTCTCAAGGGAAACTGAGCTGGGAGCCAAGAGTGACAAGCAAGGCAGGCAGGGACAGGGACCTTGCAGCCAGTGGGCACAGTCCCACAGTATCTGAACAAAAGAAGAGCAAGGCAGGTCTGGTGACAGTAATCAGGTTCTGCCAGTGGCCCAGTGATCATCAGAGAAGCTTGCAGTGACAAGACAAGTCCTAGTCTGCAACGCAAGCTCAGGATCAGCAAAGTCCGTGGCTTGGCACAGCATGTCTACAACAGTTCTGGCCAGAGCTTAAAGGCAGCTCTGGAGCCAACAGGCAGAGAGAGTGTGTGTGGGGGGGGAGGCCCCAGATGAGGCTTTTCACACCTCTTTCTCATAATTTAGCTGTGCTCGCAGAAGTCCGATCCAAGGTTACGCAGCTGCACCATATCAGTGAGACTTTGAATGCAGGCAGCCAAACTTGGGTAGTGGGGGAAGAGACTATGGAGGAGGATTATGGGAGAAGGATGGTTACAGACTGGTTAGGGCCTGCTGGTGTACTCAGAGTGCTGACAAGTTATCCCAGAGGTGACCGCTCCGTTGTGCGTCACAGAAAAGTGTTCTGCCTGATTTGGTAATACGTAAACGTTAGTGGTTTTCAGGGACTTTCTCATCAAGATAGTATGAAGTCTCAAGGTATTAGGAGTAATTTATCATGTGCTCTTTGCTGCTGTTAGTTGGAGACAAAGATATAAACAATTAGAATTAATTTTCCTCATCACATATGACTGCTAAAGAGGCAGGAGTTTATCCTGGTTTATAGGAAAGGTCTCTTTTACTGGGAAGTATTGAGATGGCTTTTGGTGAATGTACAGAAGGCTTCAGAAACTGGCATCCAGAAATTGTTTGGGTATCTCTGTGCAGTCTAACAATTACAATTGTGCGGTCTACAATGGAAATGCTACAGAAAGCAAATTACTTGGACGTGTTGTTGAAAAAGATGGTCTTGCTATGAATTAATGTAAATGTACAACATAGAAATATTTTTTTTAGTTGCAATGCATTCTGAAGAGAAGGAGTTTTGAGTTCTGCAGCGATACTTAATAAGGAGTGATAGCACATAGTAGCTTTTGTTTAAAAAAGAAAACAAACACTGTCCTTTGTTTTCCTGTTAACAGCAGGCAAAGCTGCAACAGCAAATGGATCTGCAAAAGAATCACATCTTCCGCCTTACTCAAGGTCTGCAAGAGGCTCTAGATCGAGCAGATCTTCTGAAGACTGAAAGAAGTGACCTGGAATATCAGCTGGAAAACATTCAGGTGAGGATGAGTAAAAAGTGGGCAGGACTCTGTGGTCCCCTTTTAATGTGAGGTTTGGAGATCTGACCTACTATTTCTGTGTGACATTTCCTTATACTTTTTTTGTTTTGTTCAGTTCTGTTCTGCCATTGAGTTGATCTATTTGTTTCTATTACTAAGATGAAATTTCTTGTGTATCTGTGTGTGCTTCACAGGTTCTCTATTCCCATGAAAAAGTGAAAATGGAGGGCACTATTTCTCAGCAAACCAAACTCATTGATTTCCTGCAGGCAAAGATGGATCAACCAGCAAAAAAGAAAAAGGTGGGTGAAAAAGGTTTGAGAGGCATGGAGGAAATGCCTCATGGCTTTGTGATTTAGTTATGTGCTGTGTATTCAAAATATTCTGTTTTATCTTTCTTTATGTTTAACACAAATGTGTCCCCATTTAAGAACATTCTGAGTCACTGAACACAAGCTTTCCTGGGCAGAATGTCTTCCTTGTGGCCTCCCCAGTATTTTGTCATTCCTTCGATAGTTAGGTTACAACCCAGTAGCTACACCGCAATGAGGCTGTAGGCATACAGAGTTTTAAACATGCAATTATTTTTAAAATGGTAAGTATATACGTGTGTATGAACACACTGCGTATCTAGAGTGGTTGTCTTGTAGTTGCAGCATAGGATTGATTAGTCAGGAGATATGGCTTGTGTCACATCTCTGTCATAAGCCGTTCTGTCATTTTGTATTAAGTAACTTAAATTAATTTTAACCACATATTTTGAGATCCTCTGTTTAGATGCTTTCAGAAACTCAAGGTGTGAGTACTGAACAGGTAATGTATGTCCCTCTTTAAATTAATACATATCACAACATTTTCTTTCCAGTGCCAATTTGAACTAAAAATCCATCCTTACATGTATCAGAATTACCATTAGGCCCTCTGGCCGGACTGCCGCTAGCTAGTTTCACTTTGCCTAGATTAAGCCATCTCTTACTAGGAGTTAGGAGTTGTCTGTGTGTTTCTGTTGCTAGGGCCTGTTTAGTCGGCGGAAAGAGGACCCTTCTTTACCCACACAGGTTCCCCTGCAATACAATGAGCTGAAAGTGGCACTGGAGAAGGAGAAGGCTCGTTCTGCTGAGCTGGAGGAGGCTCTACAGAAAACACGCATTGAACTCAGATCTGCTCGTGAAGAAGGTAGGGGTTAACAGAAAAGGTGAATCTGGAGGAGACGCACATTTTTGGTCTGAAAACATGTCTTAAACTGTGGCTACTGTAACAATAACATATGTTATTTAATTCTTATCTACTGCTGTGAAGATGCAGTAAGGCTGCACATTTTTCTGCGGGTTGTAACCATTGAATGGTTACACAGAACCACTGCTATTAACTAGTGCTTCATATCTGTTATGTTAATGAGATGTATTTATCTCATCCATAGCTGCTCATCGGAAAATATCAGACCACCCTCATCCATCCACTCCAGCCACAGCCAGGCAGCAGATCATCATGTCTGCTATTGTCCGCTCACCAGAGCATCAGCCTACTCCAATCAGTCTGCTAGCTCCACCCTCCAGTCGCAGGAAGGAATCTTCTACACCAGAGGGTAGGTTCTTGGTGGCTATGAGCTTTTTTGTTCCTATTTGGAATATTTCAATGTTATCTCTCTCTCTCTCTCTCTCTCTCTCTCTCTCTCTCTCTCTTTTTCTTTTTTTTTTTTTTTTTTTTTTTTTTTTAGGCAGGTATATTTGGTGGCATGCAAGTATATCTGCAGGTATTCTGAGATATAGCCAGCATATCTGGAAGTTGATGTGAGGAAAACTGGGACTTTGTTTCTATGAGAACATGGTATTAATTTCAAGAACAAATATTGCCATGATAGGAGTATTAAATGATAAATTTTGGGTTAAAATTCTCTATTTGTTTTATGTAATTTATTTCTGAGCACTTCAGCAAAAAAAAAACATTCGTAGTATGAATTGTTTTGAAACATATGTTTTTCCTCAGGAATATGTTTTCTGTAACTACCCTGTCAAAAGGTTTTATGGATAATTCCTTAGCAATTAACATTCTTCCTCGTCTAAGCTGCAGAGTTGTTCTGCTGAGCAGAAAAATTATATTAAGGTTTTTACTAAAGGAAAAAGGCTTCTGGCAGGCATAAAGGGAAGATATTAGGTCAAAGGAGATGCTGGTTTCCTATTGACTATAAAAAGAGGATACCCTTGCATACCTTGAAAATCTAGGGAAGAGAGTCATCAGAAAAGGTGGAAGGATTGAGGGCTTTGCTCATTTATTCTTAGAGAATTAATATTAGGGAGTGAGTGTTGAACCCAGAGACTCTGACCTAGAGCCAAGGGCCTTTAGCTGGGGATGATAAAAACCAAATACACAAACTGACACTTTTCCCAGAAGGGTCAAGCAGAGTCGGTAACTCTGCAGTCCAGCTATCAGAGGTAGTTGGGGCACAATGTGCTTGCCTTAAGGATGGGTAAGATCAGTATTGGAAGATGTCCTCAGTGGCAGATAATGGGCAAGGAAGAGAATCATATTCATTAGTAGAAGAACATGCCTTGAAGGATAAACTTTGTTCATTAACAATCAAAATTACAGAATAGATTTGCTAGCAGGGATTTTAGGTATGCTTTAAGGCATGCTGGCACTGATGGTCAGTATGAACACTATGTGAAGGCCTGCTGTCGTCATCAATAAACAATATAGTTGCAAAAGGGTTTGTTAGCAATGAGCGAAGTTAGGAGATTAGTTTAGCTCACTGTAAGAACTGAAGCTAACTTCAGACTTCAAATTTGGTTGGATTGATTGGCATAATCTTGCTACACCAGGTATTAGCCACTTCAGTCCTACAGTCTGTTCTGAAGTGACGTTCTGTTGCATCTGTATAAGGTGGTTACTGAAGTGGTAATGTAGCTTAAGATTTGCAGAATGCAAAGGAAAATAGACAGTGCCTATGTTCAGCAGGTCTTAGAAAGGTTTGCAGTTGTTTTTTGTTATGTTGGCTTTAAAATGCCAAAATCTACTATAATTTTCATCACTGTCACAGCATCCTGATAATAATTTTTTGTCCCTTCCAGAGTACAGCCGGCGCCTGAAAGAGCGAATGCATCATAATATCCCACATCGTTTTAACGTGGGGCTAAATATGAGAGCAACAAAATGTGCAGTGTGTCTGGATACTGTGCACTTCGGACGGCAGGCATCTAAATGTCTTGGTAAGAGCAGAGGACATGCATGAACAAAGTGTAACTGGATAGTAGAATGGAAAAGCATCAGACATAGAACAGATTTTTTGGTGAAGAGGGTTAACTTTTATATTCTAACAATTTTCAGCATGTTTCTGGGCTTAGTTGAAAGACCTATTTGAAAAGGCTGGTGACCAACTCACTTTCTCAGCAAGAGCCTGGTTATTTTATGCATGTTGCTTTGCTACAAGCAGCTAGAAGTTGAGACGGAGTGTGACAACCAGGAACTCCTCACCAAGGAAAGTACGTTGTCTTCAGGACCAGTGTTGTCTATCAGAACTGGAAAAATCAATCTAAATTCTTTCCAACTACATGAGACTATTTGATAGAATAGTCTGCAACATCAGACCTTTATCATCCAGTTCTTTCTCTTCCTGCAGATGTAAGTTGAAAAGGACCGGTTATGAAGGCTTTGCAGCTTGTTGGTGGAAACATTCTACATTAGAAAACATCTGATGGTTTAGAGTGGAAAGAGATTCTTGGAAAAGTGGGGGCTGGTGACAGTTAGAAGTTGAGGCAACAGGGTCTTGGGTTTTTTGTGCTTTTTGGCAGAATTTTTTCTCTGTCTTTTTGTCAGAATGCCAGGTGATGTGTCACCCAAAATGCTCAACTTGCTTGCCAGCTACTTGCGGACTGCCAGCAGAATATGCCACACACTTCTCTGAAGCATTCTGCCGGGATAAAATGAATTCTCCTGGTCTGCAACTGAAGGAGCCAAGCAGCAGTCTACGTCTTGAAGGGTGGATGAAAGTGCCAAGGTATAAGCATAAATCTTGGTGCCATATCAGGTGCTGGAACATGCGGAACAGTTCTGTATATTATCCTGGCTCTTACGATGCAATAATTGGTACCTGTCCATTACAATTTCTTATATTACCACTGAAATATATCTTTCTAGGATTTCCGTGCTTGTTTTGTTCAGAATCTGAGTAGAAAATCTAACATGTTTTTGTGCTTATTTTCCTCAGGAATAATAAACGTGGGCAACAGGGCTGGGACAGGAAATATATTGTCCTAGAAGGAACCAAAGTGCTCATTTATGATGCAGAAGCAAGAGAAGGTAACTTAGCACTTCTAGGAAACTTTTAAACTTCAGATATTGTTTGCTGAATGGAGAGGCTGAAAGAGTGTTACTCTTTGCTGTGCCTGTATCTAATTTAGCTAAGGTTTTTGTAGTAAGGCAAAGTTGTATTTTTTTTTTTTTTTTATTTCCCTCATGGTTTTATTAGCTGGAATGTCATCGTAATCCAGCTGCGAAACAACCATTGTGTCATCTTGCCATCAGTTATTTTCTCACTATTTACTTGTTTGTTCTTATTCTTTCTCTCTCTGTCTCGCCATTCTCCCTCAAGCTGGACAGAGGCCTCTAGAAGAATTTGAGCTCTGCCTTCCTGATGGTGATGTAACTGTTCATGGAGCTGTAGGAGCAACTGAACTTTCCAATACAGCAAAGACAGGTGAGAATCAATGAGATCAAATGGATTTCAGCTGGCTTGACATCAGTTTGGAGCTAGTTTGGCAGAACAGAACTTTCTCCCTTTAACTTTCGTTCTGTAATTGTACAATTTTGAGGTTACCTCTATTTGAATTAGGTGAATAGATCAGACATTTAGATTTAGTTATACATAGATGGTTGCTTCTGTCATGATAGCTGAACTGTGAATAAGATATTCATCAAGCCAAATGGAAGTAAATTTTAGTGGTTTGTAAGTGCTTGGTTCATTTAAATTTCCTCTTTCTATGTTCTCTATCAAGTGTGAAGTTTCATAATTCATGTCAGCGTTGTGCTCTAACCAGAAAGTTATTAACTTAGAAATGTTGTGGGGTGTATAGAATCCTTTACTATGAAAAATGTTGATGCTTTGTTTTGTATGTATTATGTAGAACCAATGAAAAGATTATGTATGTCTTGACTTTAACATTAAAGGATACAGACTGTTAAAAACGAAGTTTTCCATAACCAATTTTTACAAATTTTTCTGAAAAGCATGCTTGAACAGTATAGGGAAAATTTTAGTCAAGTGCATGTTTTTGTAGTTTTTCACAGTGATATTTCTTTCTCTTCTGAATAAAAGGCAAGAAATTATATTTATTTAGTAGAGACAGCATTATATGCGTGGTTTGGATACTTCTAGCTATATATTGAGCTTTAAGTAGCTAGCCTGTGCATTACCTGTAAAGGAGAAACCTATATATAAATTGCCATGGTAACACATCATGATAAATACAACATTCTCTCCAATGAAGCTGAAAGGTGTTAATTTAAGTCCACTGACAATATTACAGAAACTAATCTAAGTCTTATTCTATCTATATAACATCTCAGATGTGCCATATATCCTAAAATTGGAGTCTCATCCACACACCACTTGCTGGCCTGGTAGAACACTCTACCTATTAGCACCCAGTTTCCCTGACAAACAGCGCTGGGTCACAGCACTGGAATCAATAGTGGCAGGTGGGAGAGTTTCCAGAGAAAAAGCTGAGGCCGATGCTGTGAGTATAAAAGTTTTATTTAATAATAAAATATTCTGGGAGGGAGCAGAGTTATGAAAATTAATTTTTCGGTATTTGACATTCTGAGGTTTAACTAAAGGTAAGTTAATATTTCTCCATTAAGATATACAATATAAGTACCAAGAACTGTAGTTCATTGTGAGACTGCTGCTTTACTTTACAATACCCTCCCTCCCTTAGACTTGAAGAGTATCTTAAGAGCACCCAAAACTTCTTATCTCTGTAAGTCCAGCAAATAGAGAAGGAAGAAAGCAGTTAGGACATGGTTTTTATAATGTACCATACGGAATGAGCAAACCTTAAAAGAAAGAATGAAACAAAGAAAAGGCTTTCTCTTCTGCCATTCATTAGTGGCATTTGGGGTTTTTTGAGGGGAGGTGTTTTTATTTTTAGTCTTATTACTGAAAGGAATAAGAGATATTAAATTGGAGTAATTTTGGCTTTGGATAGCTTTTTTTCATCATCATTGTGCTGATAACTCTCTATTTTCTGATGAAGGGAGATTTTGCTTTATGGCACTGCATATTAAAATGTTAGCTCCAGAAGCAGTAAATATCTGCTAGCAGGAAAGCATCTCTTCTCTTGTACTAACATTTCTTTTGTCTCTGAGAATATGCCTGTTCCCACAAACACTTGGTTTTTTTTTTTATTCTTCCCATGGGAAGTTGTCACTGCTCTACTGCAGGAGATTGAGAGACACGGAAGGACTAGGGGCTACAATAGCTTCTGTCTGACTGTATTTTGGGTAGATAAACATTCGCTAATTCTCAAGAACAAGAAATCTGTGCCAGGCTTGTCTCCTGTCTTAAATGATGAGCTTAAATTGCTAAAATGCTAATACATTGTTCATTGCTAATTACAACTAGGCAGGACAATTTTAGCTCCAATACTTGGCTAAGATTGACCCAGTAGTTCTGTTAGATTAGGAGCTAAGGGAAAAGCTAGATAACATTTTATCAGTGCTGAATATTGTCTAAGAAATAGAAAACATGATAAAGATTAACTTAACATGGAAAAATTGTTTTGTAATTTGCAGAAATTGCTTGGAAACTCCCTACTAAAGCTAGAGGGTGAAGACCGTTTGGACATAAATTGCACGATGCCCTTCAGTGACCAGGTAATGATAATGTTCAGTTGGACCTTACTGAGTATTGGATATTCCATTCATAGAAATTATATCTTCACAGCAATATGTGTAATTATATCCTTGGTTGTTGGATTTCTTTTTACTCTTCACAGGTAAACTCTATCAGCCAAGCCTGTTCATGGACATTCCTTGTTCTCCTCATGTAGTGCTATTTTTTGTCATTGTAGGTAGTACTGGTGGGGGCAGAGGAAGGTCTGTATGCCCTGAACGTGCTGAAGAATTCCTTAACGCACATCCCAGGGATGGGTGCTGTCTTCCAAATTTACCTCATCAAGGATCTGGAGAAGCTACTCATGATAGCAGGTAGGGGGCTATGTGTTACCATTTGTCTTTGCGGTAACATTGTAATCACTCTGTACTGCCAGAATGAAACTCCCAGCCATACAGTGTGCCAAAGGGTTAGGTTTTCCTGTAGTTTTGTTACAGAATTTTTTTTTTAAATCAGTGTATCATCAGGAATCAATTTCTGTGGTTAACAGAGTATTGTTTGAGATTTTCATATAAATGAATATGTGAATGGAAGCTCAGTTATACCATCATATTTGAAAGAATGTGACGACTTAATTTCCAAAGCTGAGGCAGGGAGGAACAGAAACAAAACACTTCCAGCTTAGATCTGTAAAGAGTTTAGTCCAAAATAAGCGTCCATGTTTCCTGTGTGAGCTTAGTACTCACGATGTCACTGAAGTTAAGCCACAGTTGTCTGTTTCTTTGTTTTCTCATATCTGGCTTTTGTAGACATATGTGTAGGGCAGTAATACTTAAAAGCTAGGCTAAGTTCAGAGGAAATCAGGTAGCACTTCTGAGCCATTTGGGACTCCAGAAAGAGCAAGAGCAGCTTGCTCCTCCTTCCTCTGCTATGCAGCAGGTTGCCAAGAGAGAACCTGTGGAGCAGCTGTAGTAAAGAAGGAGCAGAAGCTGCTTGGAGTGCTCATCTCCTAATGGAGTTACTGTGGGGTTGCACAGAAAGTGATGAAGGCAGGAGAAGGATTTGTGACTCTGTCTTATAGCAAATGGTCCTACGAAAACAGTTCAATTAAAAAATTGTTGAGCTGGTCAGTGAGCACATCTCTTCCTGATCACCACATACAATTTTTCTTAACGCAGTTACCGTTTGAGGACCACAATGTGATGGCTGTGGCCTAGCGCCAACAACTCTCAACCTATAATGTGCAAAAGACTAATGCATGTAGCAAAATGAGGACTGCTTTCACTATTTGTTTAAGATTCCCTTATGAAAGCAACACCAACTATAATCTCTCCGTTGGCATGATTTTCTGGAGTTTTCCTTCCTATTTTGGTATGTGCTTGCTAAACACTAGGGCATATCTTCATCTGAAAGCCCTAGTTATCTGGTACCTATATGACGTTTGTAGGGAATGAAAAACAAACTGTGTCTCTTGATCTGTTGTTTTGGAATTTTTTTCCCCTTGTATAAGTCTAAGATGTCCATTCCTTTTCTTCTTTATTACCCTAAAGCAAAAAAAAAAAAATTACAAAAAGAAATTTTTTACAACAAAATTTGGAAAAGATATGTTATTGAATCTCTAGGCGTATGAGAAAAATCAGTCTTGGCCTGTAATGCTGTTCATTGGGGCCCTTCTTGGAAATCCACTGCAAGTTATGTTGGCACAGAGAGGCTAAAGCACCTTGCACTTTAAGAAGCCCTGAAGGGTAAAAGAAAGCCTTCTAGCTAATTTTCAGTAGTGTCCTAATGAGGCCACTCTCAATGATGTTCTACTAGACCTTAGCAACACTAATAATCCATGAAGACAATGGTGGTTCTCCCAGTGGATTTACTGCCTGTTGTGTGGTTGTTTTTGGTAAGTTTTCTGTTTCACTTTTAATAGAATAATATGGAATGAATTCTACATGCATCATCTTCTGTGACTGTTACCACAGTAACAGTCTGTAATGAGAAGCTGCTGCTTAGGTAACAGACTTTTGTAGAGAATAAGGAAGTTCTCCCTTGACAAAATGTAGCCGTTTTTGTCTCCAGGAGAAGAAAGGGCTCTGTGTCTTGTTGATGTAAAGAAAGTGAAGCAGTCTCTAGCCCAGTCTCACCTCCCAGCCCAGCCTGATGTCTCACCAAATGTCTTTGAGGCTGTCAAAGGATGTCACCTTTTTGCCGCTGGCAAGGTAGGATATGGTTTCTTCTTGCCTCATACCCCCCCTTTACCCTGTACTGAGTTTAATATAAATCAAATCAGCATCTTTATTTCATTAGCAACAAATTCAAGATATGTATTCTTGCCTTGAATCTTTCTTTTCAAATAACAAGAGTATGGTGGGGAGAAGAGAGACTGAGGTGGAGTGGAGGAGCTACTACAAATATGAATAAATTCAGTCAGGACGACATGATGGTATATCCTAAACTATTACATAATAAGAAACATAGCGCAGTGTGGTATAATTGCCTCCTCACAGTTGATTTCAGTTTTTCGATTTATAATTAGTAAATTCCGTCCACTATTTGTTCTTGAATGTTGTGTAACAGTTTCCATGGTAGCAACTTTGCTTTATGCATTGGTATCAATTGATAACATTTGATATTTATGCTAATTCCCAGTTTTAATACGGAACATTCAACCGCAGCAAAAATTCTCATTAAGAATTGCTTCTGCAGATTACTTGGATCGATAACAAACTGAACATTGTTCAGTTCAAAGTAACGTTTAAGATCACAGTTTGAGAGGTTAAAATTAGGCCTAACCTGTGTGAATTTGTTACCACTTTTAATGAAACATTTTCTGTGGAAAAGCTTCTAATCTTTTAATAGGTTGTTTCAAGTATACAAGAAATCACAGAAGCAGTTCATGTTCTTTTGAGAACGTGAAGAGGCTGTTCGTTATTTCACTAATTTGCAATTACTACCCTATTAAAAATGTACTTGCTCATCTCTGCAAACATTTCTCTGAGGTGAGAGGTACTTGGAATTGTTTCATGTGCGCAGCATTAGAATTTACCCTGTGTTACTCTCCTGAACTATTCTTGTGATCTTCCTCATAGGTTGAGAATGGTCTCTGTATCTGCGCAGCCATGCCCAATAAAGTGGTTATTCTGCGATATAATGAGAACTTAAGCAAGTACTGTATCAGAAAGGTAAGCATAGTAATTCCCTTCAGTAGCTAAGGGTAACACACATTGCACTAAGGCTTTGCTTTGCTTTGCTTGGGAGCAACATCTTAAACCTTTTTGCATGCATAAAAACATTGTTTGCCAGCTAAAATGACAGCAAATTGCAACGTGCACTGTCTACAATTGGAGTAGGCAGCAGTTTCCTGTAACGACAGTTGGCATATATGGAGAGAGGCAGAACAGAATTGTGAATTTTGAGATACTGGGCTCAGCTTTAATCATAAATCATAGACTTGCTTTTTTTTACCAAAAACAGGCTGCTTTCTTAGTTACTCAGCAGCAGTGTTTCCTCACCTCTGTTGTTTTTGGGCAAATCCACCACAAATGACTTCTCTCTTCTTTGTGTTTATAGAAGCAATGGGTATCTTAATTTTTTTTTAGTGTTCCAGTGAACATCAAAAGGTATTTGGTATATCCCCATCATAGGACAAGTTAGCTAGCTGTGTTGCCAATGCTAGCCCTGGTATATGCATACTTGTGTGTGTGTGTGTGTGTGTGTGTATGTATGTATGTATATACACATACATATATATGTATGTATTTTCCTGGGCAGCGGACAAGACAGTAAGATTTGGATCTCGTGTGCCTGTGTATATACCTCCTGTGCATGTAACCCCATTTACCTGCAACACCAGTACTGTACTAGTACTAGTACTTGTACAGCTTCATTCTGCTATGCAAGGACATAAAAAGCAGGATGGCTGCAGCTCTTCACACAGCAAATTGTAGGCAGATAATACTCCAAGCAGCTGACCCAGTATTCCTCTCAGAGACAAGTCCAGTGAATATCATGAATAAATTTTATATGCCCTGACACATCCATAAACAAAATATTAGGAATGCCTCCTCAGAACAGAGGGCTTAAACACTCCCCGTCTTTAAAAGGGCCAGTACCCAGAAACTCTTCCTCTCTGATTTACAAAGTAAGGGATGTTCAGGACAAAATGTATGTCCCCATAATACAGGTTCCTGCTTCTAATAGAATAACCTGCTTCTGCAGGTTACTTTGAACCCACCAGATAAAGTTACAGCTTGACTGAGGCCATTCACTTCACTGAGTACTATACTTGGTGGCGGTAGAAGCAGAGTCGGCATAGCAATTCAGGTGCTGGCCTCTTTAGAATTAAAGGCATCTTTGATGGAGAAGACCTTGGCACAAACAGTGGGGATGCCAGCAAACCTGGAACCTCTACCAGCTATTTTCAAAATGGCATCAAAAACCTTGTGGCTCGTACCAACTCCTGCTCGCAAGTGGAACATCTGCCAGCAGGAAGCAGCGAAGATTTACAGTGACTGTCCTCGAGCAGTGCTGCTGCTCATCTTCTCCCTAGTGCCAAGGGCCTTGGCAAGGGCTTACAAGTAAAACGCGCAAAGGCATGTTTTAGAAGGCAGGTTATCCATATGTTCGCTAATCCTGATAACTGAGTTTAGAGCCTAACAAGATGACAGCAAGCCCAGGATATGCTCTTCTGTTCTGCCAACCAAATTACTAGATAAACTAGGGTAAATAAAATAGACAGTAGAGATTAAAGAAGTCTAGATCAAATCCATGCCACACCTTTCTGGACACAAATGTTTATCTGAAGTTATCAAACTATGATTGTTATGGAGGTAATGTCTTGAGATTGCTAGGTAAAATGTTGGAATGCACAGGTGCAAGAACATCTTAATTTGTGATCACATCAGTTCTGTTTTCCAGTGAAATCCCCATGAACATGATTTTAGCTACGTATTGTAGAACTGAGATGGTGAAAGGAGCCCAGAAACTTGCATGTAGGGATTCTGTTTTGTGAGCCCTTTCAATCTGTGACTTTCAGTTATGGATGAATTGAAACAAGTTGGGGAACACATGTGGATTATGCAAGGAACCTTGTCCTCTGAAGATCTGGGGACCTGCCTGTTGTGTCAGGCTAGCCTGCAGAGCTTTCAAACACTGCAGATGTTGGTGGACAACATATCTGTGATGCTTTATGCAAAGAAGGAAGATTGTGTACATTTGTCTTCCTTTTGCTCAAGAAGCAGTCAAGCTCGTTTCTTAAGCATTCACGGCAGAAGTGCATCAGAGAGCTGCTTTTGTTTTTTTTTTTTTTTGGGGGGGGGGGGGGGGCGGATCAGAATGATGGACATGTTTACTACTGATATGACTGCCAGCTACCAGGAGTTCTGTTCCACAGGCTGTAAAGAGTTTGGAAATTCAGTGGACTCAATCCTGCTGCAGTTGTCTTAGGATCTTCTGTGTGTCTTTCTACCAGCTTCTCTGATTCTTTGTGGCTTCCAGGCCAGGGATGAAGCTGTGACTGCTCCAGTGGAGCTTTTCAGGAGCTGGGGCAGTTTTGACTGATATGCCTCCTTGTGACTGGTCTCTGATTCAAGTTCTAGTCTTGTTGTATCATCTCCTGATACTCTGTTCAGTCCTGCAGTCATTTGCATGGCTTTTACCTATTACAAGTAGGGAGCCATTCCCTGCCATTCTAGAAAACTGAGCTACAGAGCAGAGGATTATCTTCCAGAATAGTGCATCCTTCCAAATGGAAGAGGTTCTCAATGTGGTTAATATGCAAGTCTATATGAAAGCAGACATCATTTCCAACAAAATAAAATTTGTCCCTCCAGCAAGAGTACTTTTTCACATGTTTTAGAGAGTTAATGACTTTGGGGTTGCTGTACGTTGTTTTTATAGAGCTAAATATTGCAATCTATAGTCTTTCAGAATAAGCAAAATCTCTAAACAGTTTTAGGGAACTAATACTGCTCTGTGTTTTCCTCCTCTTTTTCAGGAGATTGAAACCTCAGAGCCTTGCAGCTGCATCCATTTGACCAATTACAGCATCATCATTGGAACCAACAAGTTCTATGAAATTGAGATGAAGCAGTATACGCTCGAAGGTAGGAGACATTTCCTGGTGAACACACCAAGTGGCTTTACAGATTCTTTTGTTGCGACTAGGAGTACCGCTTTCGAAAGAAGTTGGTGCTGATCAAGCTGTTCTTTTCTGTGCTCTGTTTTACAGAGTTTCTAGATAAAAATGACCACACTTTGGCCTCTGCTGTGTTTGCTGCTTCCACCAACAGTTTCCCAGTCAGTATCATACAAGTGAACCCAGCAGGGCAGAGGGAGGAATACCTGCTGTGTTTCCATGGTAAGTCTGTTGTATGGCTGTTGCGCTGTATCTGCTCTTTTCGGTATGTGAACTGTCAGAAAGTACCTGACCGCTGTAGTAATAGAAAGCTGAACAGAGTTGACTTTGGTACAAGGTAACAAAGACTTGTTGAGAACTGTGAATCTAAAAGCCCCAGAAGAGTTGTGGGGCTGCTGGCAGTGTAAATAGTGAGATGCACAGGACATGAGCACAAAAATGGTTCATACTAATCCAGGCTACAGAAATGTTCTTGGTCAGCTTGCTTCTGGCTTATAAATTCTTTGTGCCTATTACTCAGGTACCACCAGTAGGTTTATATGGCAGAAAGGAAGGGATTGGAGTGAATGTTAAGCGCAAATAGATGTTTAACCATCCTGATCAAATATGAAGGGGTTTTCAAACTTTGTGATTTTATCAGTCTTCCATACAGACAGATAAGACTTTTTAATCTTCTTGTGACTAAACAAAAGAGGGTGTGTTATTTTTGCAGATAGCTGCTTTTGCTGGACCTCTAGCATAGTGCCATGGCAACACACAGTAAGTCTTCGAAAGCCCACTAGCAGTAATCTTGGGTGAATTGCAGTAGGAGTCTCATGGTCTTCCCAACTGTAGAAGTAGATGGAATAATAACCTTACCTTAATCAGCAAAAAGAGAATTAAAATCACCATACCTTTTGGTACTGAAAGTACTCATAAATCTAGCTAATTCAGTATTAGAGCAATTTAACTGTAGGACTTGCCAGATAGTAAGCACTCTCTCACTGTTAAAAAGCCCACAGTTAATTGCCTTTGTCCCTTCAAAAATGAATAAATAAAATTCAGCTGCATACTCATGACATGAAATTACTGTTCTTGACAGAGTTTGGCGTCTTTGTCGATTCCTATGGAAGACGCAGTAGGACAGATGACCTGAAATGGAATCGCTTGCCGTTAGCTTTTGGTAGGTGTTGAGGCACGTTCACTTAGATTACGGACATTACTGAAACCAGGAAACACCCTTGTGGGAAAGGTATTCTTCGGTCTCAGTGGTTCTGTTTCCTCTTCCCTCCCCCAGTTCTCCCAGAAACTGGAAATTTTTCCATGGTTCAAGATCATTATAAATCCAAGTGGCAGACCTTGTGAAATGTAAACAATTAGAGGAAAACTAAACCAAAACATTTCCTTAATGCTTCTAATCTGACTAAACTGCCTAGTGGAATTTTTAATGACGCTTGGAAATTTCTGAAATAGTCAAGAACATATCATTTCAGTGTGGATCCTTCCAGACTTTTGCACTACCTAATGGATTTTGTTCAGTTAATAGTCCATTTTTAATGCCTTTTCCATGATACTTTGTTAAAACTCTTGGGGTGCAGATAGTTACAAAACAACAATTCTTTAAGTTTGTATCTCTGTATTTAGTAATATTGTCTATGTTTTATTACGGAAAACCCACACCGTTAGTTTTCTCCATGAAGTGTAAGGTTCTGTAGTGGTCAGTGGTGCTTTTTTTTTTTTTTATAAGTGTGTAATAATAGAGATCTTTTGCATTGTGTTTTTTCCTGCATTGGTGATGCTGCTTCAGCCTACAGGGAGCCCTATCTGTTTGTGACCCATTTCAATTCCCTTGAAGTGATTGAGATTCAGGCACGAGCTTCTCTAGGGTAAGTTGTTCTCTTTCTATTGCTTTGAACAACATATTTCGTGAAAATACGCACAGGTGTGTGTGTGTGTGTATAATTTCTTAGGAAAATGTGTAGCATTCTCATTGTAAAGACTTTGTTCTTGCATTTTTGCCCAGAACTCCTGCACGAGCCCACTTGGAGATACCAAATCCACGGTATCTAGGGCCTGCAATTTCATCTGGAGCTATCTACTTGGCCTCCTCCTATCAAGACAAGCTAAGAGTGATATGCTGTAAGGGCAATCTAGTGAAGGAGTCCAACAATGAGCACCACAGAGGCTCTTCTGCTACACGCAGGTATGTTGAAATCTGTGTTATCTTTCAACCTATTGGTTGTGCATATTGAATGAAAATTTCATTCTAGATGTCTTTTTTTCCACCATATATTGATGCCCTGGTTCCATTCTTAGAGGTTGACTTCTCACAGGAACAGCTTAAACTAATGCTGGAGTGGAACAGGGAATAGAATCACCAATGTTTTAAAATCCAGAATGCTAAGAACTGTTGACTCGATAGGAAAACATGGGTAATTTCCTCCACAAACATTTCCAAAACCAAGTAAAGGATATCTTGTGATCTTCAGCTGTTTTACTCTCATGTTGATGTTGACTTCAAAGCTTGGTGAGCGTAGTTGCTATTGATGTGACAAAAAATGTCAACTGACTGTAATAATCTCTAAATGCAGAGCCCCTTCCTCATAAATAACATGTATGTCTTAATAGTGACAGTGTTTTAGGAAGCTGTGATATGATCTTGTTCTGTTCAGCTGAGCAGGGATACTTGAGACAGGTAAGTAAATATTGTGGCCCTGTGCATCAAAAAACTGAGGAATTGAGGCTTGTAGCTCATCCTAACCTGACCTGAAAAATCCTGCAGCTAGTGACAATTTTGTATGTGAAAAGACAAAAATGAATTTTTCGTGCACTTTTATATGAAAAAATATTAAGCCCGGGAAAAATCTGTAGTTTGGTAGTTGTTACATAGAATGATTTACATTCATTAAGGCACTGTACTATTGTAAGGCACTGTGCTAGTGTCACTAACGTAACAGTGTAGCACAGGGAGGTCTGATGCTTTTCCACTGAAGCACTGCTGGGTGTTTGGGAGAAGTTTTTTACTTTTGCTAATAAAAAATGTAACTTGAGGTTTTTGTCGCTCAGCTGTTCGCGTCCATTATTTTTGAATGACAGTAGCCCTAACAAGAGAGGTCCGCCCACATACAACGAGCACATAACCAAGCGGGTAGCATCAAGCCCTGGACCCCCAGAAGGTCCAAGCCACCCTCGAGAACCAAGCACACCACATCGGTACCGCGAGGGAAGGACAGAGCTGCGGAGAGACAAGTCACCTGGGCGCCCCCTGGAGAGGGAGAAATCTCCAGGCCGGCTTCTGAGCACCCGCAGAGAAAGGTCCCCTGGAAGACTGTTCGACGAGACCAGCCGAGGACGAATGCCCGTGAGTGGTGCCAGAACTCCTCTCTCTCAAGTCAACAAGGTAAGTCGGAGCTTGGAGAACTTCTCCATCCTCAGGAAAAGGTGTGGACTTCAGATGGGCTGCTGGTACTACAAAGTAGAAGAGCAAATCAAATCTCACCCCGCTTTACTTTTACTAAAACAGAGCATATACGAAGTTGTGTAATTCACTGGCCCTGGAGCATCTTCCCTTGTGCTAGTTCTGTGTAATTGCAAAAGCAGCTTGACTCTGGAATAGGTTATAATCCTCCAGATGTGAAAGGGAAGGTGCCTTCACCAACAGAAGTGAAGTTATTGAAAACTTGGGAGGGAGAAGATGGCTGGAGAAAGGAACTTAGAAGCCTGCTGTGTTCAGAGTGATGCTGATGATACTTGCCTTTGTCAGTGGTTTAATTATGTCACCTAGAAGCCCTCGCTCAGCAGTAGTTAGACTATGTACCGCTTTTGGCAGCTGTGCATATGTGAGAAAAGTGTGTGCAACTTATGACTGTCATTTTATTTCCCTGCCAGGTCTGGGACCAGTCTTCAGTGTAAGTCTCAGCTAGACAAAGTTACTCATCTTGACCTGCAGGAAAAAAAAAAAAAAGGAAATATACTGAGTATATGCACTCCATATGTCTGCTGCCCAGTTACCAAAACAGCATTCCTGGGCCAAAGCTAGCTCCGCATCAGGAGACCTGTGATGCTTTTGAGGATTGCCCGCATCTCAGTTAATTTCTCCGCACTTTCCTGCACTCCTGTTTTTGCACTTTGTACTACTGTTACTCTTTCAAGCAGTTCATGAACTTTTTGTATTCACCGTAGTCCCTAGTAGTTCATCCAAGAAAATCGGATGGGACTAGACTCCCACCCCAGATCTTTAATGTGGTTAGCACCCCTTAACAGATAATTAATCATAGTTCTGAGACATGCTGGGAATTCCTGATGGCCTTGATACAGAAGGGCCAAGGTGACCGAGTCTTTCAGTAGAAGGTGTGGTTGGATATTCTCTACAGAACTCGAGAAAATTTAATTTTGATCAATCTGTTCACCTGCCACTTTGAAATTTGTTTTGTTCCCACTAAAATTGCCCTAGAGCAGCTCCAATGGGGAGGCAAGAACCCTGCTTTAAATGATCCCATGTGCCCTGCCCTGAGACAAAGTGCATTATCTCTAAGCTACTGGGGTGTAAGACTTTATCTAGGTCTTCTGCATGACAGTTCACTGCATGCTGCTGCACCATCACTGGCTGCTCTCTCCTTTTGGGTTGCTTTGCTAAGTAGTGTATTGTACCTCACTTGTAAATTAACCGAAACCTTTGGATCGCACTGCAAAATAACCACCATGAATCACTGGAAATTTGGCAGTGAAGAGCTACAGGCCTTATTCTACGACAAGAATTATAGTCACGCTTGTATCCTCCTTTCAGCATTAAACACGGTCCATTCAGAAATTACATCCGCATAGTCTCAAATCCCAAGAGATCCCACTTTCCCCAGAGAGCTTCAAAGAAAAGCATGAGAGAAGAGCAGCACAGATCACGTCTGCTGTGATTCATAACTTGTCGTACAATAAGAGCCAAATGTCATGGCACAAGAGGATACTCACAATAAACAGCTTTAGCGGTTACGGAATACACCTTCGCCTTTGCTTCTGCATATCTAACCTCAAGCCATTTAGTGCTTTCTATTCTCTTTTGCTGTGAACATGAAGCAGAGAGCAGATGATTTTTCAAAGCAGGTTTTGACCATTCAATCTGCAAGAGCAAGGCTCTAAGTGAACAAC